>NC_135505.1:23837268-24142268 GCF_052857255.1 Amblyomma americanum
TGATTTGTTTTCAGAAATGTGTTGGGAAGTGGGTTTTGTTTAATGATGTATTTGGCATCTTTTTTTGGCGCAGAATCGCTAGCTGTCCGCATTTGTGCAGTTGTTCCGTACGGGATGAGCAGCGCTTATGCGTCAGAAGCGACGATTGCACAGACGCTGTGAGCATGTGCTAAAAATAGCCAGTGGTGCTGAATGAAGGGGATCTTGCGGCAATGATTAGAGGTCCTGGTACAGTCACCGACAATGCGGCATACTTCTGCGCAATATTTTTTTGTAATCCCACTGCAGTAACTCAGTAAAAACTGATTCTCAATTGAGAGATAATAAAATAACGAAAGACCCCCGCAACACTGGCGAGAAAAGCCGGCGGAGCACGGCGCGTGGTTCCGGCTGTAGCACACTGCGCCGAAGTAATTTTGGAAAGTCTTAACTTCGCGGTGTTGTCGCTGTAGAGAGCGGATTGCTGCACGCCATCCGGAAGGAGAGGGATTCGCGCGGAGTGGTCTCGGGACACGAGCCTTTTACTGACCCCTGCGGGGCGGATAATGAAGTCAGCAACAAACTCCACGTGGTAAAGCCGACCTTGAGCGAATGGAAGTTATGTTTATTTACTGTCACGTACTGCAGCCTCGCATTAGGCTATGCCAGGATGATACAACCAAATACACGAATAACAGTCAGCAGCATATGAGATAGTGCGAGATGTCAACTACCAGGCACGTAGCCAGAAATTTTTTTCGGGAGGGCGCCCAGACAGTTGAGGAGGGGGGAGGGGGGGTCTGATCTCAATTTAGGAGGGGGAGGGGGCATTCCCTCTGGCCTCCCTTGGATACGTGCCTGGCAAGTACAAATCGTAGATTCTAATAATTAATTCAAATGCAGAGTGCGAGTAGTCCAGGAAGGGAGTTAGAAATTCGAACAAGCCAGTACGAATATTGAAAGCTGATGGCTTCTTGACGATGATGGTTGAGAAAATTGTAAACAGTTGCTAAGTGAGTCAGCCTCATGTAGGTGTTTCAGATGAAATATTTATTTCATGCTCACCACGATCATGTGGGGTTGAGAAAAAAAAAGCTGCTGTTTTAAGCTGCAGTGCCTTTTTTTTTATTTCGATACGTTTTAATTGACGGTTATATCGCGGGAACCTAATGCATGCAAGAACTTTAAACATTAAGTGCGACGTCGCCAGGAAAGCGGAGTGAGCTTCAGTTGAGACGGATAAGATGAAACATCTTTCATGTCGAACACCGGGAGCGCCTTATCGAAGTGATTTTGTGCCGCCTTCGTATTGAGGGCTGCTGGTTGGCAGATTGTTAATATAAAGATTAAAATGTAAGGTACCGAGAACCGACCCCTCAGGCGCACCAGATGTTTCTGCAATTAACGAACAGTTACAGCTGTTAGCATGCACGCACGAAGTGGGAGCGGTTCATAGGAAGGATTCAGTCCACACGATTACGTTAGGCTCAGTGTTCAGTTTTCTGAATATTTAAATTCTTTACAGAAATCTAAGAAGGTATGCAGTCGACTTCAGAACTTTTGTCAAGAAGAGAAATAACTTCGTTAGTGAAAGTGAGAAGCTGTGTTTCGCAAGAAAAAAGTTTCGAAAGCCATGTTGCGTAGGGGCGGAAAATTAGTTGGATTCAACGAGCTGTAGCCTGCTGAGAAAATATGACACGCCCCACGATTTTGTAGCAAATGCTGGTTAACGATATTTGAGGATAATTTTCTGATGAGTGTTTGTCGCCAGATTTATGGAGTAGAAGCACCTTGGATATTTTCCAGTCCTCTGGTAATATGCCAAGATGAAGCGACTGTTCGAATATTTTAGATATATGATGGCGGTGGAAACTTCTTTAGTGTTGCATATTGTAGCAATAATGTTGTCAGGGTCGCAAGGTGAAATTTAAGCTGTCAGTAACATTAGTGATCTCAATAAAATCTTATCGTTTCCAACAGAAACTCAGTGTAATATTCATAATGAAGGGGAGTTGAATTAGAAGAATGTGAAAAGGTCTCACAGAAATTTTCATCTAGAATATTAGCGCAGTTATAGGTGGAACTGAATGATTGGAAATCACGATGTGCGCTATAAGTCTGATTGCTCTTGCTTGTTTATATTCCAAGCATTTTGGATTGCCTGTCAGGATGTAAGGCAACCTCGCATTAAAAAAAACCAGGGGGAATGAAGGTTAGGGGTAATGTTTATTTGAGGGACGTATAGCAAGTTCGTTATTATTGTTGTTATTGTCTGGACGTTGATTAAAGGCGGTCAGGAAATCGTAGAGAAAATGTTCAACGGCCTCACTTATAGCTGTAAAATTAGCCTTGCCCTAGTATATATCATTTTCGTTTTATTGAGTGATTGAGAACGTGGTAAGTTCAATGCGGTCGCAAATAAGGAATAGTCCCTTGTACCTGGCCGGTAAAACATGTTGGAAATGAAATGCAGTGCATTCGTTAGCAATACGTCTAATGTATTGGTTGTGTAATCTTTTCAGTCAAGTGAGCTGACGTACGGATACGAAATTCGATGATTGTTGTGATGTCCTGGCACTTCTGGTAAAGCGGTGTATTACCAGTCACTATCAGGAAAGTTGAAATCGTTAAACAAGATTATGGAGAGATTAGGAGATCTAGTGTTAGTGGCGTTTGTTTGGCGTTCGTGTAATGATTTTTGCAATACCCGGAGGGAATCGACGATGGGAGCTGAGCGGAATGGCAAAACAGTACCGCAATCATTCCAAGTTGTCAGAAACGGCAATGAAGGCAGCAGCCGTGCGTTGGCTTTTTTTTTTTTTAGTGGGAAATTTTTCTTCGTTTCGAACAGAAAAACTTAGCCAAACGAACTACAACAGTATTCTCTCTCCGCGTGGATTGGTTCTTGGTTGAAAAATGAGCGGCGCGATGTCGAAACGCACAAGCATTGTTTTCTTTAACTACTTTTCTGGAAGGTCCTGGTTCTCGGCGCTCCGCTGGAACAGATGAAAACTGGAGGGGACGCATGTTATCCTGGGAGTCCTCATGTCACTGCTGGCGCAGTGGTGCAGCGGTTAAGCGATGGCAGGCGCTGCAGCCGGTGCATGGCTTGTGTGGCCCAGGTTGCTCTTCCCGAGCGACCTCTGGCGACCAGTCATTCATTTAAGCGCCACCTGCCGCGGTGCTCACATTCCGGTGGACAGGTTGTGATGATGCCGCAATGCCACGTGACCTAGGATGACTTGAAAGTCACATAACCGGATCATATTTAGGCCATGGAGGGTTGCGCGAGGCCGAGCACTGAGCCCGCCGCGGTGGCTCAGTGGTTAGCGCGCTCAGCTACTGATCCGGAGTTCCCGGGTTCGAACCCGACCGCGGCTGCCGCGTTTCGATGGAGGCGAAATGCAAAGGCGCCCGCGTGCTGTGCGATTTCAGTGCACGTTGAAGATCACCAGGGGCTCGAAATTATTCCGGAGCCCTTTCTTTCTTCCCTTCTTTCTTTCCTTTTCTTTCACTCCCTCCTTTATCCCTTCCCTTATGCGAGACAGTTACTTGCGTCAGTTTTTGCAATGTGGACTGACATGTGCACAGCACGCAATCGTCTTTCGCATTCCTCTTCCATCGAAGTGCGGTCGCCGCGGCGGGGATGTGGTTCCAGATCGCTCCGATGGCCGACGACGCCAACCTCGCAGGCCGCCGTACGATTACAAAGCTCCGCGCGGAAAGGGGCTACTGCGCGCGCAGTCTGCGGGTGCTAGCTGCGAGTATTGGCGGGCTCGCCTTTCGTGCGGCACTCCTTTCCTAGGCACGCCCTGTGAGCTAGGCACAGCAAGTGCCCCCGTTATCCGTGGTTGACAGCTCGACACAAGCGCTCTTCTCTCCGTCTTTTTTGCGCTCGTCAACCATGAATACGTGTACCAACTAGCCCAACGTCTTGCCTTTACCCCAGTTATAGCTGCCGTTCAGTTGAACGGCACCTGAGCTTTGCAGCTCACGTTGAACTGAACTGCACTCCAGTTACACGGCACGTTCCCCAAAACACACTTCACTTGCTAGGTCACGTGATTAATTACGCCTCGTACTTGGTGACTTATAAATAAGAAATGCGTTTTCCCCCCTGTATTTCTTTCTTTGAAAATTTAGTTCGCACTTTATTGAGTAGAACTACAATTTATGCGCACGTTTTATGCTTTGAGTATGTACCAACTGAACATACAGCGCCAAGACGATCTAGAAGAGGGAGGACTCTGGTCTTATTCAGTGTTAGCGCTAATTTGTTCAAACTGATGCCCGACAACATCGCCTACAGCCAGTAGAGGGCCATCATGGATTACTGGCAGAGGCTATTCTGTCCAAGACCTGTTAATTGGTAGAACGTTGAACTTATGCCTTGGTTCCGCAGCTCTTCGGGAGAGCCATGCAGCACTCTCCGACTAGACGGCGAAGTATTTTTTCCGTGAGCTCGTCCGAATCCGTGCTTTCTTCGGCGTGCATTAAAAAGAAAAATATTGCGCCAATCGACCAGCTAATTTGACTAATACTCACGTTAAACTTTCGTGGAATCCAGTCGACGGCGCTTAAGTGCTTGGCGATGCGCGCTGCACACTTTCACGGAGAAAACGAAGCCTTGCGGCGATATTCCCTGCGGCGTGCGTTTCAAGTATCGGGGTTACTGTTCTGAATGCCTCCTCGGAATTTGTGTTGATTTTAAATGAAATGAAGCAGCAAAGGTTCCAATCAAAAACGGCCGTTGGTTAGCCTCAACGTATCCGGGAACCGGTGCTATTGATTGCGGATATTTTTTTTTTCCGGCGGGTGCTTATCGCTGTTATTCGGTTAAATCCGGAAAGTACCCGGCCTAGCCGCAACCCATCTTTTTACCCCCAGCCGGTGGAGTCCCAGCGACTATACTCCGTCTCACAAGATGTTTGCAGCACTACGAAAGGTACAGCTCTCTCGTCCAATCAGGATGGCGCGCACTACATTAGTGTGTTCCTACGCGCCTGTGGCTCGATCCACCTGATGTCCAGGTGGCTTCTTTCTACCTCTATTTATAGTAGCACCGAGCCACAGGTGTTCCACCGCGCAGCGCCGCGCCTTTCCTCAAAATCCAACTTTCAATTTTCAGTTTTCTCTCGCTTCTTTCCCTCCTTTATCTCTTCCTTTACGATGCGGTTCGGGTGTCCACCGAGATATTGTCTTTCTTCTTTCCCTCCCTCCTTTATCCCTTCCTTTACTGCGCGGTTCGGGTGTCCACCGATATATGTGAGACAACCAGGGTACTGTTCTCATCAGTTCCTCTGTTGTCGCGTCGCAGTAAATTTCAGTAATCGTGTCATGTGCATATAAATTTATTTACTCCAGCGTGCCGAGGCAGCCGAGTGTCGATGGTGGCGAAATGCAAAACAAGCCCATGTGCTGCGCGAGAGGCAACGCACGTTAAACGGGTTCGATCATCTCATCGTTCTCATAACAACTGAATTCAGCACTGCTGGTTGTGTCGTCCTCCAGGTTGACAACAATGGCCGGTCCCTGGTCAACAACATCGTCGATGATGTGGTCCAGTTTTCTCATCACATCTTCCTCACTGATAATATGCTGCACGTAATTCTTCCATTTCTCAACAGTCACTTGCGTGATGCCTTGCCAAACCAGAGGCTCGACGTCTTGGAGCTTAAACGTCTTGTTTTGGCTGGCCACGAAACCCTTGACGTCGCTCCAGACAAGCTCTATCGGGTTCAGTTGGCAGTGGTACGGTGGCAGGCGCACAACGAGATGGCCGGCAGCTTTAGCAATGCAGTCGACACGGTATTGCTCCCCACCTGTGTTCACATTGCTGACAAGCTGCATGAGCTCGGCCTTCACCATGCCGCTGCTCCACGCGACACCTTTTCCGGACAGCCAAGCCTGTATGTCCTTTTTGAGGCTACTCATCCGCGGCACTTTATCCTGCTTCACAGAATGATATGGCGCGTTGTCCATCACTATAACGCTGCCGGGTGGTAGTAGTGGGAGAAGTCTCCTGGAGAACCAGTTTTCGTAGTGTTCCCCGTTCATTTCCTCGTGGTAATCGCCCGAGTTTTTCTTCGCTCGGAAAACTTCCGCTGCGCCTTCGACAAAACCTTGCTCACTACCGCAATGCGTCACAATAAGCCTGCCACCTTTGCCATTGGGGTTTTGTAGACCAGTCGACAGTCCGGATCGATGCGCTTGGTGTGCAGATTGGATGGTGCAGTCAGTCCACACTCGACTTCGCGTGTGGCCGGCGTTAACCCACGTTTCGTCGGTGAAGAAAATAGGCCTACCCTGGCGTCGCAGCTCCGCTATCTGGCGCAGGTACCGGCGGCGACACTGCACAATGTGCGTCGCTTCGATTAACATCGCATTCCGAGAGCGCTTCTTATATCGGAAGCCAAGTTTCTTCAACATCCTCTGCATTGTCGCTGCGGACACGGTCGGTAGCGTTTCGTCCTCTTCGAAATGCGCAACCACCTTCGCGATAGTTGGAATTTCCCCTCTCTGGAAAAAGGTGTGTACCACCCTTCGCAACACGCTCAGGTCAAAATCGTCCAGCTTCTTCGTCCGCTCGCGGCCTCTTCCGCCAGCACGCTTCTTCGGTGACAACACTCGGCCCGCGTTCAACGTCTCCGTTGTGCACTTGTAAAGCGTTCGCTCGCTCACCTGCGTGAGTTTTGCCGTCCTCTTGATGAGCGCATTTGTACTCCAACTGCCCCCGCACTCGACGCGAAGCGCTTCAAGCACATTTAAAGCCACCTGCTTCGCCTGCTTGGGGAAACAGCGCACTGTCGGTGTAGAGCACACAGGAGACACTACAGACTCGTCCGACGCCATGTTGGAAAGTGGCGACGCATCACTACCTCGCAGCAGGCCTCCGCAGAGCTGTGTCCGTACGGGCTTTGTCTGGTAATTTCACCAGTGATTGAAACACTCCCTACCATTTAAATATACCTGTCCAAATCATGTTTTTAGTTGCAATGCTTATTGTTTTGATTAATAGTCATACACTCCTCAAATATTCGAGGGACTATTTTCTGCGTTTCTGCAGCCCTGATTGGACGAGAGAGCTCTACCTTCCGTAGTGCTGCAAACATCTTGTGAGACGAAGTATAGGCTCCGGTGAAGTCTCCGGTGTCCGCGGGCGGCGCCTGTGCTTCTATTCTAAACACGTGTTGGCGTTTACAGGAGCGTCTCCTTTGAAACGGGGTGGCGGCATATCTTTATTTCTTTAAACCAATCTATCAAACTTTCACCATTTTTCTTTCAGTAGAACTTCTGGTGACTTTAACTTACCATTTTTTAGTCCTGAACTTGTATTCTGACTTCACCGCGCTGCTTTTGAGCCACCAATATTCTGATCGTGTTTTTCTAACGTCTGCCACAGATTCATTCGCATGACCATTGTTATTTGTAAACCCTATATATAGGGCCTCGGGGCGAGTGACTGTCTGTATCGACATCCGGATGGATGCAGCCACATTCTAGTCAAATATGCTCCGTTGTTTCTGCGGATTTACCGCACATTGCGCATGTGTCATCTTCTCGGTCAGATCTCTTTCTGGCTTCTCAGACACCATGATCTCGCTTCGGAGAGTGTATACGCGCTCCCTGTTGAGTTGTCGTAGGTCCATTCCTTTCTGACCTGTCTCTTCCGTTTAAGCAGCGGCGCATTGTGGCTAGTAGGAGAAATTTTGTGAAAGTGATGCGAGCACAGTGAAAAACGTTACTTTGCTTCGGCTATTTGCCCCAATAGAGTATTGCTACCGTTTTAGAGCACACTAAGAGCATTTAGAATTCCTTTGCTGGGAGTAAATTTCTCCTCGTCTGTAACGCCCAAAATCACCAGCCCGTCAGTCGTTCCCCCATCTCCTCCCCTGTTTGCATGCCACCCTTCAGGTTCGATTCTTAGATGTCTTTGTGCCACCATCACCGTTTTATTTAAAGCTCTTGATACGAGCCTGAAGTTTTAGGAGGACGGAATTTCGTGCTGTCTAAAGAGCTACTACTGGGGCTAGTTGAAAATGCATCCTCGAAGGTATTGGTGAGGGACAACCACACAGGACGAAGCGCTTTCTAACAAGTTTTTATTCTCTGAAGAAGCATGCCTATATACACATATAAACGTCAAATCATGCACAGAAGAGGGAAGAGCGCACGGCGCTGACAAGAGCGATATGAAGGGAAAAAAAATATGTGTATATAGTCATGTTTCTTCAGAGAATAAACAGTTGTTAGAAAGCGCTTCGTGCTGTGTGTTCGTCCATTTCCGTATTTTGATAGCGCTCACCAATACCTTCAAGGATGCTGTCTGTGCGGGGTGGTGGTGAAGTCAACGAATAAGCACTCCATGGAATAAGGGTTGTGCCCCCGAACCGAGCGCATGCGTCGCGAGACTAGCTCGGCATAACCTGGCGCTGACTCAGCCTTGTGTGCGCGGAAGGAGCGCCACGCGAACGGTGGCATCCTTTTCTCGTGGGCAGGTTTGGTCAACATTTTCTGCGAAAGGACGCCGGGAGAGTGCACGCGTACATGGCGAGAGGCGCGCACGTCAGTACATTTCGCAGTTTTTTTTTTTTTTTCCTCCGAATAGCTTGGTACCCGCCGAGGTGGCTTAGGCGCTATGGCGTTCGTCTGCTGCGCCCAAGGTCGCGGCATGGAATCCCGCCCACGGCTGCTTCATTTCGATGGAGGTGAAACGCAAAAGACGCCCGTGTCCCGTTCGATGTCGGCACACGTTTTGTGTCTGCTTTCGGCGACGTTTGGTCGAAAAAGTGCCTGTGCGCACAGGGATACGGCGAAGGAGTCTCATGCGAGATACTCGCATCGAAACGCAAGGCAGTCGCGGGGTTCTTGTGGCCGACAGCATAGGGAAGCATTTGGGCGTTTGTAAGCGGGTGTAATCTGCAGCACTCCTCTGCCTTGCGGTGCCAGTTAATTTGGACGAGGTGGTACGTCGTTGTGTAAATGTCACGTTGCAGGAGCTCTTGAGTAGCCCGGGGTACATCAGCGCGCCAGCTTCGGTCGCAGGTTACCTTGGAGAAAAAAAACAAACACGAGCACGTTTGCAAAAAGTCGCGTCCTGGCCAAGGGCAAAGACGAAGCTGGTAGGGCGATCATGCATGGTGGTGCTCCTTGTCGCCAACACACGTGAAGGTTGTTTTCAGTAGCGCTAACTCCGGATGAGATGCAGACAGCTCACACAGTAGAAGAAAATGACACGCATGCTTAGTGATGGCACCCATTTCTTTATTATGTCCTTTCGTGTCGAATAACATCTGAATTCACAGTTGCGCTACGCGCAGTGGTTGTCCGGTCTCGTCCATGTAACCACTCAGCGCATGGAAACTCTCGCTTTGCTAACAAAGAGGCTGCCCACACGGGCAACGGAGCTTACGCAAGGTGAAAAAACGAAATGCAGATGTCGCCACCGTCGGCCGTTTCCGTAACAAAACTATGGTCGCGCCGAGGCAGCGGTGATCGCGCAGTCCCTTTCGTGCTTGACGTCACGAGTTTGAGCATCGAGACTCGGGAAATCCTTTAAATCCGGTTTTTCTCAGCGATGAATGCGACTTTTACTGCACGAGGACGAAATTCATTCGGTGGTATGGGAAGGCAGGGGGCGAGACGGGTTCTGGCACAGCGATATATATGGTCAACTAGAAGTTAGCCGAAGAGCCGTTTGTCTGCCACGGAATAGCCTGCGGAGATTTGGCGTACACAGTCTGCGCGGTGGTGGTAGGGGTTTAATAAAAAAATACAAAAAGGAATTAAAAGCTGTTGCGCACAGCGGCAATTGCTAGACATCTTAAGCGCCCGATTCGGCGATTGGTGCGCTAAGGAATGTTTACTCGCAGGTTTGGGCAGTTTTGTTGGAGATCAGCATGCGAGGCCTGAAAACGTCCGTGCACCGAGGAGCTTAGCCGGGAGCTGCCCACACGGCCGACCTTTTGAAAGGGGATCGTACAAGGGCTGTTACTGCGGTCGGTCTAAGCTCGTTGGCGCGGCCGTGGACTGTGCTTTTTCTGTGCACTGCGCGGTGTCGGTGCTGGGTGCGGTTGAAGGTGCCTTTCGCCGTTATACGCCGGCGGCAGGAGGTGGCCGAGCGAGTCAGTCAAGAGCCTGGCGTGTCAGGCGTCACGATGAGCTGGCCTTCGCGAGGGGGGCCCCTGCGAGCTCGTGGCGCACTTCCCGCCGCGTCTGGATGTGCGGGCGTCGAACCGCGCCCACCTTCACGCCCGCTTCCTTTTTGGCGTCGACGCCGGAAAGCGGAGGGAGGGGGAGGCTGATGCATGCAACTCAGGAGGCCCTCCGGCCAGTGGCGTCGACCGATTGCGGCGACGTCGCGCTTAATGGTCCCCTTGGCCTGCTGTAGAGACGTCGCAAGTGGCTAGCAGGTGCGAAGGGATTAGCCACAGATTAACAGGGTTAACCCCGACGTCATTGGCTGGAAGCCTCATTTGAGGGTTCATATTCCGCCTCCTTGACACCCTGGTAGGCCCGCATCCACCGTCGGCTGAAACTTGGCTTGCCGTGCATGCGCTGTGTACGCATCCTCCTCGACGATGCCGTTGCGTTGCGGAAGCATGCTGCGGGGCAGTTGTGGCTCCGGCATGCATACTGTACCAAGGCCGGCGGGAACCGCTCTGTTATATTTACGTCGCCGAATTTGCTTCCGAAAGCGGCCGCTGGGGGCGATACCTGCATTTCATTCTTTTTTAGCTCTCCCGCCTTTTACGAGCTGCGTTTTCAGTGAAAATCGCGCCTTCGTCACTAGAATGCGGTTATCGACCGCTGCAGAGACCAGCACCAATTACCTTTAATGGGCTCCTTTACTAATAGTAAAGGAGCTGCCCGGAAACTGTGTGTGTTTTGCAGCTGATATACGTCTTTCCCTGGTGGTGTCTGCGTTCGTGTCTTTGCTGTGGAGCCGACTGATCTCGATGCGTAATGTCCCCGGTGAGTGCGGGGCACATTCTCACGCTGCAGCTGCTTCACAGCACTCTAACTGTACCTCTAGCTGGCTAGCATCGGGGGTTCCTTACACCTCGGCCATTGAAACGAAGCTGTTGCCGCCTGTTTATGCCATTTGTTGCAGTGGCGCAGCCTTCCGCGCCGAATTCCCGATACTTTGGAGTAATTACGCCAATTATGGTAATCTACGTCAAGGGCATTACTCGGTAGTCCTTCCAAATCGCCTGTAGGTCCAGTTATGTCTGTGTAATACCCCTGTCACACGGCCAGTTTCAATCACCCTCGAGTCGAGGGTCTTCGAGATTCTCAATCGCCATCGAACTCGCCGCTGCTACACGGCAAATCTCAATGGCCATTGAAATGGTTCTCGTGTCTTACGCCACGGATGTGTGGCGCCACAATCGCTACTTTGGATTTTGCAAAAATAACAAAAATAGTTGATAAATGTATACTAAATGCTGAAATACAGGCATACGCGAAAGTCGTTCAAAACCCTTTTAATTGCACGTACGCGACGGACATATGCTTACACTGCTGTAGCCACTCAATACAAGACGAGCCAAAACCAAGCCAGTCCAACTTTGTCGGAGCGCTGCTTCGTCAGGCTTAAGACCTGGGAAATCGCCATGATATCTGAAAAGCAAGAGCTATTTGTCTCTGGAAACCTTATGCGAGGGTAAGAATGGACAAATCGAAGGCGAATACAACAGCTTAGAACACGATATTGCTTTGAGGGATTAGCGACGAAGCTGTTATCGCTGTGAAGCGGGCGGGCAGGGTGCCGCCATGTTGTCAACATTAAGTACGCAAGCAACGCAAAGACTGCAACGCAAAATTAATGCGCTTAATGCGCTTAAAACCAGTCTAATATAATTTTAAAATAATTTTACAGACTGCTTGCATTAAATTTTATGCGAATAATGTTTGTTCGTGTTTTTTCACCGTGAATGATGATGATTATGGATTTTTATGGCGCAAGGGCAGCTATGGCCATCACCGTGAATGGGTCGTGTACGAAAGTGCGCTTGGCGCCGCTCGAAGCAACGCTAGCAACCTTGGGCAGCGCTCGAAGGCCCTCGAAATCTCGATGGAGTTCTGCGCTACTCCGTTGACTCGATAGGCTATTGACTCGATCGCCATTGAAACTGCCCGTGTGGCAGCGCTCGATCGCCTTTGAGTCGATAGACTATCGGTTCGAGGGCCCTCGAAATGCCCGTGTGACAGGGGTATAAAACTGTTCATCCTAACTTGATAAATCTTTCTTGAATCTTGAAAAAAAAATGCCACGTTTTTGTTTTGTAATCTCCAGAATGTTGTTTCGGTGGTTCAGCCATGCGCGCGGGTGTGCTTCCTGTAAAGTTTGTGACGTCATGGCTGCTTCACGTAAAGTGCCGCCTTCGACGGCAGGACGCTTCAGTTTGGGGCCCGCCGCGCTGGCTCAGTGACTTTGGCGCTCGGCTCCTAAGCCCGAGGTTGAATTCCGGCTGTACTTCGGTGGAGGCGAAAGGCGTCCCATGTGCGGTGCGACGTTCGAACGGAGACGCCTCCACTACGCCGTCTCTCATTGCCCATATATATGCTGCTTTGCGATGTTGAACCCACTGTTGGGGTGGCATCATATCGCACAATTTCTGTCTCGCTTTCGATTGTTAACAGTTTTAGTCACTGCAAAAAAAAAAGTCCACTTGTTCCAGTGACCTGGTGGTGGTAAACCGTGAAACAAAGCTGCTGTCGGAGCATTGTGAACCCCGCAGTTCTCTGGTGGCTGCGGCACGGTGTGAACGGTCGAAGGCCACACTCATTCTGGCCGAGGTCCACCTCGAGTCTCCAGCCGCAGCGTCGGCGCAGCGACCACGGCCCCGTCAGTCCGGGCGGCTGACCCGTTTCTGACCCGGCCTCGCCGGGGGCCCAGAAACCCACTGTGCGTCGGGGCGAAAAATAACGCCGGCCGAAGGGAGAAACCGAGCTCTCCTCGGCCCCTGAGAGGAGCAACACAGGGGCACCCCATTGTGGCGTCTCTCCTCCACCGCCTCCTCGGCGCGTGCAGATGGAGGCACGAAGGCGGTATGCGGCCTCTGCATTGACGATGTAGAGTCTCACCCTCCGCCCTCGCACGCGCCGAAGGCTCGGCTGCCGCTGGAGAGAGGAGGCCTCCTGGGAGCGCAGCGCTCGTGCCCCATTTGGGCGCGCGTCTTGCCACGGGCGCTGCCGGTGTGGGCGCGGCCACGCTAAGCTCTTCTCCGCGATCAGGTGACGACCCCCCCTCGTGCAGGAAACGCGTGCTTTGTCGTCGGATGGGAGGCCGCCCATCGATTCGAAGGGGCTCTCTGACGCCCCGTTGCGCGTCTGCGAGAAGTCTGCAGCAAGAGTCTCACTGTGCGTGGATTGCAGGAAGCGGCAGAGATTACAAGTTTCCGCTCGCTCTCGCCGAGAGTCGCCACTTAGCGGCGCAATTTTTTTCGTGCTCAAAACTTGAGAAACAAAGAAAAACGTATTTCTCACCAAAATCCCCCACTATTGCAGTGGCTTTTGTGGACCACACGGGCTGCCCACTGATTTCCGCCCCTCTCCACTCCAGAATCAGCAGAGGAGGCTGCAGTAGCTGCTGCCATTGTTCGTACTGAAGCTCGGTACATTCTTTACGACTCAAAAACTGCGGTACTAAATCTCGCTAGAGGCAGGATCCACGCCTACCGCATGTTACAGTCAATTTCTCCCGAGGCATCCCGTCAAGTGGAGCTGATCTGGGTGCCTGCGCATTCGGGAAATCCTGGTGACGAGGCCGCCAATGTCCACGCCCGAGGACTCGTATAAACAGGGCGGCGGACTCTGGCCAGGGCGACTCGAGGTAGAGCGCATGCATGCATTCAGCGAGCTGACGTAGGCCGATCGAGCCGAGTGGCAGCTCTGCCCCACACATCCCCACAACCAAATCCTGTGGTGCCGTCTGCAGTCCCGAACCCTCCCCACCCCTCTCCCTACTATCCCGCATGCACCCGGGTGCCTTCACCCCATCCTGTTCCTTGTGCTTCCACCCCACTGCTACTCTAACACGTGCACTCATGGAGGGCCTGGCTGAAGCTCCCTCTCCACCTGGGAGGAAGTGGAGGCCTCACTGCCCGCACCGGCAGAAGACAGCCACCACGCGGGCCTCGGATGGGCTGGAGCCACATGGACTGTCGGGCATCTAGTGCAGTGAGGCTGTGCATGGCCCGGGCTAGCAGTCCACACTAGTGGACACTAAAGTTTTATCTCTCTCTCTCTCTCTCTGCAACAATAACAACGCGCATTTCTGTGCTAACAAGGCTGAAATCGCCCTGCGCCGCTGCATGCGGCGACAATCGTACAAAGCTCCGCTGCTTTCAGCGTCTGCTTCATTATGTATTGTCTGCTTCATTCTGTAGGCCTGGCAACTCGGTGCATGAATCTTTTGAACAGGTGCCTAGATCCGGAGTAGTATTTTTTTTTCTACTCTTGGTAGCCGCGGTGGCTCAGTGGTTATGGCGCTCGGCTGCTGGCCCGGAAGACGCGGGTTCGACCCCGGCCGCGTCGGCTGCGTTGTTATAGAGGCAAAACGCTAAGGCGCCCCTATGCTGTGCGATGTCAGCGCACGTTAAAGATTCCCAGGTGGTCGAAATTATTCCGGAGCCCTCCACTACGGCACTTCTTTCTTCTTTCACTCCCTCCTTTATCCCTTTCCTTACGGCGCAGTTCAGGTGTCCAAAGATATATGAGAGACATACTGCGCCATTTCCTTTCCTTCAAAACAAATTATTATTATTTTTTCTACCCACTGTGAACCAAGTTGGTCGAGATCGGCGTATTAAATTCTTTCGTGACTGAAGATACTTTCCACGCAGAGAAATCGTGCCTTGCATCTCAGAGATTGCAGGTGGGGCCACTAGTCGCACTTGTCACGTTGTGAAAGCATATATCTAGTGAGTGGCGGCTGGACCTTCGCGCCGGCCATGAAGAAGAAGATTATTTTCCACCGATGTAGGAGGCCCCCTACTCCACGCCCTATGCACGCAGGCCCAAGGGGCGGGGGCCGAGGCCTCTGCGACTAAAGATAGGCGAAGTTAGTGATTCTTCGCGGCTTCCGTCGCCAGGCTGATGGCTTGTTGCTGTTCGGCGGTGCTGCTTTTGCGTGACGTCACGCGAAGGGAAATCGCAGCGTGAACTTCCGGCTGCGCCTTGCAGTCTAGGCGTGTCCGTTTCCAACTGCACAGCGTCGACGGACCTGCAGTGGAAAGGCTGTCGCAGTACTGGGGTACTCGTATCTGGCGATCGAGTGAAGTCTGCTTCTGAGCACTTTGGCGCTGTTTGGGTCGCAGAGTGCGATGGCGGGGGCACGGAGACTTCCTTTCCAATCTTGGGGAGACAGTATAGGTCCCCGATGCATTTCAAGGGCCACTCACGAACGGATGGCATATGGCGCACAGGAGGGCACGCACTCGGGAGCGGTCCTGCTCACATATATTATATTTATATTTATTGATACTGTTGACCCTCGCTTGAGGGTCGTTACAGGGAGGGAATACAATGCAATGTACAACAGAAAAAATTCATGTCTCATAACATCAAGTTGGGTGCCCCCGACACAAAATATCGATAGAACGTTCGAACTTGTGCACTTCCGATTGTTCGACAACTTCAACAGGCAAAGCATTCCAAATTTCGATGACATCAGGAAAAAAAGAGTAACGAAAAACATCAATACGTGAGTCGTAAGGCTTGATCGATCGAGTGTGGCTTGTTCTCACGCTCCGTCTTCCCGGAGGCTGAACATATCTATCTGATTTTATCTTGAAGTGCCCTTGAATTATTTGAAAGAAAAGTTTTAGTCTTGATTTTTTCCTTCGATTTTCCAGTGACTCGAGCCCACATGAGTTCAGCATTTCCGTCACTGAGTCCCTTCTTCTGTATCTTGACGATATAAACCGAGCAGCCATTCTTTGGATTCGTTCCAGTTTATCTTTTAGAACTTTTTGGTGCGGGCTCCAGACGACACAAGCGTACTCCAAGGATGGGCGGATGAATGTTTTGTAAGCTATCAGTTTGACATCTTTTGTTGCATGTTCCAATTTCTTCCTCAGAAAGTAAAGTTTTTGGGAAGCTGTCGAGCACACATTATTAATATGTTTATGCCACTGCAGATTATGTGCAATTGTGACGCCTAAATACTTGAAGGTATCAACATTTTTTAGATTATTTTTTCCAACATTATAAGAAAATAATTGCAAAGTCTTCTTATTAGTTATATGCGTAAAAGTTGATTTTGTGTAATTAATTTCCATGCCCCATTTTTCGCACCAAAGATGCAAGGAATTAAGGACACGGTTTATTCTAATTTGGTCGGCAGCTTGTGTTATTCGAGAATAAATTAAACAGTCGTCTGCAAAAAGCTTCAATTCTACGGGAGACTCGGTAACCTCGTTAATATCATTAATATAAATTAGGAACAGTAATGGAGCTAAAACCGACCCTTGAGGAACGCCAGAAAATACTTCTAATGTAGAAGAAAAACAATAATCCACATGCACAACCTGCCTGCGATTATTCAAATAGGCTTTAATCCACTTAAGAATGGTTTCGCTAATTCCTGCTTTGTGTAACTTGAAAAGTAATTTACTGTGTGGATCCTTGTCAAATGCTTTTGCAAAATCTACGCAAATGACATCTATTTGTTCTTGGGCATCTATGGCTGAACTAAAATCATGTATCGTTTCTATGAGCTGTGTTATGGTAGATAGCCCTCTTCGGAACCCGTGCTGATGCTGATAAAAGAACGCGTTATCCTCGAGGAAAGTTAGTGTTTACTTATGATATGTTCCAATAGTTTACAGCTGATACTTGTCAGGGAAATTGGGCGATAATTATTTGCGAGTAGTCGGTTGCCGTTTTTAAAAACAGGTGTTACGACTGCGCACCGCCAATCTTGTGGCAACGAGTTAGTGTGTAGGGACTTTGTAAAGATTATCGTCAAGAAAAATGATATCCACTCAGCTTATCGCTTTAAAAACTGGGTTGGAATCCCATCCGGCCCGCTAGCCTTTTTAGAATCCAAAAGTAACAATTGATTAAACACGCCGGCCTGGGTCACGACCAGGTCTTCCATCGAACATGAAAGGGAGGAAGGCGGGTACGCGTCACAGTCATCATTGCTTGGTTTAGAAAAAACAGACTGGAAAAAGTTATTGAAATGATCTGCTATTTTTGTTTTTTCTGTTACTATGTTCTCACTAATTTGAATTCTATTGATTTCCTCTTTATTGCCACTAAGGTAAAGCCAAAACTTCCGAGGTGCCGTTTTAACGAAGCTACTTAATTTTTTATTAAAAAATTGCTCTTTTGATTCCATCAGAGCCGTTTTTAAACTCCTTCGCAATTTCGATACCTCAGCTGAGCTCACTTTTCTCCTGCGCAGCCTCTTTATCTTGCGCTTGATGTGTATAATAGGTCGATTAATCCAAGGGTTACGGGGTATTATTTTCTTTTCTCGAGTTGGAATGAATCTGTCAACGCAATGTTTTATGATATTCTTGAAACGTAGCCATAGGTTTTCAACTGGTTCACAATCGCAGGCAAGTTCGAATTCATTATATGACATTTCTAAAAAATCTTGAATGGATAATGCTAGGCAAATTAAAATCTCCGGTCATTATTAGTCTGGCGGTACGGTTCAAGTGAGTGCATAAGAACATATTAAGGTCATCCAAAAACTCTGGTGAAGTGGCAGGCGGCCTATACACTGCGCCAACAAGGTAAGCAACACTCGCATAAGTAATTTTGCACCAAACTGTTTCAGGCAAAGTGCACTCGACCATTACTGCATCTATAGATCTTTTGACAATGATTGCAACACCCCCACCACGAGTATCCCTGTCCCATCTGAACATCTGGTAGTTTGGGGGCACTATACAGTGACTAGGCACACCGTTGTTTAGCCATGTTTCGGTTACGACGAGCACGTGTGGACTTTCTGTCAGTAATACATATTCTAACTCGGTTACTTTGTTAAAAAGGCTACGAGCATTCAATGATAAGATTCGTAGCTATGACGGGGTGAGTTTAGGTGTTGATTCGCCGGAATTATCCGAGGTGTCAGAGCCATCATGCGAGTTGCCTGCTTTTCGAGCGCGGTGCTTGAACTTATCTCGGGAGTTCAGGAGCGAGCGTGCGTCCTTCTCGTTGTCCCATGTGTATAACTTGTCATTTATTTTGAGCTTGTCGTCGATCAAAAAGACCTTCTCGCCCTGCGCCCTTTCAGCAGAGGCACTTTCCCACAACTTCCTTCGCACCGCTACCGTTTCCTTCGCATAGTCATTGCTCACACTAACCGATTGTCCTTTCAGTTTGCTGCAGTTCTTCAGCACTTGTTGTTTTTCTCTGCTGTCATAAAATTTCATAATAATTGGCCTAGGCCGTTCTTTGTTCTTTTTCCCTATGCGATGGATTTTTTCGACGGTTTTTACTTCAACTCCCAGCGTATCATAAAAAATTTTATCTATGACAGCTGCCTTTAACTCCGTCTCTGAATCGCCGATTTTTTCAGAAACACCAAAAACCAGCAGATTGTTACGACGACTATAGTTTTCATACTCAATCAGTTTTCTGGCCTGTTGCTGAACTGTTACCTCAAGATATTCAATTCTTTTGTTCAATTCTTGTATCACTGCCAGAGAATCAGTGAGTCTATCAGTCTTTTCATTCAGCTGACCAATATCCTTGCTGATATTAGTCAACCGGCAGTCAGACGCGGCTTGATTATCTATAATCGTCTGTAACAGCTCAGCTGTCTTAGGTCCGGGGTTTTCTTCTATGTCTCCCGACATCAGCAGCATCAGCACGGACCAACAGTCAATAACAATGCAATGAAGCCTACCAGGGCACGGCAGGACGACTAAAAATCTATTGTCACTACGGTAACAGCAGTCTGTGGATGGGGAACCAACCTGCACAAACAGCAGCAGCGGGTGAGCCATGCTGTCCGCAGGCCAGATGCCGTGCCCTCTGATCTGGTCGGTGTCGCGTCGTTCCTTAAGTAGATCGGCTGCTGGTGACGTCACATCTCGTGGTCGATATCCCTTGATTGTGTTGTTGCTTGTGACGTGGCCCGCGCAAAGCATCAGGGGTTGTATCACGGTGATGTTGGTCGTTGATACCGGGGTGGGCGTCGCATGCAAAATCCACGGCAGAACCTGCACAAACAGCAGCAGCGGGTGAGCCATGCTGTCCGCAGGCCAGATGCCGACATGCCAGATGCCAGATGTAGACACGCGACATTTAAGTTACCGTTCACTGCATATACGAAGTCAGCTGTATGACGCAGTGTCTGTGCATGGTGCGATACAAAGACACGTTGTGAGTGCCAAGACGCTGCGACAAGTTGGGATTGGATACGAGGCGTGGTCGAAGCCCCAGTGGCCTTTCCCCGATGATGCGAAGCCCCGCAGGCGCGGCATCGAGGGAGGCCTCGCTGTTGGCCTCCAACACTTCGGCGCGTTCGGCGTTTCCTCTTGTCGGCTGACTGGCGGTCGCTTTCGCCCGGAAGCCGCCGCGGAACAGTGCGACCGCAAAGCGGGGAGTGTCGCCATTCCGCGCTGTACAGCTGCTGCTGCAGGAGATGCACCGCCGACAGTTTTCTGCCAACGCCTCGTATAGCACGCCAAAAAAATGTTTCTTCGGTAGCCAGGCGATGATTTCGCAATCTGAAGTCAGATTCTGAGCACCGGTACAGGTGCACTATGCGCAATAGCTTTCTGCTGAGTGAAGGGTTGTTTGAAATAGCGTCCGTCATGTCTTCACGTACGTGAATTCGCTTTTAGCTACTCTCTCTCTTTCCGGGGCGAGGTGCTTTCCGCAGCACTGCTGGCTGCCACTCGGGAGAGCGCCTCCTTCGTCACGTAGACAACTGGGCGCGTGTCCAGCCTCTGCCGCGTTCGCACGTCGTTCTCTCGCCCGCCCGAAAAGATCGTCGAGGACCACGTGACGCAAGTGAACCGCCCTCGAGGCCACGTACCCGCAAACATCTGGACCAGATGTTTTTCCCAGTTGCTACATCATTGTACCAACTATACTCTATTCCGAATACAATGTCGTCCTCTTCGCGGCTTCTGTGCGTCTTTTCCCTTCTAATGCGGCCAGGTATAGCCGTTCTACGTACAGCGGAACACTCACAGTCGTGTTGTGAAAATCGTTTTTTTTTTTTTTAAATTTCCGCCGCGTTCTCGGATCGTCGCCTGCTGTGTCGTCGTCTACCCTGCTTCGTCACAATCCGCCGCAATCAGTGGCTTTGGCGTCCGGCTGGTGTGAACCCAAGGGTCAACTTTCTCTCGTGGCGGCAATTTCAATTGCAAAAGGCGCCCGCCCGTGTGTTAAAGAACCCCAGGCGGTCGAAATTAATTCGCAACCTTTGGCCTCCCTCATAACTATAGGCGTTGAACTCGGAGCCAGTGTATCGCTTCGGGACTCTTGCCGCCCCGGTGGCTGAGTGGTTGTGGCGCTCGGCTGCTGACCCGAAAGACGCGGGTTCGATCCCGTTCACGGCAGTCGAATTTCGATGGCGGTGAAATTCTAGAAGCCAGTGTACTGTGCGATGTCAGTGCACGTTAAAGAGTCGAAATTTCTTGAGCCCTGGGTGAGGGAAACAACGAGGGTTAATGATATCCTAGTCGAAATCAAGAAAATAAAATGGGCATGGGCAGGGCATGTAATGCGAAGGTAAGATAACCGACCGCCGGTCCTTAAGGGTAACAGAGTGGATTCCAAGAGAAGGCGAGCGTAGCAGGGGGAGGCAGAAAGTTGGGTGGGCGGATGAGATTAGGAAGTTTGCAGGAAAAGGGTGGATGCAGCTGGCACAGGAGAGGGTTAATTGGAGAAATATCGGAGAGGCCTTTGCCCTGCAGTGGGTGCAGTCAGGCTGATGATGATGATGATATTAAACCAGGAAACTTGCAGTGAAGACGTTGATACTTCGTTTAATATTGCCAAAATGAATGCATCTTGTCAAAGGTAATAATTGACAGCATTTGATTGCGAACTTGCCTGCAGCCTTTGCCTAGCGATAACATAGGTTTCCAGGCCTTGCTCGTGTCGTGGTTGAAAAGCGCTTGTCATCGCGTTGCCTGCAGAAACCGTAAGCCTTTATTGTCGCGCTGTAAACACTTGCGAAGGCTTCTATCTCTGGTCGGTTGTGCGTCATTCCTGTTATGTGCCACCCTGCGCAGTTTCCTGTTGAACACCGTTATATCACTTGCGGTCGCTTGTGTTTTCTCGAGCTGCCGGCCAACGGCGGTGAACACTGTTTCGGGAACACTGGCTTGTTCCACGCACAGTGCGCAAAGGCGGCATCCGCTCGAGTGCCATGCCCGGCTGTAAATGCAGCAGTCTTCGAACGAGGCCAATGCGGTGTGCGAACATCTCGAAGAGGCACTCCATGACCTACGCCACAACTGCATTCAAGAGTAAATGAAGGGGAATATGTGCGAAAAAAATGGTTTCATATCCTTCTCTCCTTTTATGCCTCAATAGATGTGTGCAGCCTAATTGTTATATTACGAACACAACGATGCATTATTCAACATCCAAAAATCACCTTCGTGCAAGGAAATTAAAAATTTCCGACGGAGTCACCTTTCGTAAGCCATTGACAGCGTTTTTACGTATTCGTCGCATGACTTTTTATGTCATTTCCGGAAAAACCATTTCCATCACCCCCCCCCCCCTTTCTCCATTCTCCCAGGCGACACTGGCGTGCCGCATGTTTTCTCGGCGCATGGACTTCTTTGGAAATAACTGTCCTGTTCATACAGGGCAGCGGACGGTTTTATCCTATCCCTCGACGGCCCCGGTCGGGAAAATCCCCGTGGCAGCCGATTTCGCTGTAGGGGTGGCCCTTCGCGGTGCACGTATCGTGCAGCTTTGCCGAGCTGTATGTCCGTCTGCCCTCAAGTGTCTGCTGCGCGATTTTTCGAGTACACGAGGATGCAGCTCGGACTGGCACGACCTTCAGCCGCCGTAGAAGTTAGTGACAGTGGTGAGAGAAGCCGATTGTAAAATAAAATGGCTCGGTGCCGAGAAGTGATCTTTGTGTGCAGATGTAAAAATGATGGATTGAAGAGGAGGAAGCAGCAGGCAGTTCAAGTGCGCATGATTTGTCCCTCGTCGACCAGACAGCGTTCAGGCGCGTGAAATCTGCGCTGCTGGTCTTGGACAACTTGACGAACCATGCGCAAAGAACACGAGGAGTCCCGGGACGGAAGCGTGTGATCCTCCTCTGCGCCGCGGATTCACCAAAATGTGCACCGCGCACGCGAATGTGTCGGCAACGCTGTGCGTGACCCGAGCAGAGCGCGCGGCCTTTTGCGAACGTATATATCCGCGCATAGCAGTTCCGGGCAACGAGCTGCCGCGGCAGACGAGCCGATTACACTCGTGACCCGGAGCCGGCCATCGTCGTAGCTCCGCGGCATGCGCGATCCTTGGCTGGGCCGAGTGGTGCGCACGCAGCGTGACGAGGGCGCTGCACGTGGCCGCTGTCGCCGGGCGGCTCCGTCTGAAAGCGAACCCCCGACCTTGAGACGCGCCGCTTGAGCCCGTTTTTTTTCCGACGCCGAGGAGCCGGAGGGTATAGCGCCGCGACACGTCTCTCCTCGCTGGCATTCTTCGCGCCGTACTCCGGAGTGAAAGCGCCGGCTGCATTCCTCCTCCTGGTAAACGCGCAATGGTGACGCCTCCTGGCAGCCGACCGTCGCTCTGCGCACTGCACACCGAACTGTGTGTTCCGCAGCTCCCAAAGCCGCTGCGACCAGGTAGGCGAGAAATGACGAAGAAATCCTTCGCGGAGTGCACTTGCCTTCATCCAGACCAATTTTAACGAAATGTTATCTCTGGATATCGCGTGTTCAGCCCGAAACGTGTTCCAGACACGCATTTTGCCCTCATTGTCAGTCTGACAGTCAGCGATCATCTCCTTCCACCACGCGATACTAACCGGTACAGTGTGGACCGGCGTCAGAGAGCATGTCTGCAAATATATCTGTGTGTGTTCCCTTCCTGGTCCATGTGCGCGAGATTTCCATCCACTGTATATGAACAACTCGCCCAAAACGCAACGATGGTGCTGAACACTTAAACGAGTAGACACCTAATTTTTGGGTGCGTATTTTCTTCTTTGTACCGATGCCTAAGGCATTATTATACACGGATTACCACCTGGTATTCTTCTACGACCGCTAAGTAATTTATAATCGAATTCCTTTCTCGTGCTGTTTCGGTTTCAACAACCGATGACTGTGACGTCAAAGAGTGGTGTGGAAAATAGGAGACGGCCCCGAAGGGACGGAACGGGAAGACGCTCAACGTGGGGCAACGCGACACCCGCCCTCGCGCCGGGTCTGACCAAGGTCACAAGTGGCTCTCTCTATCTCTCTTTCTCCCGACTGCCCGAGGCCAACCGCTCGAGGTACCTTCTTTTCTCCCCTTCCCACTGTTGCCTTTTGTATTCATGTGTTTTGTGTCAAACTTCGACCCGTGTAAATAAAGTCAGTGTGAAAGTGAAAGCCACCGAGAGAGCGTCGTCTTTGTGAGGCTCCTGCGCGCGCGGCCCCGCCGCCCGAACGAGTCTTACGCGCAGTTTGGCTTTAATTAGTGCGGTTCAGTCGTTACTTGCCGGTGTGTCAACGGTCACAGTTACTAACGTTCAGAAGAAATAACAAGTGGTTATAGGTCACGTGAGGGATGAAAAAACAGCATTATATAATCGCTGCTTCCACGTTCGTTGTAGTAGTAGTAGTAGTAAAAGACTTTTATTCGACCATAATTTATAGGCCGAGCATGTCGACCGCCTGGGCGACCAGAAGCCGCTGTTCTTCTTCCCCTTCAGCGCCAAGCCAGTCGAGCCAGGTGGTGATGGATAGAAAGGGTGGGGGGAAGGAACCCGACTGCTGAGCAGCCGGGCAATAGAAGAGGCAATGGGCCAGGTCCGCATAGATACAGGGGCAGTTGGGACAGGAAGGGCCCGATCGATAGCGATAGAGGAAGAGGCGGGACGGGGTGATAACTGCATTCATCTGAATGTGCCGAAGAAGGCGAGACTCCGGCACCGTGAGTGATGGATGAGGGGGAGGGTAAAGGCGTTTGTCGAGGCGGAGCTCAAGGTAGACCTCTTTTATGGTGCGGCGAAGGGTGAGTCTCCCACCGTCCTCCGAGGGCTTGGGCCAGGGGATCAACGGTGCCCCGAAAAGTGTGTCGCGGGCGAGCTGATGGGCCAGCTCATTGCCGTCAATCCCTGAATGCCCAGGGACCCAGCGGAGGAAAACGATGGAAGGCTGCAGAGCGGAGACCGCTCGTTCGACCTCCTGTTGGAGAGAAGGGGTCAGGGTGCGTTTATGTATGTGGTGTATAGCGGCTTGTGAGTCTGAATAGACTGTGTACTCTTGGAGAGAGGGAAGGAGGGCAAATGACTGGAGGGCATGCGCAATGGCGAGGACCTCGAGGGACAATGCGTCTGGAGGGTGTAGATACGGCCCGCTGGTGTGGGTTTCAGGACCAGGGAGGTGTGGATGGTACAGGGCGTAGCCGCAGGAACCTCGAGGAGCCACGAAGGAGGCATCCGTGTAAGCTACACCCTGGGTATCAAAGAGAGGGGAATGGTGCTGTGCGGCCGCATGACGACGTCCGGCGTGCAGGACGGGCGACATGTTGGTCTGGAGGGGAAGGATACGAAGATTGGGAGCGGGGGTGGGAATAGGAGAGGTAAACGGGGAGATTGGAATGGGCGAGATACCCGCTTGAGTCAATAACCACTGACCCTGACGGGTAAGGGAAAGCCGGGCAAGCTGCGAGTCACGATGGAGACTGAGAAGAGAACGAAGAGGATGGAAGAGGCCTGTGGCAAAGAGCTTAGTGGTAGAGGTAGTGATAGGGAGGCTGAGAGCTGCCTTGTAGAGGCCCACAAGGGCAGTCTCGAGAGCGTTGAGTCTGAGTGAAGGAAGCGTAGGGTGCAAAGTACAAGACCTTGTTAAGGGCCAGCGCGTGGGCAACGCGGCACGCGTGAGCCTCGTGGAGACCTGAGCGTCGAGTGACCACGCGCCGCAGGAGGTGAGTTACAGAGTGGCAGGTGGTGACAGCGCGGTGGAGGGCTTGCACATTCTTAGCCGCATGCAAAGGGAAGCCAAGAACTTTGCACTGTGTGACGACAGGAATGGGAGAGCCAGAAAGGTGGAGAGAGACGAAGTGGTTGTGTGAGCGCTGGTAGGAGGAATGGTTGAGAAGGAGAAGCTCGGATTTCTCAGGAGCAGGAGAGAGGCCAGCGGTGGTGAGAAAGGAGTCGATGAGATCTAGGCCACGTTACAGGGTGTCCTGTACGTGACCGGCAGAGCCAGATGAACACCAGAGAGTGATGTCATCGGCGTAAACTATATGATGCAGGTCAGGAATTTCAGCTAGCTCTGAGGCGAGAGGGGCCATAGCGAGATTGAAAAGGGTAGGAGAGAGAACAGCACCTTGAGGAGTGCCACGGGTGAGGTGGTGTGGGTTAGACAAGTGGGTATCTACTCGAAAGCGAGCCACACGTTTAGAGAGGAATGAGCGGATATAGGAGTACATGCGGGAGCCACAATCCAAAGAGGCGAGTTGAGAAAGGATGTGATCGTGGCAAACACCGTCAAAGGCCTTGCGAACATAGACAGTCACAAGTGCGTAAATTTGAGTGGGTGTAGGGGACAGGAACGTTTGCTGGAGAATCAGAAACATGTTCTGTGCACAGACGCGGCGTCGGAAGCCAATGAGAGAATGGGGGAAGAACTCCCGTGCCTCAAGAAAATCAGAGAGGCGAGTCAGAGCCATTCGCTCAAGGGTCTTACCAACGCACGACGTCAGAGAGATTGGGCGGAGGTTAGAGAGAGAGAGGGAGGTTTGCCCGGCTTTGGAATCATAGAAATAAGGGAGGATGTCCAGGAGCTCGGCAAGCAGCCGCTCTCCCAGGCCTCATTGTAGGTTTGAAGGAGGAATTCTTTGGCGCAGTCAGGAAGGTTACGAAGTGTAGTGTATGTAATGGCATCCTCACCGGGAGCCGAGCGTGTAGCATTAGCAGCCAGATCAGATTCGAGCTCCCGGAGAGTGAAGCTTTGGTCCAGATCGGGGTTAGGTTCACCTGAGTACACCGGGTAGGAGGGTGCCAGAGGGGACGGGAGGTAGAGAGAGGCGAGTTGATCAAAAACTTCGGAGGGAGTCCCCCGAGTGAGGGCTTTAGCTAGAGTGGGAGCAAGGGCAGGCTTAGTGCCAAGGAGGGATTTAAAGAGAGACCATGCGGATCGCGAGTGCAATGCAGAATCAAGGCCATCACAAAGAGCACTCCAACGAGATTGCTCGAGGGAGGCGCAGTGTGCGACGATCTCAGCCCGCAGAGCAGTGATCTGGGAGGAAAGTTGGGCATTGTGTGGTTGGGAGCGAAAGGAGCGTTGAAGACGTTTACGGCGACGCCATAAACGGATAAGGTGAGGATCTGGGTCTCGGATTGGGTAACGAGAGCGAACGCGACGACTACTGGACGTGAGCGCTGCAGAGATGCGCGACGTCCAGTCGTCGTAGGATTGAAAGGAGTCGGAGGCGAGATTAGTGCGAAAAGCATGCCAGTCAGTGTGAATAACCGGATGACAGCGAGGGATGTGGGAAAGAGAGGTGGTGATATGGTTGAGAAAGTGGTCACTTAGAAGAGTTTCGGCTGTCACCTGCCAGTGAAAGGAAAGTGAACCCCGAGAGAAAGTGAGGTCGGGTGTCGTGGGGCGTTGTGAGGCAATGCCCGCTCGAGTAGGAGAGCCAGGAGTATTAAGGGTGAGGTGGCGTTCCTGGGCCAGACAATGCAGGAGGCGGCCGGGTTTGAGGGTTTGTGGGTAGCCCCAGAGTGTGTGAAGGGCATTAAAGTCACCACCAAAGAGGAGATGGGAGGTAGAAGGAAGAGAGTGAAGGAATTTGCCCAGAGCAGAGAATAAAGAGGAAGTGACAGGGGGGTTGTAAAAAGACAAAAGGACGAGTGAGATGCGGGAAGAAGGGTGGTAATAAACCACACAAACTAAATATTTAAGGAGGGTGGAGGGGATGTCAATTTGCTCCACGAGCACGTCACTGCGTACATAAATAGACGCAAGGGGTGTGGCCGTAGTGGCATGGTAGGCGCGGTAGCCTGGGACATTGCGGGCCGTCCGGGTCTCCTGGAGAAGGAGAAAATGAGGCAGAGAGGGGCGGGTGAGTAGATACAGGTGGAGGGGGGTCTTATTGTGGCAAAGATTTCGGCAGTTCCACTGCACAATTTCAAGGTCCTCGCCAAACGCCATTATGAGAGTGGAGAGGAACGCGATGGTACGCGTTCCTTCTTTTTTGCCGGGGGCAGTGACTCATGAACGGATTGGAGCATAGATGTGAAAGATTCCAATTGCTTTGATTGTGCTTGGAGGGTGGTAAGAATCTGGAGAACCGAAGTTTCCAGCTGAACCAAGCGAGTGTGATGTGCCTGTGTGGTGGTTTCGACAAGGTCAGCCAAAGGGGCGACCTGGGCGCTGGAGGAGGGAGTGGGGAACGTGGCAAGGTGCTCATTTAGCTTGCTAAGCTGGGAGGTAAGAGAGGAGGTGGTTGTCTGGAGGGTTTGAGTCAAGGCATGTATCTGCTGTTGTAGATCGTGGGAAATGCGCTGCTGCTCTCGCTGCTGGCGTTCCAGCATTGCGAGCCGGAGGTCGAAGGAGCGGCTCGCGTCAGTCAAGGAGGGAGAGGGTGGTGTAGTGGAAGAGAGGGACGCTGGCTACGAGGATCCTTTAACTATGGCGGCGAAGGAGCCTGGTGGTGACGTGATCGGAGCTGATGGATATTCATGATTGGAGGAGGAGGAGGTGGTGGGTTGAGTGGCCCGGCGCAAAGCTAGGCGTCGGAGGTATGCAGCTTTAGCACACTCGCGTTGTTTAGCAAGGAGGAAGGGGCAAGTGGGGTCGAGGGAGGGGTGGGTGTTCACCTGGCAATGAACGCACCAGGGCTGGGCACACACATGAGCGGAAGAGTCAGCGGGCAGAGGAGCAGCACAGCGACGGCACTTTGCCGGAACGCTGTGCTGGGGGCATTGGTGGGCGCGGTGGCCTAGAGTGAGACAACGGGTGCAGGTGGGAGGCTTAGGTTTATGAGGACGGCACCGGAAGGCAACGCGTTTGAAATATATAAAGTGGGGGATGACAGTACCAGCGAACGTTATGAGCACTGATTGAGTGGATCCCATCATGCGAGCAGCGAGAATATCTGTTTTGAAAGATTCTAGATCATGCATGAGTTCATCAGGAGTGAAGTGGCCACTGGCGTTATGGATGACGCCGATGCATGAGATGGGAGGATGGGGGGAATAAGTTTTGATGCTGACAGGCTTACCGTGAAGGTGAAGGTGCGTGATAGAAAGTAGGGGGTGGGCGGTGAGAGAAGAATGAGTTATTAAAAACACAAGGCTTTGGGCTGGCTTGGCCTGAAGGGTGATGTCTGCACTGGTCTTAAAGGAAAGTTGTGCAGCGGAGGTGACTGCGGCGAGCACGGCGTAGAGAGGCAGCTTGGGATTGAGGGTACCAGGAGGGAGTTGTATGCCAACAGTGATGAGCTCGGAGCGGGGTCGGGTGGCGGAAGCAGGCTTACGGCTGGCACCGATGGTGCTCCAGCCGATTTCCGGGAATGGAGTGTCGTCAACCGGGGACGCCATGAAGTCCATGTCTGCCGACGAATCGCCAGCCTGAGGCGCAATCTGCGACGCTGGTGCCGGGCTGCAGGTCTTGGTGTCAGCGGGTAATGTGGCTGGTGTAGGCGCGGCGGCACCGGCGGCGTCGACGAACGCAGGCGGCTGCGACGCGTCTATGGGCCCAAAGGTGTTGGCGTCCCTTAGAGCGTGGAGTTGGCTAGCAGTGGACGCTGCCGGCGACGACGAACGCTGCCGGCTGCGCCGCGGCCGTCGATCCGGAGCTCCCAGCGTCGCTCACAGTGGTTGCGACAGGATTTTGCGCGGTGGCGTGGGCGGTTGGAGTAGGCCCCGCGGTGGCGGCATCAGTGGGTCTGGGCTCCAGGGGCTTCGTCAGACGCTGCATCATTGCAGAGGTGCAGGCGCGGCGCGTTAGGGTTAGCGAGGCGCCGCGCCGCTTCAGACTTTTGGAGGCGCTTGGAGGGCCAGCCCGGCAGCGGGCCGTGATGCCGATGGTATCCACGTGCTTCGGAAGCCTTCCGGAAACGATGGAGAGGAAATCCAGGGGCGGGCGAAGCCCTGGACTAGGCCAGGGGCAGGTGAAAGCGGAGCACGATAGGCAGCCAGCTAAACAGGGCGGCGCCACCTAGGGGGCAGTCCCGTTCGTTGTCATTCCGGCTCTTTAGGAAGGCTGCTTTCAGCACTGTACTGAATTATAAGACGATGAGGCAGCGTTTATATCGACGTGTTTGCGTGCCTGACTTGATATAAAACCGCTCTTTGGCGTCACAACCACCGTTCGGCTGTTGAAACCGAAACAGCGTGACAGAAAAATACGATTGTAAATTATTTAGCGGCGGTCATAGGCGAATTCCACATGGTGATTCATGCGTAGTTATGTCTTCCGCGTTATTGTAGAGAAGAAAACATGCCACCAAAATTAGGTGTGTATACTTCTTTAAAAGATGAGGGTGGCCGAAAGTGCGAAAAATGTTCTTCCGAACATCTTCCGAAGCTTGTTGAGGGTGGCGGTTGATTTCGCGTGTGTCTCTCGCTGAGCGAACGTTCTCGACAGTACACGATGGCGCTGCAGGTGGCCGAGCACAGCACCCTGTCCGCGATCCATCCCCTTGACTCGAGTGGACACGCCGAAGTAGCAAACGTGGATTGAGTGACGGAACTCGGAGCGGGAAATTTCGCATAGTTTCGAAACTACGCTGTACACCATTTCTTGTAACCGAAAACAGTCAGCGAAATGCATTGTTGAAATGGGACCGCCCCTCCCTCTTCTTCAGCCGCCCCTCCAAGAGTGAGTGACCCGTAAATCGCTACTCGATGGTTAAGCGCTCGGCAACTCAGCCGAAGTACCCGGGTTAGAACCCGGCCAAAGGCGTCCGTGACCCGTGTGCTTTGTGATGTGAGTGCACACGTTAAGCAGCCCCAGGTAGTCGACAACATTCCGGAGCCTTACGCTCTCTCTTCCATTCACTCCTCCACGGAGCGGTTGTAGTGTTCACCCTGCAGAAGTGAGACAGGAGGCATTGCAACTTTTCATTTCCTATATATAATTATACAATTGGTTTTTGGGGAAAGGAAATGGCGCAGTATCTGTCTCGCATATCGTTGGACACCTGAACCGTGCCGTAAGGGAAGGGCTAAAAACCAGTTTTCAGTTTTCATAGGCCCCGCCGCGGTGGCTCAGTGGTTAGGGCGCTCGACTACTGATCCGGAGTTCCCGGGTTCGAACCCGGCCGCGGCGGCTGCGTTTTTATGGAGGAAAAACGCTAAGGCGCCCGTGTGCTGTGCGATGTCAGTGCACGTTAAAGATCCCCAGGTGGTCGAAATTATTCCGGAGCCCTCCACTACGGCACCTATTCTTCCTTTTTTTCACTCCCTCTATACCCTTCCCTTACGGCGTGGTTCAGGTGCCCAAAGATATATGAGACAGATACTGCGCCATTTCCTTTCCCCAAAAACCAATTATAAAGTTTTCATAACGCGCTACTGACCACGAGGAAGTGCTGCCATGACCGGGCGCCATCTCCTAGCTGCACACATTGTGGCAGTGACGAGACGCTGGAGCACCTCCTGCAGGCATCTGCCCAGCCATGCATGGCATGAAACACTTGCCATCGAGCTCCGACTATACCCCCCCCCCTCCCCCCCGCCCCGTTCCCGCCACTGTCGGTGGGACACTGTTTCTGCTTTTAAAAATTTCCTTCTAATCGACAATCACATGCACGTGAATATTTCTATGCACCTGAACGGGTGCCCATTCATTATTCTGCGTCAGAATCCGCGCTTTCTCCCCTGAGGCAAATACGAAGCTCTCACCTGGCGGCTCTCTGATTAGGGTGCCTCGATGGGCCAGCGCCGCTTTCAGGGTGAAGACACCGCTCTCGGCGGGCTCATGTTGGGTCCCACTCTCCCGTTCGGCTGCATTGAGCGCAATGCGGCGGCCCGCCGTTACGAAGAAAAAACTGCAGCCGTCGCGTGGAAATTGAGGAAATTTGGTATTCTACCGAGACAGGGTGTTAGCAGAGATTGCTTGAACAGCGAATCAGAGGTAGTTTCCCTAAAGTATGCTATCTTTCTGAGCTAATCTGCCGAGAAAGTCAGCGCCTTATGAACAGTCGGTGCACTCACGCACGTTGGTTCTCTTCTGCAGCGTTCATTTGGCGCAGTGTTCCCTCATAACAGCATTCTTACAATTAGCGCAGCATATTCCAGTTCAATCTGTTGACCCGGATACTCGACATTTTAATTACTTTTCCAACAATCAGGATTTCATTACTTATTTCGAGCTGCAGTTGCATATTGACCAATGACTGCCATTCAGGCAGCTTTTCGTTCGCCATGAAATCGATGCCAGAAGGCGCTTTTTATGGCAACTAATTTAAATAATTATGAGGATGCAAAGATAAGTAGTGCATTATTCCTCCGTCCCCAGCAGAAATTGTTCCGGAAAACGCGTTTCGCATGACTTAGCTCTTATACTTTGGGGTTAATTAAATGTACGTTGGTCAGGCCATCTGGTTTGACTTGGTCTCTGACTGCTGCATCACACACACGCTACGAGCTCACTTCAAGCAAAGGGGCGTGGCCCGTTTTCGCCTCTGTTCTGCAAGTTTTGTGCGTTCTGCGCCGCCTTTCTTCCAATTAGAGGCATCTCGTTGTCGTTACGTGTCGCGGCCTCTCTTCTCACGATTATAGCCGCCTCGGTACACATCGCACGTTCTGCACCACGCGGTCCGAAGTCGCATGTTCAGACCACAAGCGCTTGCACTAGGCCAAGAAAGCCAAGAACGTAGGCCAAGAAACCTGAAAGGCGAGTGTTAAAACCAGCCAGCCTACATCAAAATTTGCCGATCGGCTTCTTCGCGACCTGATCACAAAGGCGTTTCCCAATAAGGCAGCCGTATTATTTAGGCGCTCTTGCGTGTAAGCTCTCGTCGCAGCGTGTTGTTCAGTTTGTTATTTGTTTTATCTTGATGCCACGAAGGCACTTTTGCCCCTCCCCTCTCTCTACTTCTTTGCGCCAGCTCACTAGGGATATCCTCGGTGTTTACCAGCGCAAGGGGACGCGGACGAAGGCTACCATAACCTATAGATTACTTTTGTTTCCCTCATTCAATGACAGCAGCCACAGGGATGAAAGCTTGTCGGTCGTGTTCACTAGCCCGCGTCTTCCTGCGTGCTTTACCTCAAACGGGGTTTTACAACTAGCCCAGACTCATTCCATAATGAGAAATCTATTGCCTTGCCCGACTACTATCGAGTGAGACCGCAAGCAAGCGTCTCTTAGCAACTGGAGCAGACGGTTCCGCAGAAGCGAGTAAGGGGTTCGATCCCGACCGCTTTGGCCGCGTTTCGATGGAGGCGAAACGCAAAGGCGCCCGTGTGCTGTGCGATGTCAGTGCACGTTGAAAATCCCCAAGTGGTCGAAATTATTCCGGAGCCCTCCACTACGGCATCTCCTCTTTCTTCTTTCTACGGCACCTCCACCAAGTGAAATGGGTTCGTGCGCAAACACAACAGGGGAAGGAGTTCACGGCGGGCGACACAAAACGGCGAGCAGAACGGCGGGCAGCGCAGAAGACGGCCAGTCCATCCGTTGTTGTTGTTGTTAGCCTATCAAAAGTTGGCACATACCCACACTGGGGGATCGGCCAAGAATCGGGCGGCTGCAATCTCGTGCAGCGCTGCGGCGCTTCGTCTTTCATCGATGCTTCGTGAGTGATCTGCTTAGGCGCACGTTAAAGAACCGCAAGTGGTCGAAATTTCCGGAGCCCTTCACTACAACGTCTCTCATAGCCTGAGTCGCTTTGGGACGTTAAACTCCCATAAAACCATAAAAACCATGATCTGCCTATGTGGCATCAGGCGCGGCCGTCATGGTTCGCTACAACTCCAACCTTCCTCCCTTCACTTACGGCGCGGTTCGGGTTATCTACCGAGATATGTGAGACAATTTCCTTTCCTCAAAAACCAATTTTCTGTGTTGCTCCGGCTCCGCTTTCTTATTTAACCCTGGCAGGGACAAAGGGATTTAAGATTAGTTGGCAGGATTTTGTGAGGTCTCTTCGTGGATCAGTCGCTTTTGTTGATTTTTCTTCATGTTTTGAAAGGAAAAATAAATTAAGTTAAATTTGTCCTCGAATAAAGCCACTTAAAGTCACTACGAATTAGGAAGACGTCGTCGCATCGCATCATCAGTCTACGTGTAGTCAACACCATTCAAAAGGAAACGCAAGCGACTGTTTTATTTTGTTGCGGTACAAGCCACTAAGGGAAGCAGTTCAGAAAACATGGTCATTTGGTTTCAGACGTGTCCTCAGCGTTTCACGTCAGAGCAGTGAGGCGACAGATTGATTGGAAGATAAATATGACATTATTTCGTGGAATTTTTCAGACGCGGTGCAGCAACAAGACAAAGACGCTTCACAGAATGTTGGAAAAGTATGTGTTGACTACGCAAAATTATTGCATTTGGCAGGTCATAGATGCTCTGCGCTGCTTGTATACAAGAGAAATTTAGGGCCTTGTGAATAGTCTTTACGTTAAAAACAACAAAAGGAGCATAATTCTATGGAATTCGGTGACACTAATATTTTTCAAATTATCACTATCAAGGAACACAAATAACTGCCGTTCTTTTAAAGTGCAGCCGTTGACATAAAAAAAACAGCAGTTCGTCATAACTTTTCGATTGTCGTGTAGTCGGAGCGAGTGAATCATGCACAAAATACGCTCAAAACTGCCAAAACACTACTGCCACGACTGAAACAAGTATTTACTGTCTATTTCCAGAGCAGCAGCATTATTACAGTCGCCACGCGACCGCACACAAACCGTGCCAGACGCATAGCGCACTGCACGCAACTGACACGTGGGACCCAACATGCCGCTGAGAGGTGGAAACGGCGGCGCGGGGTAGTACCACGGGTGTCCCCACCCTGAAAGCGAGGCGAGCGGGCATCCAGGCGCCCATCTCTGATGCGGGAAGCGCGCTTTGGGAAACTCGCAGGGCGGTCATACCTTTGTTCCGCACTATAGGCAGTTTTTAAAAGACGTGTGACCCCCGTGAGGCACAACGATGGCTCGACTTTCTTCCTCATGTGACTCTTGCACCGCGCGCATGTCCCCCTCACTGCCGCCCAGATCCGGAGTGATGGTTCAGCGCTTGGTGAGCTCGGCCACTGGGCCGGAGGACTAGGGTCCAACCAACACCCGATCAACCGTGGCCACGGCGGCTGCGTTTTGACAGAGGCGGAACGCAAAAGGGCTACCGTGTGACGTGCAGTGTCAGTGTGTACAGAGGACAAAACGCTTGTCTAGAACATGTACTGGGCGTGTTTCGGGCTGAACACGCGATATCTATAGCGGCGACATTTGGTTAAAAATGGTCTGGATGTAAGCATGTGCAGGTAAACTCATAGGATTTCATCACTTTTAGCCTTCCTGGTCGCAGCGGCTTTGGGAGCTATGGAACACACAGCTCGGTCGTTCCAGACATGCATTTTATTCTCTGTGCTCCAAAGATCCCCCGTTGTTCGAAATTATTCCGCAGCCCTCCTACCTCTTTCTTCTTTCACTTCCACCTTCCTCCCTTCCCTTGCGGCGCGGTTGAGGTGTCCGCCCAGAAGTGAGAGTTCCTGCGTCTTTCTGTTTCGCACAGCCAACTTTCATTCTTGATTTAAAGGCTAAAGCCCTACATTGCTGATCAGCAACGAAACCCGGCGTTGTCATCGTTGACCGCGAAAATGGCCGCGAAAATTGCGTGTGACATCAACCAAACCGGAAGTGACATCAGCTAAGCCGGAAGTGAGGTGTGGCTTGGTTAACACGGTCTTTTACATGTACGCGTATGTGATGTGTTCTTAAAGGCCTTCACCCGAAGTTCTTTGACCTGAATGCCTTTACCGGACAGGTGTTTGAGACATTAGTACTAGTCATTAACTACTAAGTAGTAATGAAATATAGTTAACTAGTAGCTCCCAATGACAGTAAAAAAAGGCGTTCGAACAGAGCTTCTTTCCCCTGACCATTGACCTCCGGAATTCGCTGCCTAGAAACGTCCGCTCGGTACCCGTTGACGAATTTTTGGTGTGGCCATGACTTGTTATTGAGATTTTTCTTTATTTTGACACGTTTGTATTTTTCTACATGACCTCTCCCGGCCCACTCCTGCTATAGCCTTATTAAGGCTGCGTAAATGTATAAATAAATTAAAATGCTTTCGCCTTCACAGCACATAAGTATTTTGTTAAGTGCGCGCGCACTGCTCGGGTGCCAAAGTATTACGGAGGGCTCGTCCGTAATTTTCGGCCACACGAGCAGTCTCTCCTCTTGGCCGCCGTGCTGCAGGCAGCGCTGCCCGGGGCCTGTTGACTGTGCCTGTGATGGCGCGTCCGTATGCGCAGAGCAGTGGTTGCCGATTGTCCCACTGCTGCGCCGAAAACTGCCTCCAAATAGACTGCGAGGAAGAACAACGCAGTCGGGGTCTTCTTCGCGGGAGGGGGGCACTTACAGCGCCAAGCAAACCCGCCGGCCAGCTGCGGTGGCCTGCACCGTCGTCCTCGTTCAGTGTCGCACTGGCACTTCCTGGTTACTGCGGGGCTTCCGCCGCCTTCGGGGGGAGGGGGGAGGAGGGGGGGTGTCGCCGCCGCTTTCCCCTGCCGCGGAGATTAGGCGCGCGCCGCCGCTGCTTTCCGCTGCACGTCGTCGACGGCCGGTGGTGGGCCGCTCTGCCTCTGCTCGAAGCCCCAGTCGGCGAGCCGCCACAGCGCCCACTTGGTGTCGTTGTCGAATGCGCTGATGTCGAAATGGGGTCCGGGTATACGACAGAGATGGAGGACAGCCCAGTAACGGCTACACTATGCAGGTGGTAGTTACAAGGACAGGTGTACACGTTTCCCGGTTCTGTGGTGTAACATACATCAGATGAAGACAGCGCAACACGCCACGCCACGCTCATTGGTCTGCATGCGGTAACGTCGCGTATGCTCCGTGGTGGTCCGAACGCAATGAGCTAGGTCACGAGTTTTGTCAGCAAGAGTAGGGAGCAGCGAAAAAAAAATGACTGGCGGTTTAGCATTGTAAGCACTAAATATTGTACGAAAACACGGTGGGCCTCCCAAATTTTGTGAGGGGCCAAACCCAATACTCTGGGGGTGCCCCAGGTCGGTTCCGAACGTGGGTAAACTCAGTTTTAAAATTTTCGGGCATGGGCCAACCTCACTTTTTGGAGGTGCGCCAATTCGATTTTGGGACTCGGTCAAGGCTGTTTTCCACCCGAGCACACCCAGGTTTACCGACTGAGAGTAAAATTCGGCCAAGGTCATTCCAAGGTAGAATTTCAGGTGGTCCTAACCATGTGTGCGACACGCCTCATGTGCCGAACCGTGTGTTGCCATCCCCAGAATGTCGCTTTGCTAGTTTCATTGCCATGCACGCCCATTCCCTTACTGAGTCTGGCTGAGGCTTCGTTTTCTTCGCGCGAGACACTGGGGGTAGGATAATAGTGTTTTCCCACTAAAAGCGGCAGCTTCGGCCGTTAAGCCACGACTGCCGACAGGGACACTGGCATAGAGTTAACGGCGCTGGTGTGCTCTTTCCTAGCAGCGTGATATCATTCTCAAATTGCTGCACTTTCTTTCCGACAAAGTACTGGTAGACAGCGCTTTCGTTAGAAACCAAACTCTGCAGTCGACCTTCGCGCATTGAGAAGCTATGGTCACAGCGCGTGACTTGCATGGTCGTTTCCAAGACTCAAACGAGCAGACGACCTCGAAGACTCGCGACCTCCGAAGCAGAAGTAGCGGTGGCAGCGGCGCTACTGGAGCAGCGTCGTCTCGTCGTCTGCGTGGGAGTAGCACACTAGCGCCAGTAACTCTGTGCCAACGCCCCTGTCGGCAGTCGACGTTTCCGGCTCCACGCCGCCTATGCGCCGCAGCTCCCTTTTTCTGCCCAAATTAACACCAATCCCAAGCCCGTCAAGCGGCCGTCACTTGATTCCCTCCGGTCCACCTCCCTAACGTCATGTTCAGGAAGACTCTATGAACGGGTCATGCACACCCGCCTCCAAAATTATATTGAAGAGAATGGTCTCTTCCCCCTTACTATGGTTTGCGTCAGCAGCCCGGATCATAGAGGACTTCGCCTCTCAAAGCGACCTCCACTGTGCCCCGGAGAAATCGGAGGTCATAAGAGTACATGGCTTGAGATACGTCTCTGCAGGTCCCATCAACCTCACGATCGAGGGTCAAGCCATCAGGAAAGTTAACCTGATCCGCATCCTTGGCGTTTTGATACAGTGCAGCCTCCGTGTTACGAACACCATCCAGGCTCTCAAAACCACCGCAAACCATATAGCTCGCATAATCAGCCGCATTACCAAGCATCGCCAAGGAATGCGAGAAGACACTCTTCGGCTGGTGCATAGCCGAATCACATACGAACTACCCTTTCACACACTTACAAAGGGAGAGGAGCAGCAATTTGACACTATCATAAGCGGGTATACAAGACGGCCATGAACCTTCCTAAAAACACCTCGACGGAGCGTCTTACCGCACTAAGAATCTTCAACACCTTTACGGAATTAACAGAAGCCATCCGTGCATCTCAGACACTAAGACTTCAGACCACCCAATCTGGACGAGCTATCCTACGCCGAGTAGGCACAGTTGCAGACATCCGCGCACTGGATGCTCAATCCTCTCTCGAAAAGCAACACAGGAAATACATTACTGTGGCCCCGATATCGAAACATATGCTTAAAGGCGTTCACACAGGCAGACGACGAGCGCGAGTATCCTACCTACGCCGACGCCTAGCCTATTCTCCGAACGTGGTTTATGTTGACGCCGCAGCATACCCGGACCACGACAAGTACGCAGTGGCGGCAGTGGACCACCGCTTCTCCACTCTGTTCACGGCTTCCGTAAGAGCCGAGACAGTAGCGGCCGCGGAGACCGCCGCCGTGACCATTGCCATTAGGCATTCCGAGTCCCAAGGCCGAAGCGCCCATGTGATGACAGACTCGCAACATGCGTGTCGAAACTTCCTGAGAGGCCGAGTTCCCAAGCACATCAGTAGGCTCATGGGCACTACACCCCCACCAAGCACCACCAGATCACCTAGACCCCAGGCCACGGGGGACTGGAGCGAAATGAGAGGGCACATGCTCTAGCTCGAGGCATCATCAACCGAGCGGGGCCACAAACCGTGGCCGTTTTTGCCCCTCTACCTTCTACGTATAACGAACGCCTTGAGTTTCATCGTCTTCGAAGGAGACACTTCCCTCCATTTCATAGGGAATTAGACAGCCCAGATGCCGTCTCTTGGCGGCAGATACAGACGAACACATTTCCAAATCTCCATAGACTACATGTTATACACCCAACATTATAAAAACTCCATAGACTACATCTCGTACACCAAACATTATACTCCTACACCTGTTCCTGGTGCCAGAGCCGCCCTACACTTTTCCACATCTCGTGGGGATGTGGGGCTAAACCAAACACTCTACAGACGGAAAACACGTCTTTTGAGCGGTGGGGAGGCGCTGCTGACCAGCGATAACCTGGAGGACCAGCGGGCCCTCATACAACAGGTCTGCAGGGCAGCTCAAGCCAGTGAAGCCCTGGAATGATGGCCCCACCCATAAGCTCGATCGCCTACCCCCTCTTCACTTTAATAAAGTTTTTCCTCTTCCTCCTCCTCTATACCCCTACTTCACTGTAGTGGCGAGTGATGTGATAGTGACAGATGCTCGAAAAGGAGATAAATAACGGTGAATGTAAATGATATATCACGATTCCACTAGCGTAGACAACTATCGCTGAATATCGTTTTGCACCGTCCTGCGAGATTTTATTTGCGTTCCTATGGGTATCTTTCAAGATAAAGAGCTGCGAGTCAGCGCTGCGTGTTGCCCATCGTACTCCCGGCGCTGCTTCCGTCGTGGCGAAGAACTGCGATGATGCTCGAGCGGGCATACACGCCGTCTGGTGGGAGTCCACGAGTCCTCCCGGGCATTGCGACCGAGGAATGGGCGCCGACGGATACGTAAACGGCTCATAGATGGATGCAGCCGCACATTGTTGTCAGCCAGGTCCTTTGGCTATCTGGACCGGCCGGCCCGCCGCGTTCGCCGACTAGAGGGCGCAATGACCAACCTCCGCCACCATGAACCCTGCGCGATATCTTCCGCTGGTTTCTGTGCTTTACGTTGCGGCGCGTTGAAAAAGAAAATTGAAAATTGGGTTCATTCAGTCAGTCAATCAACTTTATTTAGCCAAAGGGTGGTAGCTTGCTTCCCCATGGGCCTCTGCCTAACCCGAGGGCCCGGGGATTGGGCTACCGGGCCGGGTACGGTGCCGTTGGTCGGTGACAGCCTCGGCCGCCAGGCTGTGAGTTTCTTTTTCTTTTTTTGCGTAGCGGGATCCACGGTTCGCAGCAAATCGTCCGTCCCAAGCTGTTTTATGATTGAACTCCGCAGCCCCTGTGGAGCCAAAGCGGCTGTTTGGGCTTGTTGGTCAGTGAACATGGTAAAAGAATGCAGCGCGAAAAAACAAGGACGAACAGAAGTGGACAGGACAGGGCGCTGTCCTGTCCACTTCTGTTCGTCCTTGTTTTTTCGCGCTGAATTCTTTTACCTGTGGAGCTGCCACATCCTATAGTTGTGTGCCAAAGTACCTTTAGCTCCACATACCCTGTCCTCTACCTTGTGCTGATTGTATATACGTAAGATTTTTGGCGAAGAGTATGTGTGTGTTCGTTTGTATCTTCCTCCATCCAGGCCATTGGTTCCTTTAGTGAGAACGATTTGTCTGGGGGTGGTAATTTCCTTCTATTGAGTCCTTCCGTGATTTTTCGGTATGTGCTTCTCTTAGGCTTTTGCATGCTGGTTGCTCCATCGTTGCCCGGAGGTAAGTTCCTCGGGCAAGGATGTGCGCTGCTTCGCTCCCTCTGACGTTTTGATGGGCCCATATTAATATCCTCTCCCTGTACAGACCTCTCAGGATGCCTCCTTAGAGATGCTGCCTTTGCTGTATTTGCGTGGTACTGTTTTGCTGTCGCCGATTGTCTCTCTTGCGCGAGATCCTCTACAGGCAAGCGCTACTGCAACTTCTGCGATTTCGATGTTTTGCGTGTTGATCGATGCGGTGATGACTGGATTGCCCTCCCCGTCTACAACTGCCGCTACGGCAGCTCCGTCCTTGCCTGCTGTGTACAGGCGACGTCTTCTGCCGGCATTTGCTCTGATCTTCTTTCCGGGGCTCTGGCCCTTTGATTTCGTCTTTCTTTACTAAATTCTGGGTGCATGTTTTTAGGTATTGGGGGCGATCTTGAGTAGTTCCCGCCGTCTAGAGTCCAGGCTGTCTTGGTTTTCTCCGACCATCCTTAGGATGGTCCTGCCTGCTTCGGTGCCTCTCAGCTTCCCCATCTTATTCTTACTCCTATTCTTACTCCTCTAATTTCTGTCCACCTATTATGGGCTCCTAACTCCTCTAGTCTTTGAGTTGATGTTTGCACCGGGAGTTTGAGTGCCTTCTTGGTACAGTCTCTGATTATTACGTCTAGTTTTTGAATTTCTACCTGCATGAGTTCTATATGTGGAGTGGCATAGCTAATTCTGCTCATTACGAAGGTTCGCATGATCCGGAGAAAGTTCCTCTCCTTCATGCCATGCCCCTTGAGTGAAATTCTCACTACCTGCGACCTGTAGTTTCCTTAGGGTGTTTGTGTTTTTCCCTCTTTCCTGGACGAAGAATCCTTGTATCCTGATTTCACCGACTTTCGGGACCTCCCGTCCACCCACTGTTACGCTAATCGGCAGCCGTGGGATGCATCTTCCGTTGTCGTATATTACGAGTTCTGACTTGAGTCACCTGGTGAGTGTATCAGTCCCAGACAGGCTGATAAGGGACTGACAATCGACTAAGAATCCGGGAGCGGTAATGCTGCCGCTCGGTTTATTGTGAGCGCTTATATAGGTCGTTCTCGGTTGACGCGCAACACGGTGCGCATCACGTGCCGTATGCCGGCATGACCGAGCACGATACATCTTCCCATCTTTTTTTTTTAACAGAACAGCACAGAAAGAGCAATGCGACAAGCAATAAAATATTGAAACAACAAACGGTACAGAGATAAAGGCCACTAAGAGATCTGTTCAAAGTTGGAACCGTATGCTAAACGTCGTGGTTCAGCCGTAGTCCTTGACGATCTTCTAGGTGCCGGCGTAGTCGCACGAGGTGAAGACCGATGCTGAGGCTCTTCTGCATCAGCGTCTCCCACGTCACAGTCACACTGTCGTCGCTGTAGCTGGAGTGCCTGAATGCCTCCGAGGTGGCCAGCAGATGCTGACGGTTACGTCGCAGCGTTCTGCCCTCTTCTGTTGCAATGTTGTAGGATATAGGTGCTACTTTTTCTACTACTTTCGCTTTTTGTGTCCAGGCCTGGCCTCTCACGCGAACAATCTGTCTTGGTTGCAGCTGGTGCAGCGGCCTCCCTGACGACTGCTGCTGGCGCTTCTTTACGGGTGGTTTGGGCTCCTGGCTGAAGTCTGGTAGTCTGATGCGTAGGCGCCTGCCCTGCAGAAGTTCCGCCGGTGACCGACCATCCTGCAATGGAGCAGAGCGGTACGCGAGTAAACCTAACCAAAAATCTTCATGTGCGTTCCCGGTCTTCTTAAGAAGCCGCTTGATAATCTGAACACCCTTTTCCGCAAGTCCGTTGGAACGTGGAAACTCGGGGCTCGAAGTGATGTGTTTGAAATCGTACCGTCTCGCAAAGGCGGTGAATTGGTAGCTTGAAAACTCGGGGCCGTTGTCCGTGCAGACTTCCACCGGGATTCCGTATCTTGCAAAGATGGCTGCCAACTTGTCGATGACCGCAGTTGCAGACGTGTCTCCGAGTTTTTCGACCTCTGGAAAATTTGAATATGCGTCAAAAACTGCAAGATACATGGATCCAGCATAATAGAGATCTACGCCGACTCGGTACCAGGGGTGATCAGGAGGGGGTCGTAACATGAGAGGCTCGTTCGGCTGTTTGTATGCATAGGTTTTACAAACCGCACATTTGCGTACAACGTCTGCAATGTCGGAGTTCAAACCGGGCCAGAAGACTAAACGCCTTGCCTTCGCTTTGCTCTTATTTAGACCCAGATGGCCCTCGTGAATGCGCCTGAGCATTTCTGGACGCATCTTCTTCGGAATAACTACTTTGCTGCCCTTCAGCAGAATTCCGTCAATCACTGAAAGCTCCGACGCAACTGGTTTGAGTGTTCCTTCGACGGCTTTGTTTGAAGACAGGTTGTCTGCTGCTGCACGCAGCTCCGGGTCCTTATAGGTCTCCTGTGCCAAAAGCCGTTTTGTTCTTTCGCTTACCAAGGACGACAGAACATCAACTGCGTGAACTTGAATGTCGCCGAAATCGCTAGTGTCTCCACATCCTGCCGGTGTGGCCCTTGACAGCATGTCAGCAAGTGTCAAGTCTTTTCCTGGCACAAAGTGTAGAGCATACTCGTATATTAACAGACGAAGAAAAAAACGTTGAAGCCTGGGGGGCATGCTGCCAATGTCTTTGCACGCAATGGCAATCAATGGTTTGTGGTCGGTATCTATTACGATTTTCCTGCCGTACACAAACTGGTGGAACTTGTGACAGGCGTATGCAATTCCCATACGGCCTCTTTCTCGATCTGGGAATAGCGTTTTTCAACTTCGGTCATCGCTCGCGACGCGTAGGCGACAGGACGCCAGCCACTGGTGTGTCGCTGAAGCAGAGCAGCGCCTAGACCATCTTTAGAAGCATCTGACGTTATATTCGTTTCTTTCGCGGGGTCGAATATAGCCAGCAGCGGGGCAGTGCGCAGTGCGTCGCAGATTGTTTCCCATTCTTGTGCGTGCTTTTCTGTCCAATTAAACACGGTGTCCTTCCGTATGAGGCTTCTAAGAAGCTTTGTTTTCTCAGCTAGTGTTGGCAGATATTTGCCGAAATAGTTGATTACGCCGAGCATGCGCTGAATGGCAAGTTTATCGTTTGGCACGGGCAGTTTGCTTACACCGTCTACCAATGCTGGGTTTGGACGAATTCCCGCTTGACTAAGCACATCGCCCAAGAAAGCTATTTCCTGTACTCCGAAGTTGCACTTGGCCAAGTTAAATGTTAGCCCTGCTTGTTGTGCTGCAGATAGAGCGGCTTTCAGGCGATCGTCATGCTCCTGCTTAGAAGATCCCCACACCAAAATGTCATCTATGTACACCCTTACTCCTGGTAAAGGGTCAAAAATCTCGCTAAGCGTTTTCTGGAAGACTTCGGGTGCGGATGCGATTCCAAATGGGAGTCTAAGGAAGCGGTAGCGACCAAACGGCGTGGCGAACGTGCATATCTTTGAAGTGGCCTCGTCGAGTGGAATTTGGTGGAACCCCGCGTTAGCGTCGAGGCGACTGAAAAATTTTGCGCCGGATAGCTCCGCCTCAATATCTTCGCGTTGTGGCATCTGGTAGTGCTCCCGTTTCAAGCATGGGTTTACATTTGTTGGATCCATGCACACCCTGAGGCTACCATCTTTTTTCCTCACAATAACAAGAGGACTTACCCAATCAGTGGGCTCGTCCACTTTGCAGATGATGTTCGCCTTTTCCATGCGCAAGTTCTTTCCGCAGGGGTTCCCGTAACGCCAAGGGGACGCGACGCGCTGCGTGGATCACCGGAACTGCATCGTCACGAAGCACCATCCGATATTCTCGCTTCGCGCAACCAGTGCCTTCGAAAAGGTGGCGAAATTGCTGTACTGCTGGGGAAACCTTGTCTGCGGTCACGGAATCCACAGCACGGGACAGTAGTGTAAGGGATTCAGCCAGTCCCAGACCTAAGATGGGCTGGCCGCGCTTCACAACGAAGTCTGCTAGGCACCGACGATCGTTGATCGTGACTACTTGAGTTGTCACTCCGCAGTGCATGATTGCATTCCCGCTATAGGACCGCAAGACGGAATTACTTGGCCTCAGGCGTGGCTTCGTTCGGAATCTGTTGTACACAGACAGTGGTAGTAGATTGGCTTGGGAGCCAGTGTCCACTTTGAATGCAACCTGCTGTCCTCCAACTTGGGCATTAACAATCCAGTCCATTTTCTGGATTCCGCATACGGTGACGTCCAGTATTTCGAAATCCTCATTTTCGTGTTGCACTCCGGCAACCTCACGCTTTCTGCAGCAAACCGCGAAATGGTTTCTGCCTGCACAAGCGCGGCAGATTTTTCCAAAGGCGGGGCATTTCCTTGGCTCGTGTCTTCTGTTACACTTGAAGCACTGGAACGCATTTTTCAGCCCTTGGCTGCGACGTGGATAGCCTTTTTCGGTAGCGTCCACTTTTGCCTCGTTACTTTGCCATGCTTCGTTTTGTTTGCTCGCCACTTCTGCGGCCTTGCATATTTGTTCTGCCTTTTGGAGCGTCAAGTTCTTCTCTCTCAGCATTTTTTCCCTTAGTTTACTTCTGCAGGTACCAAACACGATTTGGTCCCGAATCATTGAATCGGAAGGCAGTCCGAAGTTACAGTACCTTGCTTGCTTGCGCAGGTCTCGTATGAAGTGCTCCACTGGTTCACCTTCATCTTGCGTCCTTGTTCTGAAGACGTATCTTTCGTAGACTTCGTTTTGCTGTTCTCCGCAGTACTCTTCAAATTTTTTTACCACAGTCTTGTAGTCTTGCTTGTTTTCATCTTCGGCGAGCGTAAAGTTGTTGACTTCCAGTGCGTCGTCCCCGGCAGCAGTCAGGAGCCTGGCGGTTTTAGCAGCTTCTGTCAGTGGCTTTGCTGACTGTGTTGCTTGTACGTACAGTTCGAACTTTTGCTTGAAAAGCTCCCAGTTCTGAACATTTCCCGTGAGACGAAGATGGTCTGGTGGCTTCAGTAGTTCCATGCTTGCCGGGACGAACGAAGCGTCGTAGCTGCTTCCACCATGTATCCCACTTCTGACACCATGTATCAGTCCCAGACAGGCTGATAAGAGACTGACAATCGACTAAGAATCCGAAAGCGGCAATGATGCCGCTGGGTTTATTGTGAGCGCTTATATAGGTCGTTCTCGGTTGACGCGCAACACGGTGCGCATCACGTGCCGTATGCCGGCATGACCGAGCACGATACAGTGAACACTCTAGTCCTCTTTTTTTTGAGTATTCGAGACTTATGTCTGCCACATCTTGTAATTTTGACCTTGCCAGGAAGGTGGCAAATTCAGTAACCCATAGATTGATATTGCCTGCATAGATGCTGCAGTTCAAGTTCTCTATTTTGCTCAGCAATTTTGGAAGACCCCTCATTGCTATGTCAAAACAAGAAAGGGAACAGTACTGTCCCTTGCGGGGTGCCTGCTCCTCCTATCTTGATTTGTTTTTATCTGATGTCTTGGATTTTGAGAGTTACTTCCCAGTCTTCCAAGAAGTTTTTAAGGTACCTGTAGGCATTCTTTCCCAGGCTTGCCTCCCGCATGCCCTCCGTAACGGCTTCGTTTCACATTGTCGGGGGCCATTTTTAGGCCCAGTCCTAAAATGACCCTCGCGTTCCCTTTGTTACCTTTGGTGATATTGTGATGACCCCCATAATGCGCAGGTCCACACGGGACGGAGAGGCAAAGAGACACCGTATGGCTCAGTTTAAACAAACAGGTATATTCAATAATTACACATGATTAAGATTATACATCAGAGGCTGGGGCGTCCGAGCTTACGTGCCGACGACTTCATGGGGGCGATGGAGTGGCTCCGGAATTGGGCTCGAGCGGTTGCTGGCAGAAGCTGCACGCCGTCGGGCTTCGGCGCTGAAGGCCCTCTTGGCGAACGATGTCGTCCTGAGCGTGCTTCTTCCGTACTGCTTCTCGATTTTTATATCCTCTTCTCCACACTCCCTAGGGTGAGGACGCCCACGCCGGAGGGGAAGGAGGGGGGGGGGGCTAGGGCTTTCACTTGGGCGCACAAACATACCACCGCACTTATTGTCTCGCCCCCCTCCCGTGTTGAGTCCGAGGGAAAGAATGTTGTCTTCGCGGTAGCGCATAGCGTCGGCTGTGGTACGGCGCTCTCTGGCCCGCTGACAGTTCCCTTGTCCTGGAATGTGCCCGGGAGGGCCGCCCCTGAAACCGCCACGCCAATTGGGGAGGATAAAGCCTGTTTCCCCGCGGCGGCGGCGGCGGGTCCGGTTGGGTCCGGTTGGGCTTAAACCCCTTCGTTCTGGTTGTCACTCTCAACGAGCATGGCTGGGTAATTGATGATGCCTGTCATCTGGGTCTCCGTCTACGCCGCGCCGTCGAACGTGGAACCTCGTAGCACACAAGGAATGTACCTCGTAGCACACACAAGGAATGTACCTCGTAGCACACAAGGAATGTCACACTCGCTCACCCTCCAGAAGAATGTTCTCCGAACATTTGAGTCCCTGCAGCTCCCCTTGTCTTTCTGAATCGCCTCGCAGACCCAGATGACAGGCATCATCAATTACCCAGCCATGCTCGTTGAGAGTGACAACCAGAACGAAGGGGTTTAAGCCCAACCGGACCCAACCGGACCCGCCGCCGCCGCCGCAGGGAAACAGGCTTTATCCTCCCCAATTGGCGTGGCGGTTTCAGGGGCGGCCCTCCCGGGAACATTCCAGGACAAGGGAACTGTCAGCGGGCCAGAGAGCGCCGTACCACAGCCGACGCTATGCGCTACCGCGAAGACAACATTCTTTCCCTCGGACTCAACACGTGAGGGGGGCGAGACAATAAGTGCGGTGGTATGTTTGTGCGCCCAAGTGAAAGCCCTAGCCCCCCCCCCTCCTTCCCCTCCGGCGTGGGCGTCCTCACCCTAGGGAGTGTGGAGAAGAGGATATAAAAATCGAGAAGCAGTACGGAAGAAGCACGCTCAGGACGACATCGTTCGCCAAGAGGGCCTTCAGCGCCGAAGCCCGACGGCGTGCAGCTTCTGCCAGCAACCGCTCGAGCCCAACTCCGGAGCCACTCCATCGCCCCCATGAAGTCCTCGGCACGTAAGCTCGGACGCCCCAGCCTCTGATGTATAATCTTAATCATGTGTAATTATTGAATATACCTGTTTGTTTAAACTGAGCCATACGGTGTCTCTTTGCCTCTCCGTCCCGTGTGGACCTGCGCATTATGGGGGTCATCACACTGGTGTCAGAAGTGGGGTCTCAAAAGCAAATGTCCTCTGAATGCTGCGACATTCATGACTTCAAAATTGTAATCAAAAGGGAATCACGGGACTGATTGTGGGACTTTTACCCCCATTTGAGAGGCTTGAGGCACCGGAGGGCTTGAAAAAAAAAAATGTCTTTATCTGAGGGAGCTCCCACTCCACAGCCGTCGCTCGGAGCAAGCATGCTGGCATTAGGAAGCGTCATTCCGACGTTTACAGGAGATAAGACAGGGGTTCCAATCTGCGATTTCTTTTCCATGCTAGAAGAGATTGGGAAAATGGGGGGATGGTCCGATGCTCAAATGCTGGGAATGGCGAGGTGTAAGATGGCAGGAGCTGCTCATGATTTTGCATGGCGAGACGAAAAAGTAAAATCCACAAAATCATTTGCGGAATTTAAGAAGCTCGCGTTTGAGCATTTTGACACTGAACCACGTCACGTGCGAGTACAGAGGTTCCGTGACGCCGGACAGATGGTAGGGGAGGACGTGCGAACGTTTGCGTCGCGGCTTCAGCGCTTAGCGCGCGATACGTTAAGCAGGGAGGAGGAAGGAGACCAGCTTAAGAAGAAATACGCGGAGGATATACTTAAAGAGGAAATGACCGCTTTGTTCGTGGCTGGTCTGCAAGACCCCGTGCGCCGGTTCGTGCTCTCGCGCAAGCCGAGCAATTTCGACCAAGCCCTGGAGGCCGCATTGGATGAGGAACAAAATGAGGCGTTAACGACAGCCGCAGCGAGAGTACGCGTCATAGAGAGAGCGGTGCTCAACCCTGAGGTTGCTCTCTTGACAGAGCGGTTAGATCGCTTAGAACAGCTGCTATCTCAGCAGGTAGAATGCCAGGTTGAAGCGCGCGCTCAACAGCGCCCATTCGCTGGAAACCGGAGACCGCCACAAAGCTACAGGCGCGGTATGCGAGATTTTGAAGAAATCGTATGCTTCGCTTGCCAGGGTCGCGGACACATCGTCAGGTTCTGCCAAAACGTGCGCCGTGGGGAGCCACAAAGAGAAGCAGGCGAGACACGCCCTAAGCAAGCCTACATCGGGGCTCCAGATACCGAGACAAAAAACTAGTTAGTCCTCCCCAGCCTGAGGAGCGTGGGGAGGGAGCAGTAGATGATGAGGTGGTGGTAGTTTGTGTGGCCGACGAGGCATGCCCTGTTGTGCGTTGCAAGTTAAATGGTTGTTGTATGGAATTGTTGATAGATACGGGGTTAAAGGTGACATTGCTTAAGGAGAGCAGTTTTAACACGCTTCGAAGGAAGGGGGACCGCGAGGTGTTGGAAGCGTCTGGTGGTATGGCAACCAAATTTGTAGGCATAACGGGGGATCCTCTTGGCATAAGTGGACTCTACCGGTTACACTTCTCTCTCGGCGCAATTGCATTGGAGCACCCCACTTCTGACACCAGTGTGATGACCCCCATAATGCGCAGGTCCACACGGGACGGAGAGGCAAAGAGACACCGTATGGCTCAGTTTAAACAAACAGGTATATTCAATAATTACACATGATTAAGATTATACATCAGAGGCTGGGGCGTCCGAGCTTACGTGCCGACGACTTCATGGGGGCGATGGAGTGGCTCCGGAGTTGGGCTCGAGCGGTTGCTGGCAGAAGCTGCACGCCGTCGGGCTTCGGCGCTGAAGGCCCTCTTGGCGAACGATGTCGTCCTGAGCGTGCTTCTTCCGTACTGCTTCTCGATTTTTATATCCTCTTCTCCACACTCCCTAGGGTGAGGACGCCCACGCCGGAGGGGAAGGAGGGGGGGGCTAGGGCTTTCACTTGGGCGCACAAACATACCACCGCACTTATTGTCTCGCCCCCCTCACGTGTTGAGTCCGAGGGAAAGAATGTTGTCTTCGCGGTAGCGCATAGCGTCGGCTGTGGTACGGCGCTCTCTGGCCCGCTGACAGTTCCCTTGTCCTGGAATGTGCCCGGGAGGGCCGCCCCTGAAACCGCCACGCCAATTGGGGAGGATAAAGCCTGTTTCCCCGCGGCGGCGGCGGCGGGTCCGGTTGGGTCCGGTTGGGCTTAAACCCCTTCGTTCTGGTTGTCACTCTCAACGAGCATGGCTGGGTAATTGATGATGCCTGTCATCTGGGTCTCCGTCTACGCCGCGCCGTCGAACGTGGAACCTCGTAGCACACAAGGAATGTACCTCGTAGCACACACAAGGAATGTACCTCGTAGCACACAAGGAATGTCACAATATCGTTGTCCAGTCTTAGCATGACATTCTGTGTGCTGAAACCTGGACGAAAATCCACCTCATCCCGTCTGGCCATTTTTGTTCTTCCATATGTCTGGAAAGCCTGCTGAGTGCTCCATGGTCTTCCCGACACAGGACGTAGGTGATATTGGTCTCAAGTTTTCTATGCTCACGGGTTTACCTGGTTTCGGCATGAAGGCAACCTCCGCCCGTTTCCAGGATTTCGGCACTTTCCCGGTTTTCCATACTTCGTTGAAGTATTCCGTCAGGTGTCTGACCGAACTGTCGTCTAAATTTCTAAGTGCTTTATTATTGATTCGATCTGGCCCTGCCACTGAGTTGGTTTCCAGGTTGCTTAGGACAACCCTGACCGGAGCCTCTGTGAAGGGCTCATCAAGCTCCATGTTATTGCTCCAATAGTTTCCTTCTACTTTTTTTCTTTTGGGTGCTGACTGATGTATGTCTCTGTCGGCTTGTAACAACATGGAACATTCCGCGGCACATGCTTGACCCAGAGTCAACCCGAGGAGAAGCCAACATTAGACAAACTAAACCCAGGCGCATTTTCAAAGGCACAGACGAAGAGCTGAAAATTGGGTTTTGAGGACAGGAAATGACGCAGTAAATGTCTCTCATATCTCGGTGGACACCCGGACCGCGCCATGAGGGAAGGGAGGAAGGTGGGAGGGAAATAGACTAAGAGGTGCCGTAGTGGAGGTCTCCGGATAATAATTTCGACCATCTAAGTATTCTCAACGTGCACTGACATCGCACAGCACACGGGCGCCTTTTTGCGTTGAGCCCTTCTGCGTTTCATGCCGGGCAGCGCTCTCGGCGTTCTTCGATGCTTTCTCCGCCGGACGGGCCGTGGCGCTCGCGCGTCCATGTTCGGCCTTAGCGACGCGTTGGGTTCCTTGGTCATAGGTTTTCTCAAATAATTTCAATTCATTTCTTGCGGTGGCTCAGTGGCTATGGCACTCGGCTGCTGTCCCGAAAGACGCGGATTTGGTCCCGGCCACGGCGGTCGAATTTCGATGGAGGCGAAATTCTAGAGGCCCGTGTATTGTGCGATGTCAGTGCACGTTAAAGTAGTAGTAGTAGTAGTAGTAGTAGTAGTAGTAGTAGTTTATTTAAGTGATAATAAAAAGGAAGGATAAGAAGATTCTTGCTAGCCCTGGCATCTGCCATCGATACAGAAGCACCTGAGCTAGGGCAGCGGAAATAAGGTATAGCATGCAGAATGGAGAAATGAAATGAAAGAGGTTAGGGGACAGGAAGAGAGGATAGGGTGCGAGGTAATATACACAAACTATTTACAAAATAAGAAATGTGTACACTTTGCGCGTGTGATTAGTTCATGATGGAGCACACGTCAAACAACCCCAGGCGGCCGGAATTTTCGGAGGCCTCCACTACGGCGTGTCTCATAGTCGTAGTTCATTTGGACGTTAAACACCATAAACCACAATCATCAAGCGGGAGGGTATGGATGGTGATGATCGGCATCATTCATTCATACCCTTCCTCTTAAAAGTGTTTGTCAGCGTGGTGGCGCACGAACCACCGTGCCTCCACGCAACAGCTGTATACAAGTGCTACAAGGTGCACTTGGCGCATGCCGATTTAGTCGCTAGCTATAGGGCTATGTATGCACCAGTGAAGACGCTTAACTCAGGGCCGTGTGGTCTGAGCCATCGCAAGACGAGGCTGCTCCGTTGTGCGCCGGCGTTGCTTCGAATGTTGTTCGTTGCGCCGAGATATGTGGTGCAAGTTGGTTTCTGCTGGATGCCATTCGGACGATGAATTCGGCTTCGAAGACCACTGATTTTGGCGCTCTCTCGGCATCGGCTGTGGCCCGCTTTCAGGGGGATGCTCACCCGATTATGAAGATAATGGCAGCTACAGTTATTTCATGCTTTCCAAGGAAATGTTCATACGCACCCCAGGAACGTCTTCGGAGCGTTGTCGCGGGGCCCTGCTGCCAACTCTAAATCGTTTCACTCTCCATTTTTTTATTGGCCGGCCTCAGTACTTCGCATAACAAACAAAACTCGTTTATAGGTTTGTGTTCGTGCTTTTAGCAGTAATCAAGTGGGGAATCGAAGCCGATATTTGGTATGTTATAGTGTTGTACAATATGTTACGGTATGGTGTGCGTGCGTGTGTGTCTTCCTTGTGTGTCCCTTCTTTCGCGCTGTTCAGAATGTTTAATCATCTGCTTGCATACTTATGGTGTACTGTTCGCGGTTAACGTTCCGCACGTGCTCTCGTGAGCTGCGAGGAACGTCATAGTGGAGGGCTTCGTATTCATCTCGACCACCTGGCGTTCCTCAGCGTGCACGTGTGCGGATGGATGGACGGAAGGCAGGAGCGTCCCATTTGAAGCGTGGTGATGGCAGTTGCCACCATTTTGAGCTTTTTTCTTCTCTTTATTTTTTTAACTATGGTGTTATTAAAATTCGCCATTTTCATAAATACGTCTGCCTACGCTTTTAACCTCATGTCACCTCTGTGCTTTTGAGCCACCAATCTTCAAATCGCTTTTTGATAATTTACACCGCAGATTTATTTACATCCCCATTGTTATCTCTAAACCCTAGGGCCTCAGGAAGAATGACTGTGCCTGCATCGACATCCGGATGGATGCCATCACATTTTATTATGAAGTGTTCTATTTTTTCTACAGATTTACCACACACAGCATATGTGTTGCCTTCGTTAAATTTATTTTTGTAGCTGCGCGTTCAAAGACACCCTGACGTAGTTTCAAAGAGTACGGCACTGCCTCTTGAGTTATCATGAAACGCTTCCTTCCTGATCTGCTGTTTCAAGTATCGATATAGGTCTACACTATGCTTCTTTTCCATTGAATCTATCCAGTTTTTACCTTCGACGTTTTTAACCTGTCGTTTAATGCTCTTTCTCTCTCCGTCCTCGTGTCTGGCATACTTACCGGCTTTAGTTTCCTAGTTCTTTTCCGCCATTGTGAGTGAACGCTCTTTCTGTATAGGTATACAGCTGAAACCTTAGCTGCCCACCTGTTATCGTCCGATTTTCTCAGGCGCTCTTCGTATAGTACTTTACTCTGAGCTTGCCATGCTTCGAACGTTGCCCAGCCCATAACCCCCTGTACTGCCTCGTTTGTGGTTTTCCTGTGGGCACCTAGTGCTAATCTTCCAGCAGCTCCCTGATTTACTTCTCGACTGAACTTCTGTCCTTAAGCATAGAACCGCATTCCCGAAAGTAAGCCCCGGCACCAGTATTCCTTTCCAAATAGCCCTCAGCAGTTCATATATTTTGTGCCCCCACAATTCCCTATGTTTCGTTATCCCGGCATCTCTTCGCCCATTTGCTACGAGAGACTGCTAGCGCTTTTCCGTGCACATCTGCCCTTCGTTTACCCATACCCCGAAATATTTTTATTCGGCCGCTCGGGGTATTTCATGGCCCTGTATTGTAAGCTCCTGATCAGTTGTACCGTTGAAAACCATCACACCTGGCTTAGTTGCGCTGAAACTGAAACCTAATGGGTCTCCTTCGTCTCCGCAGCAATTAAGCAATGTTTGCAAATCTTCCTGGCTATCTGCTGACAGTAGAATATCGTCCGCATACATTAAACCCGGTAGTCGTTGCTCAACAACCCTTCCCTCCAATCTGTACACGACAGATTGTAAACTATAGATTGCTTCCTAGTAGCCTTCTCTCCATACTTATCATATAAAGCATGAACAGCAGCGGTTTTCGAGGACAGCCTTGCCTTAATCCTTTGCGTAGCTCGAGAGTTGTCGCACTCTTAATTCCTTCGCACGTTATTTCGTTTTCTCGATATGTTTCCTGTAGAAAACCTCGCGCAGCACACGGGCGTCCTCTCGCGCCTCGCTTCCACGGACCGAAGCTGTCGCAGCCAAGGGAAGGAAGCGGGACGCCGACCGCGGCCTCGGCGCGTGCAGCTGCCGTTCCCGGTGGTGGCCAGCTGCTCGCGAGCTGTCGCCGGCCGACGACACCCGAGCGGTGCTTGCCGACGGCGCAGTCGACAGAGAGAGGCCGTTTCCTTCCGGGCCGTCAGTGGCGGCCACCGTTCGATCGGCGGTGTTGGGTCAGACCTGTCGTCGCTTTCTGAAATTCTTCGCTTGCCTCCCCCTCTCGCCGCGGAGGAGGCTGACGTCAGTCCGGATGCCGCCTCGCTGCGAAATGAGGAGGAACGGACACCACGCAGCTGGCTGGTTACAAACGAGCCGGAGCCATCGGGCTGCGGTGAACGCAAGTTCGTCGCCGCCACGGTGGCGAAGTGGTTGTGGCGCTCGTCTGCTGACCCGAAAAACGGGGGTTCGATTCCGTTTGCATTTCGATGGAGGCGAAATTCTAGAGGCCCGCGTACTATGCGATGTCAGTGCACGTCAAAGAACCGCAGGTGGTCGAAATTATTCCGGAGCACTTCACTACGGCGTCCCTCAAAGCCTAAGTCGCTTTGGGACGTTAAACACCCATGAACCATAAGCAGGCTCATCGCTGCTTGAACGGCGAAGGAAACTGCGTGGGCAATCGCTTCTTGTTGCAAGTGTGTGGTAAACCGGACTGCTGCACGATGCACAGAAGCGACCGCTACGTAGTTTCTGCCGAACAGACTGGTTACATCAGGGCTGTCTTCAATTGCTTACGCGAGACAGGCGTGTGACCTTAGAGGCGCCGTGCGTGCTGTGCCAGCTCACACTGCTGTGTCTATTTGTGTCGAGTTAAATATAAGCGGGGGGTACATATCTGAAGTTACTGAATTTGGAGAGAGGTGCGTTTACTGAAATATTGCATATATGCCTGTAGCATATAGAAGCGTATACAGCCCGACGGCAACTCCAGATGCGCATTTGTGCAAACGCTCCCACGTGTGTACGCGATGAACACTCTATGCATTTCACTTGCACAGTCAGCAGCAGCTTCCCTCGTGTAAATGTTGACCTTGGCCCATTCTGCGGCAGTCCCCTCCCCCTCGCTTTGCTTCCATCGCTGTTGCGCGACGGCGGTGTGCGTTCGTACGAAAGCCTATTCCGTGGCTGCGTTTGTCCGCGCAGGAAAAGACGCGTTTATTTCTGAGAAGAGCCTGTTTAAAGATCATTTCGATTCGCACTCATCGCTTCAACAGCGAAATCCACTCGCTCTAATCCTAGCCCCTGGGAACCGCGCGAAGAAACACCATCTTTGGGCGTCCCCGCCGTTAGCCTGTGAAAACGGCCGGAGGTGGGGATACCTGTTTCTAATCTTTTTTTTTTTTTCAATAGCTTCTAAAAGCTGTGTTTTCAGTCAAAGTCGTGTGTATATATGTCATTATGGGTACGCTGTACTGCATCACTTGTCCCCAGTGTTCCCTTTACGGCGGTGCCCGAAGAAGCGACCAACCTGGTCCGTCTCCCACGATCCCAGGAAGGCAGTGGCTGGCGCGAGCCGATCACAGCGCTCAAAGGTGCACCCTTGTCTGGCGCGCGAACTTGGCGGGCGTAGAGTTGGTCCCACGAGTGTCAGGCTCTGCTCTGACCCCCGTAGAAGAGGTGGGTGTCGTCAGCCGACGTTCACGGACCGAGACGGAGCAGCGCCTATTTTCGGTTCGGAGCATCTTTGCCTTCGTTGCGGTGGACTGACGTCAGCGATTGCTCACTCTCGCTTCTCTCTGCGAAATTGTAGGAAAACACGCCGCGTTCGGTGAGCCTTCCGCCCCCGCAGGGCGCCCGCTTGCTGCGACCATCTGTTTACGCTCAAGCCGCCGCGTGGGCTTCGCGCGGTGGCCGCGTCTTCGGGCCGCTCGTTTTTCGAGGGATGGCCGAGCACGCAGTGTGGTATACGTCCAGGGAAGCGTTTGCTCGGTTTGCTCTGCTTGTTCTAGCTCACTGGCCGGAACTGAGTCTCTGCGCAAAGGAAGTGATTCGCGGTAACAGCCGCTGTTATTGTTTCACAGAAATGCATTTTTTTCTTTGTGAAATGAGCGGTATCCACCGAGCAGGATTGGAGAAAAATGCGAAAGCTTGTTACCCACAGAAACCGTATATAGCGCTGTCGCGGCGGCATATGCAGCAGCTCTATACATCGGCCAGTAATGTAAAATGACGTTGGTGATGTGGTCATTGCCAGGATGCAAGTTGGGGATTTTGTTCGTTTCGAAGTGAACTCTGAATTGAACCTGTTTTCCTTTTCCCGAAAGCTGACTTTTATTCAGTGCACGTACAGGTTTTTATGCACTGAGAGAGCGTGAACATAACCTTTGCAGATTCTATCACACAACAATCCACTTTCCACCACACCTTCCATCCTTTGCCCTAGCTGCCCCCCCCCCCCCCCCCCCCTTCCTCCCAATCCCTACCGGTAGACCGCAGCCGGTTCTTCAGGCTCTGCTCGTCCAACGGGCTGTCGCCGAGGCACACGAGCTCCGGGCCCCCCGGCGGCGGGGTTCACCTGCTGCGACATGCGGGGTTCCCTCTCGACTGATGGCGTTTATTGGCCGTCTGTCGCGCTTTTGGAGCGTTAGCACTACTGGTCACGTTTCGAGCCTCCGTGTTAAGCCGAGTCCACGGATAGAATCAAAGATGGCGGCCTCCGTAGGAACGGCATTGTATCCCAGTGGTTGCCATGCTAACCGAGGTGGTTACACAATGGAAAAATTCTCAGGGCACCTAAGTCTGCTTACGTGGAGAAATGCGAAAGCTCTCAGGTCTCATCATCTCGCTGGACACTTGAACCCCGCCTTAAACTTTTGTAGCGGGGACTACACTGGGCTGCCAGTCGAGCATTTCGCGGTGCATGGGAGAGGCAAGTTGTGCGCATGCGCCGTTACCATGGCAGGCGAAGAGGAGCGAAGTGCGGCGTGCGCTTCGCCGTTGCCGCGGCCGCGCGCCGGCTCCACCGTCAAGGCCGAGCGTGACGTCACGCGGATGAGCAGTTGTGCGCATGCACCGATGCCATGGTAACCAAAGACAGCACTGCTGCGCCGCGTTCTTCGCCGCCGCCTCGCCGCTCTATCACCCGAGCCCCGCGTCGCATGCGCAGGATTGCGTATAAAAGGCGGAGATGTAGTGAGTCTGTATCACAACGTTTCACATGCTTGCAAAGAAGGAGAGTCCATCCGCTGCTAAACGGCGGTACAGACAAGAGAGGATTAACTCTTCCGGCCTGAGGTTGTGGCCTGGAAGTTGGCTTGAACCAAATAATAACGCTGGAGTCAGCGTGTACGTGAAACAAGGTATCACCGCTGTCCGACATTTTCCTCCCTTCTATTGGGGGGAATAATGGTGAAGCCTGCTGTGTTCGTCTTCTCGAAAGCGTCATTATCACCCAAAGAGTCTACGTGGCACCGGGACCATCTGTCAAGCATACGACTGATGTGGTTGCCACGTGTATACCAGCTTACGGCATGGTTTCACAGTTGTGTGGGACTTTGGGTGATTTCAACAGGAAACAGGACTCTCTTAGTGTATAAAAGAAGTCTGACTTTAATTTAGCTTCGGACCCTCACGTCCGTACTACACAATGGGGAATTACTGTAAAGCTTCTATACTAAAGAGGCTCTACTAAATCGAGATACTGTATCGACAAATTTGAGACCGCTGCTTGCTACTTCACAGATGCCTCTCATTGCTAAACATAGTGACCACAACAAGCTCAGCCAGGGAAACGCACCTCTCGCTACGTATATCCTGGCATATATAGCCAAGCTAAACCACTGCCAATTTTTTGTGACCCATTGTGTGACCCATGACTCGGCACTTTTTCTTACCTATTTTGTGGCCCATGAATGAGCACTTTTGTTACCTATGACTCAGCACTTTTTGTGACCTGAGCCGCCGCGGTGGTTATGGCGCTCGGCTGCCGGCCCGAAAGACGCGGGTTCGATCCCGGCTGCGCGGTCGAATTTCGATGGAGGCGAAATTCTAGAGGCCCGTGTGCTGTGCGATGTCAGTGCACGTAAACGAACCCCAAAGTGGTCGAAATTTCCGGAGCCTTTCACTGCGGCGTCTCTGATAACCTGAGTCGCTTTGGTACTAAACCCTCATAGACCAAACCAAATCTTTTTGTGACCGTGACTCCGCACTTTTTGTGACCCATTTCGTGCCCATGACTTATGATCATGACCTTGACTCAATTCCTTCCTCAGTCAATGACTCCGCTCTGAGCGTATTGTTTAGGATTCCGGTCATGACTAAATTACAATGACTCACGTGTCCACGACTCGATTCCTTCCTCAAACGATGACTCCGGTCATGACCACGGTTATTGTGATTCCGGTCATGACTTCGGACTCATTACTCAATTACAATGTCATACATGACAATGCTCTGACACACTACGTATATAGCAATCGTCATACACATTCAATCATGACTACTCTACACTAGCTGATGACTTTATATCGTGCGAGAAAATTGCCTTTTTGCGGACACGTCAGCTGCAGACATAGCCTAGTAATGCTTCCGCTTTAGTCAGACTAATAGGATGCCCGTGCACCAGAACACCAGAACTCCAAACTGAAGCATGTCGAGATTATATATATATATATATATATATATATATATATATATATATATATATATATATATATATATATATATATATATCCCTCTCTGGCCTGCTTCAATGTCGGGCCACTTACTAGCGGCATTCGTGTAAAATTTATGGGGCAACCTTTTGTCGCAGGATGTTCCGCATGATACCATATGATGCAGCGTTTCGTGCAGCATAAGCTTACTATAGTCAAGTTAGAGCCTAGCTCGCGGCAGGGATGCGAACCGGCGATCTGTGACTCCCAATTCCACGCATTTATAAATCTTCATGTGAACATTGCGGCTCAACCGTTTGTCGATGAGTGTTCGGGGTGGTGACATACGATTTCGCGTTTCGTAAAGCATAAACTTGCTAGTTACAGCGTAGCTCGCGGCAGAGATTCGAACCGGCGACCTATGTTAGGTGTGCTTTATTTTCTATCTCTGCCTCAGCGTCGGCTGATTTTTTTCCTTGACGGCTATACAGAGGGAGCGCTTGCACAATCACCTTTGCATTTTTAACGCGGTAGCTTTAAAGGCCCTGTTAAAGGCCATGGCACGGTTGTCTCCGTCCAATGATACTTTCATTGGCGCTCAAAAAAATTGTAGGGCGCTTAAGCAGGACGCGACAGCTGCAGCGTTGCCAAGGGATCCACAGAACGCCATCGTCAGTTTGGCGCGACTACTTGTCTGGACAGTTTAAGGAAAGGAAACACATCTTGGTGGACACCCGAACCACGCTGTAAGGCAAGGAAAATTTAAATAAAATTGGTTTCAAGGAGAGGAAAGGAAATGACGCTTGTCTCGCATATCTCGCTGGACACCCAAACCGCGCCGTAAGTGAAGGAAAGGCTCACTTCTAAGACACTACCGTATTCACTAGACGCGCCTTTCTTCATTCCAAACCATCGAGCTGGCGTGGCGGAGTTAGCGTGCTCGTCTTGCACTCCGGAGACCCTGGTTCGATTCCCCAACTAGAGCAATTTCCTACTCTGTATTATTTATTAATGCTGCTGGGATTTCTCGCTCCCGGCCAACGCCGCCGACGACACCAGCTTTTCTGGTACACGGGGCTCTCAACGCTGTCTCGTTAGAACAGCAGCTCTTTTTGGCACGCACGTACGTAATTCTTCCTTGCTTACACATTTTGTCAGATAAGCTTTGAATGGCACGTGCTTACATTACCCGGCACGTGCGCCGATCAGTCGGCGCTGTGACGGCCACTCTCCGTTCAGCCATGGCGTTGCCTGAGGGCAGCGTGTTGCCGTGGCGTTCGATGAGCTCTCTCGGTCTCCGCCGTCGCTCGCCGGCATGCGAGGCACGGATGCGTCAGCCTGCCATTCTAGGAAGGCCGCTCGTCGACGGGAACAGTCGTGGCGCGAGAACCGGCGCGAATGTGTTCACCGCGCTTCGTTCGCTACGCATCGCGTGTTGTATGCAAATAGTTTTCGCTCTTCTGGCGACTCTGTCTCCTGGCGCGGATCGCTTTCTTGGCGAAACTTGCTCTCTGGGCGTGGTCTCTCGGGCTGTGTCTTGCGGACGGTGTACGCAACGCAGTCAAGTGACTGCTCAGCCCAAGCACGCGGGGTTAAATTCGGGCCGTGTTTCGATGAAGGTGACGCATGGTTCAGGTGTCCACCGAAAGACGCTTTTCGTTCCCTCGAAAGCAAACCGACCATTAAATGGAGAGTACTTTCGCAGTTTAAGAAAAAAACTGCGCCGATTTGGGGGATCGAACCAGGGACCGCCGCTTGTCCTGGCGTGGTGGGCGCTCGCTAATGGGTTCTTATTGCAAGTGTATTCCTCCTTGGAGAATTTCAATCCCTAAATACAAGGGGGTAACCAACTATTGTAATGCCACGGCGTATTTTAAGAGTGTTACGTCTTATCACGTTTCTCGATTTCTGCCATCGATACTGAAGCCCCAGCTCAGGTGCTTCAGTATCGATGGCAGATGCCGGGGCTAGCAAAAATCTTTTCCTTCCTTTTTATCATTTTTATAAACAACTTACTACTACATACTCCACTACGGCACCTCTTTCCCTCCTTCTTTCATTCCCAGCTCCCTCCCTTCCCTCATGGTGCTGTTGAGGTGTCCACCGAGCACGCTCAAAAACCAATTTTCATTTTTTATAGAAAGGAGAAAGAGGCGCGTGCACGTAATGGCCGATTCACACGACGGTCCGTTCGCCCGCGGCCTTCGCATCACGTGTTCATGCGCCACTAAAAACGCCTGCGATCCGATGACCTCAAGCGGATGCGACGGACCAAAAGAGCAGACGACGCGTTGGGTGTACCACTGTTGCCAGATTATTTTAAAGCGTTTGGCAACGCTGGTCAAACAGGTTTTTCCTCCGGAAACTCCGGATCAGTAGCCGAGCGCGCTAACCACTGGGCCACCACGACGGGGCCCCGCCGAACAGCCGTTCGGTAAACACGGCAACGCGCTTCCGTTGCTACCATTTGCCTACCAGCATTTTGCCCTTACGGTATGTCACCGTAGTTAGCGTGTTTACCGTGCGGTGAGGCTAGAATTTTTGTCGCACTGTACATACGTCGCCCGATGAACCCGATCCGGAAGCGCTGCTGCGAGTAGCCAGCGGAGTAGGAGGTGAAAGCATTTATTGTTGCACTGCAGTAAATTGGGAATGGGAAGTGGGGATGGTTGTTGCGCTGGGTGGCAGTCCCTATTCCAGGACGCCATTGGCCGCCGCTGCTCCCCGTGCTCTCTGGACCAGGGCCTCCCGGTCCGAGCTGGACAGGGCTGCCTCCCAGCTCTCCCTAGTTGGCTGACGGCTGCGCACAGAAACAAGGCACGGAGGCCTTCGTCCGCAGCGTATGCTTTGTGCCGTTCCGGGGCTGGCATAGCACAGACCGCTGGGAGGTTTGCATGCCCCCGCTTGCGAGGTGGCGTTGCACCATGCGTGAGCGGCGTCCAGGCTACGTTGTTAACCATGGTGCGTGTGCTGTAGTACAAGGAAGAGGTCATATGGAGAAAGTTACCACTAAGCAGATGGCATCCGGCGATCCAAGACCCGAGGTGCAAACAGTGTAATGAAATTGCAGACATGATCCACATGGTGTGAACAATGAACCAGACAGGAATATAGATTCCTGGGAGGCTTTAATGGTCAGCCAGTAAGAAGACCAAGAGAAAGCCATCCATCTGGCCCTGGACACCGCTGAATCCCCAGGGATCCCAGCCTGCTGAAAGGGGAGGAGGATAACGGCGGTGAAGTCTTAATCGCGCTCTGATTCCTTGACGGGTGCAAATTAAAGTTATTTCATCATCGTCAGACGAGCGCGCTTGTCTACTGCGGTGGGCTGCTGCGGGACGAACAACCCGAGATCTTTTGGTGCGGGCACTGAGCTTTTACAGCGCGGCTAGCTTGAGCGCAAGGATAAAACCGCTATGCCTGCTTTTAAAAACTCTTTTTAGTATTGCGGGACACATGCGCTCCCACTTGCCTCAAGTGCCGACATACGGCCAACGGCGACCTACGTGCCGTTTTTTTGCGTGCTGAATATACTGTCGAACTATCAAAGAAACCATGCAACTTTTTTCTTCTTAATCTTGAGCTTTTCATGAGTTTGTACAAGCGCGGGTGTAGAATTCGACGTGCCCCAGTTTGGCGGGGAAAAATAAAATTTGAAAATTTCTTGAGTTTTTGAGGCTTTTTTGTTAGTGCACTGCCCCACAATGCTTGTTAAAGCTATTTGCAATTCCAATATGTTTTCTTATGCGTCAGAAGCACTGAGGTTTGGATAGGTACCACATTTTAGGTCGATCTTTTTGAGCAGTCGCTGGTACAAATGTGTACCCACAAAAACAATGCACGCAACAGCTTCAAAGTGCCATCATTAAATTTCTAGAGTAATTATCAGAGCGAGTTTGCCATCTAAGCCGTGCGTACAGCTTGCGCCCTATAAAGGGTTCAAATATCACATCTTTTGCCCCACTGCTGGAGCGCCCTAGACAAGCCTGCTCACGTCTCTACCGACTGTTGGGTAAATCAGAGAAAAACGAAAAAAATCTCTAATCGCACGTTTGTTCGGGCTCAAATTTCGTACAGAGGTTGCATTTGGTGGTCAGCTTTGTTTTATACTATACTTAGGCGGCGTACTTGCGAAAATATCCATAATCTGCGGTGGCTGCGGACCGAAACGACAAGCTTTCACAACAGTCGTACCCGTAGCGCCATCTGTGCCCCTTGAAGGAACGCGCACTCTACCATTGAGGGAAAGCGGCTGCGCGGTTAATTTGCAAGTGTTGTCTCGCCTATTTTATCAAAATTAGGCGCAGAAAATGCTGTTGCACGCAACTGCCCCTCTCCCCGCACCTTGCGTTTCTCCCATGAGTTTCTCCGCAGCCTCCCTGCACGGTAAAGCGCTCGTTCGTCCGGAGGGCGCTTGATGGCGCTACCGGCATCATTACTGCGAAAGTTCGCAGGTTTTGTTCGTCGTTGCCACAAACGATGAAGATTTCCTATTAATTTTGACCGAATCAGGCAATTAATCCGCCCAAACGTAACTGAAAACAAAACTTGCCGCCAAATGCCACCTTTTTGCGAATTCTGAGCGCTAACGAGCGGGCGGTTAGGCCGAGGGAATTTTTTTTCGATTTTCTCTGATTTACGGAAGTCAGTAAGTACATCTCGGTGCTAATCGGAGGGGGTATCTGGTATCCGTGCGTTCGCCTTTAGTAGCGGCGGTCGCCGTTATGTCGCCGGTAGGCGGTGCCCGAAGCCGCAGAGCTTGAACGGAGACACGTTCCATTCGGACTTAAGTCACCCGCACAGATTGTCAGTGAATTACGATAAGCTTCCGGCATTAATGTGCCACGCCCTGGCTTCTAACGCTGCACCAAATTTAGCGCTCCAAAGCACATGCAGCGCTGTGTGCCTCTGCGGGTGCAGCTCTGCGAGTCGACACTTGTGGCTGCACGAGATGTACGCGGTGGAAGTTTATACCTGGGTACACTTGTTGAACCCTTTTCATAAAATTCGATCGCCCTACTCGGGCACCCCTACTGCTGGGGCGTATGACGACCATCGCTTTGCGTAGCAGTCTGTCAGTGGCTGTACGAAGGAACAAAGTGCACGGGCCTGTCCACTGGCACCAAACGGGCCGCTATCAAAGCTTATCCATTGACTTTTGGTAGCGGAGATGCCTGCGGCGCCCTACTGGCGGACTGCATGACAGTCAGGGTAGTGCAAAGACGTCCGGAGGGTAGTGCAGCAGCTTGTATACGTGCTTCCTAGCTGTACATGGAATACATACAATTTGCGTATGCTTTCCCCAGTCGTAGGTTCTCAGCCCCCCCCCCCCCCCCCCCCCCCCCCCCAACTAGTATTGACAAGGGATTCATGCAGTCTGGCACGGGGTGTCTCAACACTCCCGTGCGAGACTGCATGAATCCAAAGCAAGCAGCCATTTTTTGTAAGATCATCATGTTTTCTAAAACCCGAGATGGAGAAAAATACGAAGTTGCCAGCACAGCACAAAACGTGAAATGGAAAGGAAACCCGTGCACCACGAGAAGCAGCCACTACAGTGTACTACGAGTCAGTCCAGCCGCTCAGCTCCAAGGCTACGCAACAGCGTGAGGATCTTGTTTCAGGTCTGTGACATACACTGAGCAAACAAAGACCTCAAAAATGATTTCTCACCTTCGTATTTAGCGATGTGTAAACAGGCCACCAGCCGCTTTCTCTCTCTCCCTTTTTATTTCCATCTCGGAGGGAGCTGTCCTGGAGCATATATGCTCCAGGACAGTGATTTACCCATGGGTAAATCACTTCACTGCCATAAGCTTTAGTGGAGAAACGACAAAATCTTACCGGATGAAGAATACGCTTGGTAACACCGGCCGCGGGCCATTCGATTCTGCACCGGAATACAGGCCTGGCTGCCGCTGGCAGTGACTGGCTTGCACGCTTCGCGGACGCCCGCCCGCTTGTGTACTCTCTCTCTCTCGCATCGCTACAGAGCACGGTGCTGGTGCCGAGTGCGGTTGATGAATCATATTCTTCCACCGTGCTCTAGAACACTAACCGTGCTGCAGAGTAGTCGAAAGTGAAACCGCTTTTGTTCGCCCGCTTTCCCCCTCCGTGTGGCCAGCCAACCGTGCGCTGGCCGACGACGTTGCTGTCAGGCTCCTACAGGCTGTGCTGTCGCGCTCCACCGAGGGAGGTCCTCTGGAGTGATTGATGCATCGGTCTAGTTTGCGAACTGGCCCGTTCAGGTGCTGGCCGTGTTATCGTTCCATTAGCCGTTTTATTGACTCGGGCCGCCGGCAGCCTTTCCGATCGAGGTCGCGCCCTTGTTTCGTGTGGAAAGCTGTCGGGCGACAGAGTTGATATGCCGCCGGTGTGGCCCACATGTGGGCCCTATCGGCTGCGGGCGCGTATCGGCGCCGCCGTCGGTCGCTCCCTGCGGCGAAGCGCATTCCGCGCCGGGCCCCGCGAATGTTGGTGCTCGCATTCGCCTCGTGTTAATTGCTAGGACGGGCTCTCTCGGTTTCTACTTGTTATTTGTATTGGTCAGAACAGAGGAAACGAAGAATTCATGTTTGCAGTAGCCACAACCAACCACGGCTTCGTCGATTCCAGGGCTTTGTAATCGACGGCCCATCTGCGCATGACTTAACTCGCCAACACTTATTTAAGGCAGATTTCGGCCCCTTTAGATGGATTTTCCGCCGTCTATGCTCGCATTTCTTTTTCAGTTTTCCATTGCATTTTTTTTTCTTCAAAATTTAATTGCCGGCTAAGCAGGTCCATCTTTTCACAATTCTAGGGGTGCGCAGACATTAAAGTTTGTATTTCAAATGAACAGGGTACTGCTTCATTTACTAAGCACTTCCCGGATGTTCTTCGAGTGTTGGAACATGCAGTGCCTTTTTATCTATGCTGAGAAGCTGTAAACAGCCTTTGGGGTCATGTCCTGTAGAATGCCTCAAGCTCTGCTGTCAGAGATTATTCGATGCAAAGACATACTCTGTTGCCTTGGGAGGCAAAAGGCTCCTTTGTACTGCAATAATAATAATAATAATAATAATAATAATAATAATAATAATAATAATAATAATAATAATGTGTACATATACCATTAGATGCTTTGTGACAATAGGGGTGCTTCGTGACAGTAGTTCTCAGTAGTATCACTGCAGACGCTGTCGTGCCTGTAGTTATGGCTGTACTCTGCTGTAATCTAAATAAATATTTGGATTAGTGCAAATAATTTAAGCTTGTTTGATGGCTAAAGGATAAAGGCGTCTTGAGAATGGCATGTACAGAGTCCATCACACTTGTATAGAGTGCTCGAGAGGTGCCATCCGGGGGAAATAAAGCGGAACACTAAAGTAGGTATTGACTTTCATATATAATGGTTGCACTGGAGAGCAGCAGAATAGACACGTGAACCGCACAGGCACCAACGCCTTACCGCTAGCAAAGCAGCTGCGAAAATATTTCACTTCATTTGCTCCGCAGCACACTGCCCGAGCGCTTTAGACAAGTGTGATCGACTCTGTACAGCTGCACCGCCCTTTCAGCAAAACAGGCAAGGCATAATCATTACTTAAAAGAGGGCATAGTGTCTTTGAACAATGGGAACGCCTCTTTGCCATTGTCTTTGCCTATGCACAGGTGCCTATTGACACCCTCAAGAATGTGGCTTATCCTGTTATCTAAAGAATGGCCACATGTAGCTGATAACATTGCTGTTGCTGAGACCGTTTTTTTTTTTTCACCCACACCTGCATCCTCAGTGCCTGGCTTAGGAAAGGTGGGGTACTGTTGGTTTTTTGTGCGCTGTTGTGCACTTCTGTTTCTGCTGATTTAATGGTGATATGTGGCATATTTTGTGGCCAATCACATGTTTACATCAGTGCGTTTTGTTTGTGACAGTTTTGTTCAACTGGATAGTTTGTTTGCAGACTAAATACTTAGCTGGTAGCGATAGATTCTTATAGCGTAGGTTGCTTTTTGGACAGTTTGCCTCATGGCTACTGTAATGAGACAGGATGAAGCTCCTGTTTGCAGGGCCGCTACCGGAAACATCAGAGCTTGCTTTTTCTTGTGTTGTGGACAAGAAGCTTGCCTTTTCATATTGATGCCTTGTTAAAGGTTGTATTGGGCACTTTGTCATTGAGTGGAGGAATAGAGCTTCATTTCCATTTTCGTACCAGACTTAACCCTTCAAGGTGCGTGCACAGTTTTGTGCACAGCAAACTTGCTCTTTCTTTTTGAGAGTGTGCTGCCCCTACTAGGGACTTCTTTGTGTCAGGCGGTTTCAATAGCCCCCCCCCCCTTTTTTATTGATACTGTAAGTCCCATCAGTGACTAACAGGAAGGGCGGTGAATAATACGACCAGCTGTAGTGCACATATTGGTAAGTAAAACAATTTGAACAATAACATATGGTACAAAATGTTAGAAAATCGGTTAGAATTCAAGTTGAGGAACAAATAATAGGCTGCAAACATTGTGACAACCAAAAAAAAAGGAAAATCGGCTGTAGTTAGCACTGTAATTTCAGTCTAGGCACAAAAATACAGTAAAAATAAACAGGGCAGAATAGGAAAGTGTGGAAAATGAGAACTACTGGGAAACAAACAGGTGATCTCTAATCAGGGCACTAAATGCATCTAATGATGGGCTGTTAGTAATATCTATGTTTAGATTGTTCCATTCTCGTGTTGCTCGAGGAAAAAATGAGTATTTGAATATGTCAGTACGGAATGGAAACTCCTTTTGTGAGTGAGGTTGTGGCGGGTCGATCTAGTTTTTGTGGTCGTTTGTATATTGTAGCGGACACTTTTAGTTGGTTGTGTATTAGCTGATACATGATGTTAAGCAAATTTTGCAAATCTTGCAAATTTTGCTCTGTTCTCCAGGGTTAGGAGTTCTGCACGTTTTAGTAATTGCGTTGGTGAGTCTTTCAGGGAGTGTTTATATTACAAATAGATTTTATTACAAATATTACATATTAAAATAGTTTAATTTTTTATTCTAACTAACTATTGCAGTAAATAACATTTTTTAAACAGTGACCTTGGTAGTGTGTCCTCTGTGATTTTCGTGCACATTTTTTGGTACTGTTATATAATTTTTTTTCTGAATTGCTAGTGTTAGATGCCTATTGGAAAGCTGATTTAATTCCACAATCCCCCCAGGGTATATGACAAATCCTGCTTATTCGATAATAAGTTGACTATTGGGACATTTCGTACGAAATTTTGAACATGCCTGTAAATAAATTGGTGGTTATTGTTTTGCATCGGAAAACTAATGAAGTGACTCTCTTGAGGCCTGGACATACTTTTTAGGAAGAAAAAATATTTTTCAAATTGAATGGCACCTAAATATGTGGGGTGTAGTTTGTCAGCATTACTGGCATGCGGCTATTACTGTTGGAGTTGGAAACAGGTGATTTTGTGAATGAATGTTGCTCAACAGTGATGGCAAACTTGTCTGCAAATAAGGTGTGCTTTTGCATCATTGAACACTTGCTTATTTTCAACAAAGCATTGTCTCAAGGCAGCTGGCATGTAGAAATATATGTTCTTTAAAATCGTAAACTTTAGAGGGGCAAGTCTGTCAATAGCCAATGGTAGGTGGCCCACCTGCCACATTGGGTTCCCACGTGCCCACCGGGCTATGAGCAATCTTAGCATACTACCTTCAATATAGGTAAGCTTAGTATGCCATTTTGGATATATTGACCTTTTGTGCGTTAACCAAGATATAATGAACCTTGGAATGTCTTCTCGGATGTAACAAACTTTAGTGTGTCAATCTCTATTATATCAAACCTTAGTAAGTCACATTGAATATAACAAAGTTTGAGTGTGTTAATATCGGATATACCAAACCTAAGTATGTCATATCGGATGTAACAAACTTTTGTGTGTTAACCTTAAAAATATAATAAACCTAAGTATTGTGCTGCGGATATAATGAACTTTCTCGGCTCGACCTCAGATATAGCGACCTTAAGGGAACCACCAGAGATATAATGAAGTTTAGTGTGTCAGCCTCGGATATAACGAACATTTGACTGCTAATGCATTCAAACGATCCACCGAGGATTGCCCAAGATCTTTTGTGTGAACTTTCATTCCTTCTGTAAGCAGGCTGCCTCTCGTCTGTCAAGGGTCACCAGGACACCTTGTATATCTCGGTATCAAGTGGCAAAAACCGGGTGAATTTGGATGAAGTTTTGTCCCACTCAGTTTTCTTGTGTTGCGTTTTGCGACATGAGCCAGGCACGTGTCTCGGTAGATGAAGCATAGTGTTTTGAGTCATCACCGCCACACAGGCTAACTTAGCAGTGGAATAAAATGCTCTCTCCATTTATCAGACCAGTTGCTTAACTCAGGTGGCCAGTTTTGTGGAAGTCAACAGCCGCAGGGGCTGCTATTCACCCTGGCATTGGGTATTGACAACATGGTGCCATTGGAGCAGACCCAGCCAGTGTCATGTTGAAGAGCCAGACGGTGCAAAAGGCGGGGACAGGAAATGCCAAGACAGTTGCTGAACTCTCAGCTGCAGTTTCTCCAAACAGACAGAAAATATTAAGCTGCTTTAGGCAAAAACACAAGCGGAAAGCATACAAAAGATGTATAGCTGCACTTGGCGAAGCTGTGTATTTTCTCTATGTGCTGAAGTAAAGTTCAGTTGAAAGTTCAGCAGCTATCTTGTAATTTCTTGTCCCTGTATTTCATGCTATTTGGTCCTTCATTATGACCACAACAGTATTGTCTTGAGTGGACCTCCAAATGGCGTCCACTCAGTGTTCTGCATTTCGAAAAAGAAACCTGGGTGACATTTAAGCTCTTAAGGGTATGCCATGATAACATTAATGGGCCCCTTTGGTGGCCTAGGGTTCTCTTTGCGTATCTCTTCGCAGACACAGACACATATTCTTTCATTCACCATTGCCTAATGCTTAACCTTCTCTTAGCACAATGTGATGGCATCACAGGTCCTTCCCACATGAGTACTCCTAGAGTTACTGGATATTACCTAGAGCTGTGCGTTCGTTTTCCCTGCTCCGCTTGCGCCTCTTTTGTATAATCGTGATCACATGGCTGAAAGGAGTTGGAGAAGCCAACTCCGTTGCATTGTTTAGCAGTAGACCTGACAGTCCATCTGGGCACCTACTGTTCTTGTTCCCTGCGGTAATTTTATTTCGTCCGAGTGCATATGTTTACCGAAAACGATGTTTTCTTATCTGTAACCCGCAATTTTGCAGCAATAGCTACATTACGGTAGCATTTCGAGCCTTCAGCATGGCGGCGCCGCCACCCTGTGACTGCACCGCCACGCTGTCTGTCACGTGGTTGCTCACGTGGTGCGGAGCAGCTGCCAGCGGCGCGTCGCTGTGGCTGATCACGTGGGTCGTCACCTGGTTGGTCGCGTGACCAGCCACGTGGTGCGGAGTAGCTGCTGCGCGCCGGTGAAACCTAGCTGCCACAGCTGTGCGCATGCGCCCTGTCAAGTGGGACGAAGATGAAGAAAGACCGCCCAGCGAAACGGAGCGGCAAAAGGCTGACTTTGCAATTTAACTGAGCAAGTTCCACTCGGCCAGCTGTAGCTATCGTGTCACTCCAGATTTAACAAGAGCTAAACCACCGCCAATTTATTACAAGAGATCACAGACTATTAAGGAAAACTTTTGTGATTTGCGGCGTTCATAACAGATGGTGCCACACATCCACATGGCGAGTATTTTGCTCGTAACTCATTGAGATATGGATTGGTGCAGTCAACGCATTACTAGAAAGTGTGTCATTCAATGCAACAGTTATCTGCTTAGAATAAATTAAGTTCGGCCGCCAGAATCAAGTGGATTGAGCCTGCAGCCTGCAACCACTGCGCCAAGTCAGTCTCCTGCATGCAAATTTACGGCTTTTTCTCATAATTTGTGGATGCTTGAGACAGCAATATGGCGGACCTACACATAACTCTAGGTACTTATACACTAACTCTGAGTACTCCTTCTCTGTCACCTAGGTCCTGCCTGCATGCCCATATCTGCGGTATTGTTCATTCTGTACTTTACATACATACATTGTGGGCAGTCCTCATGCCACTGCTGGAGCAGTGATGCAATGCTAAAGTGATGCGCCGTTGCCCCAGCAGGGGGCTGTTTCGAACACAGCCATTGGTGGGGCTTGTGAGACCTAGATTGCTCTCAGTGAGCAACCTCTCTTGTCCAGTCATTATTAACTGTGATGATGTCTCAAGGTCACGCGACCTAAGTGGCAGATGGGCCATTTACTTTTCTCAACATGCCGGGGTTGCCATTGAATTGGACCCTTAATGCTATTGCATTAAAACGTGGCTTACGGTGAATGCCAAACTTTGTGTGACTGAAGAGCCCTGGGATGAACTTTCAATCCCGCTCCTGGTGTGCTCATGGCTTCTTGCACTATTTGGGTGGTCCACCTGCAAGATCGTAGATACTGCTTGTGTGTTGTGTTGTGTCTGGCTGAGCCCCCCTTTCTCCCTCTCAGGTGGCAGAGGAGCAGCACCAGCCGGGCCCAAGGGGGAGGAGGCGACCACTGCATCCCATGTGTTCTTCCTGTCGGGGGAGTTGGTGTGCGGGTGACGGCATGTGTGGACGCCCCCCTCGGGCTGCCCCTTTCTACGGCAACGGCCGATAAGCCATGAGTACGTGCACACCACCACCCCTCTGTCTCATTTTTTTAAAGGGGTACAGACATGAATTTTTGAACCCACAAATTAATATGTTTTGTTTCATGATCATAAGGAGACGCCTTCTAGCAAGTTTCAGGTGCAGGTGTTGAGTGGAACACGATTTTGTATGATTTTGAACGTTCTCCAAAGAGCTGCTTGGCATTTCCACTGGCATTGAGGGACATCAAGGTACACTTGCCCCAATTTTGGGACGTCACCATACCCATTGGTTGTTCACAGGAACAATCGTGCTTGTTGGCGCCGCCAACATCATCGGGAATGTGGTAGTCCAGGTTGGCCAGTTGACTATGACATCAACGTGCACTTGGCACTGGGGCTGACCAAAACTGCCGGTACAAAATCGTCTATAATTAATTGTGAATGCTGTGCACTCGTATTCTGAGCTCATTTCATGATTACTAGACCTGTAGGCCTTTTACAAGGCAAAAGAATGAACACCCAAAAACTTGGACTCTACCCGTTTAACACAGCATCTCTGTGCAGGAGAAGTGGGCTTCTCTACTTCAGCTCATGATAAAAGCACATATGCTTCAAGTGCAAAGCACAGCTTGAAGCCATATGCATCAGTTACCATAAGTGCTACCACCTCTGTTATCTGCCTGCTGCAGCATTGGGCTGATCAGTAAGAGGATGTGGGTTGGAATCCCGGCCATGGTGGTCACGTTTCAGTGGAGGCGAAATACACTATGTGCCGTGTACTAGTCGTGCCATGTTCTGAACTGACTGAACAGGGGCTGCATATTAATGCTTGACACCATTGCTTTTTTTGGAACTAGTGCAGTGATTATAGCCAGGTCGATGAGACTTGTCCATTAGAGCTAATTAAGGGGGGACGTGGGTTTCACACTCCCATAATTGGCCCAGAAATCCAATTTTTTTTTTAAAGTTGTGTATCCGCTTGTATGCCTCGTTTCTTATGCTGTCTCAAATGCTGAAATCTACTGGGGAATACACTAAAAAAATTGTTTTATGAACTGTGGCAGCTGTGCATTGCGGGGAAACACTCAAGCAATCGACGCTTTTCTCTAAGTTTTCTGCCTAGATACTCCTCACCTTGGCGAGCAGATTTGTTCACAACTGTGTTGTCTATATTGGCCCCGTTTTTTTCGTTGCACTCCTAGAACTGTAGTGCAGGTCGAAACATTTTTTCTCAAATTCATGAATTTTAAATTTTATGTATGAAATTTTCTTTTCACTATAGATATGTCAATGGTCACTGCATCTGGATACGTTCAAAACCAAAATTTGTGCCTTGCAAAAAAAATTCTAAGCATGTCTTTACCTGTTACATGCCAGTAGGAATTCAGTGAATGTTGAACGAGCCTTCTGCCATTTTTTTTTACTCTGCAGCCTTTTCACTATATTTAGAGAAGTATATATCTGGAAAAAATTATCTGTAGATATTTATTTAATTATTTATTTATTTAGGAATACTGAAGACTGCTTCTGGAGTCCTAGCAGGAGCGGGAAACACACATGAACGATACCACAAATACAAAACAAAGGCAAAGTTAGACATTCATACTTTTCAAAGCGGCAATAAATTCCACTTCATCCGGACAATCAACAACATTTTCAGGCAGCCTATTCCAGTTGGACACAGTCTTAGGGAAATGGGAATACTTAAATGAATCGGTACAAGCCCTGTATTCTTGTAAAATTTCCCCGTGGTTAAAGTGTGTGTCAGCTCGTGATGGAGGGGTAAGTTAGAGAGCCTTGTTTATCTACATCTTATTTTGTACAGGCGGTATAAGAACTTAAGCCTGTATTCCGTGCATTTAGATTGGAGGGTATGAAGGTCCAAGAGATTAACCATCTGTGTTACGCTGTCTGTTCATCTGTAACGGTTGCAAATAAAACGGATGACCATTCTTCGTACCTTTTCCAACTAGTCTATATTTCTTTTCGTGTAGGGGTCCCACATACACGATGCATACTCCAAAATCGGTCTAACCAGGGATTTGTATGCAGTAAGCTTCACCTGTGTTGGGGCTGTTGCCACTTTTCTTCGAATCCCCCATAAGGCCTTACGTGCGGTACAGCATGTGTGATCAGTATGTTTGTTCCAGGTTAAAGTTGATGTTATGGTGACTCCTAGATATTTTACAGCTGATACTTTGTTAATTACTTCCCCGCCAATATTATATACGTGATGTAATGATTGCTTCTTGTTTGAGACAAGAAGAACGGAGCATTTTTTTTTATGTTCAGAGCCATTTCCCACTTTTCACACCAGCTGTGAGTATTGCCAAGATTCGCGTTCTGGAGTTCTTGATCTTCCTGATGACCTGACCATTGTGTACACAACACAATCATCTGCCAAAAGTTTGACTACTATTCCAGGGGCTAGCTCGGTAACAATATCATTGATATAAATAAGAAACAAGACCGGGCCCAGGGCAGACCCCTGAGGTACACCTCATGTCACTGGAAGGATATCCGAAGAACTATTGTTAACGTTAACACATTGTACACGGTTGCCAAGGTAGGCTTTTATAAAGTCAATAAGTATTCTGTTTATTCCAAAGTTATAAAGCTTTTATGTGAGTTTATTGTGTGGCACTTTAGGAAAAGCCTTGGCAAAGTTCAGGAACACTGCATCGATTTGGCCTCTGTCATTAATTGCAACAAAAAAATCATGGCAGGTAGTAGTTAACTGTGTGACAGTGGATAGCGCGTGCTGAAAACCATGCTGAGCATCTGACAATAAGCAGTTTTCTTCTAAATACTGAACCAGTTACTTACAAATTGTGTTTCAATAGCTTCGAACTAACTGAAGTTAAGGATATGGGCGGTAATTGGGTACCGTTGAACGATCACTGGATTTGAAAATAGGGACAACGCGCACATTTTTCCAGTTGGCAGGCAGTGCTGAGCTCGACAACAAAGCAGTAAAGATTCCGTGCAAGTAGTGCAATATCCACTCTGCATAACGGTGCAGAAATGCTGTAGGGATATTGTCTGGCCCTACTGTTTTTTTCACGTCCAAGTTTAAGAGTAAATTGAAAATGCCTTCTTAAGACACAACTACGTCGTGCATTGTCGACTGGAACTCCTCGTGTGCAAAACCAATGCTCTGGTCTTTAGGCGCGAACACTAAGTTGAAATACCTGTTAATAAATTCATTGGCTACGTATTTACAATCTGTAACTTGTACGCCATTAACACATAAAGAAATTTCATTTGACGTATTCTCATTTATAAATCTCCAAAATTTTGCCGGCACCTGTTGGAGAAAGGTTCCAAGGGTAACTGTAAAAAATTTGTCTTTAGCTTGCTTTATCTTGCTTCTGAGCTCATTTCGCAAGCTTCTAATGACAGCTAGTGGACAAGAAGGCATTCGCCGCAGTCATTTTAGCTTCTGCTTTGTGTGTATAATATCTCTTGTAATCCATGGATTATGTCTTTTCTTTCTGAGCTTGTTCGGAACAAACTGTTCCAGGCATTCGAAGCATATTGTTTTAAACCTGGGTCATAATATATTTAAGTCCTCGTGGGTCTCAAAGCCCTGGTAATGTGTCTCTAGGTAGTCAAGAATGCTTAATCATGTGCTCAATTAAAATCTTTAACAGGTGAATTATTGTTTTCAGCCTTACTTTGGAGATGAAAAGTTGCTGGTACTAGTTCATGGTCAGACACGCCACTCATAACATCAGCATGAGCACAGGAAATAGCAGGACTAATGAAAATAAATCTAAAGTGTACCGTGATGAAGGTGTGATTCGTGTGGGCAGGTGAACAACCTGGGTGAGGTCACATGAAAAAGCAATGTTTAGAAGCAGGTCGGAATGTTTTAAAACGCCACCCGATGCTGTCATATTTGGCCAGTCAGTATGAGGCAAGTTAAAATCACCGCCTATATTCAACTTCGTATGAACTCCCCTGAAACGGTGTAAATAGTCACACAACTGCTCAAGAAAAAGAATGTCCACGTTAGGTGGGTGATACACAACATCGATAACAACAGTATTACAGAAAAACTTCCACCTTAGAAGACAAGCTTTCATGTCCAGGAATGCCGTCGAGTGGTGTCAAATTTATGCAGTTCTTTACAATAACAGCCACTCCTCCCCCACTAGACTGTCGGTCACACCATGTTATTTTGTACGACGGTGGTACAACATCACTGTCCGGTACATCGTCATGTAACCATGTTTCAGTTAGCAACATAACATGGGGATCAAGATCGTATAGTAAACCTTCAATATCGGTTGTTTTGCTAATGACACTTCGCGTATTCAAGGGCACCAATCGCATAGACTTGGTTTCCCTAGGCTGTCACTTGATGCCACGTCGGCGTTCTTTTTCTGCTTTTGGCCTCTCTGTTTATTCGCTTTTGGAACATCGGTATCAGTGTCACTTGACGCACTTGGGATTTGGTTCTCAAAGTTGGTGAGTTTTTGATGCTCATTCCTTTCTTCGTCCCGCACGTAAACGTCATTCCCGATAACGAACCTATCGCGTCTGAGATACGCTGTTTCCGTAGTACTATTAACTGTCGGTTCGAGGCGTGTAGTCATCGGACAAGGACAAGTTTTTGCCTTTTAACTTCTTCACATTACTAAACAGCAGTATTTTTTCAAAGAAGTCATATAACCTCAAAATCACTAACCTTGTTTTGTCCACTGTTTTTTGCCCAATTTGGTGAATTCGCTCAAGACTAGTCACACTGACTCCCAATGTTTTTTGGAAGATTCCTGCTAATACAGCCTCCATAAGAGACTCCGTTGTCTCTGTTTCTTGCTCCTTCACTCTGTATACAATCATATTATCCTGACGACTGTAACTGTCTAGGTAATCTATTCTGCGTGCCATCGCAGCAATTTCTTCATGAAGCAAACTAACTGACCGTTCACATTCTACCACTTTTTGGGCTGTTTGCACTAGCGATTCAATGCTGGCTTCAATCGAACTCAATCTTTTGTTTGTGTCCGAAATGTGGGCATCAAGTTTTTTCCAATTGCTTTCATCTCTGTCGCAGAAGCTAGCTGGTTCTCAACGATAGCGGCCAATTGATCTTGCACCGAGGGGTCAGGATTCAATTCTACATCTCCACTCAAAAGGAGACGAATTATGCACAAAGACTCAAAGCATCCCACAACGCATTCACACAACACTTGTGGGCAAGGCAGCACTATAAGGCATAATAATCACGCTTGAATTCACATACGGCACGGTTAGTACAAACCTGCACAGAGATGATCGGAAAGTTTAGATGCGGCTGCATCCTCCGGCTGCCGCCTTGCCCACAGTGAATCGATTGATTACCGCGTTCTAATCACAAAAACGCTACCCTTACTGAATTTTTAGAGGAGATTTTGAAAGCTAGAAAACAACAAAAATTTGAATAGAGCTGTGCCAGCATTGTCTTTTTTTGCAAACTGTGGAGCATGGACCTGTTTTTCTGGCTTGGATCCCTGAGGCCAGCCTACTCCGCGATTCACTTCCAGAATGCCATCATAGAGTCCATGCTGTTATTAAAAATCTGAACCTAGCAGCGGGAAAAATTTTAAATCAAATTTGCTCAGTGAGAAGTGTGTAGCTGCTGAAAAAAATTGTGACCACTGCCCGAAGGATGTCGTAGAATCGATCTGGACAAAAATTGTATGAAGCTGTCCTCAGTGTTTGCTTAAAGGGACCCTGAAGTGATTTTGGGCCATATTATAGTGCAGCAGATCTGTAGGTGTGGTCTTTTGTGAGTATTCAAGTTAAATTTAAAAGCTCTGCTTGAATCTTGTAATTTACAAATTATTCTTTAAAATTGCTGCTAGCTGTAGCTCGCAGCCGATTAGGGTAAGACTTCAACATGCATTCTTAGCCACCCCATGCCCCGATGATGTCAGTGGCAATTAGGATAAGCTTTCTCACTGGGCCTGGCCAGGTGGCATGTGCGGGATGGGGCTAGATGGAGAGGTGCAGTCCCGATTTGTTTTCTTAATTTTTTGTTTCTTCCACGTTGGCTTATATCAGTTGAGAGGGGCAAGGAGGAGCATCATTTTAATCAATATCTTCGATGTTAATGATGGTTGCTTAAAAATCTTTTGAGGTGTGACGATGAATGAGGAATACCAGGCGCTCATGTGCTTTTCATTACCACAGTAAATATAATTTCATGGTCCCTTTAAAATTGCGTGTGTGCAGACACCATTGTTTTTTGTGCCTTGCAAATGGCAGAGTCGAGAAATTGAAACTGAAACAGCCATCAGAGTGTCCTGTTGTGTATAGCGCATGTTTGGGTGGTGTACCCTGTTTCCTAAGCAAAAGAAAAGTGTGGCTTGAAATTTTGATTCCACAGAGTAAGATATACTTATGAAGGCCATGAGTGGTTTGTTGTCACAATGGCTGCAGTGTATGTGTGTGTGTTGATGGGCATGCAGGTAGTGGCAACCTGACGGAAGCGGAGCTTCTGGAGCGGGCTGCGGAGGAGCGGGCGGCTATCGTTGCACGCTACGACCGCGGCCGGGACAAAGACAATGTGGCCCAGATTGACCCCTGGGAGGACCCCAAGTTCGAGCTGTACCACGTCACGGACAAGTATGGCTTCATTCAGTGAGTGTTCTCCCTGCTCCACTTCACTCCTGTTCATCCTTTTCAGGCACTGATCTCTTTCTCATGGTCGCCACCAGGGCCGGTGCTGAATGTGTGTGGCTCAGCTGGCTATGGAAAACTGGCCATATTACTTATTTTTTTTTTTTTCAATTGAACACCCTGGACTGCTAGAAGCCCCATGGCAGGGGAGTGGTACATGATAAAAAAAATAAAAAATTATCGCACATAGACACAGGCAATAAAAACTTAGGGACCTTGCTCACATGCTTAAAGAAGAAAATGTAATAGCCTTTAGGTTGCCTGTTGTTGCGTCTACAATGAGTGTCAAACGTTCTTGCGATTTTCCCGTCAAAACTCTGGTTGGAACCGGTTCCGTTGCCATTATATGGTATGCATGAGTCGTCGCCCTCTAGAATGTTCCAGTACCTTCCATCATATAGGATTATACTAATCTTGCCCACTAGTCTACATTAATCCATTTTCTGGGATGGGCCTATTTCTAAAATTTTGGAGTTTCAAATTTTGCGGTGCCTCATGATTGGGCCACTGATGGTCACGTGGTGTTGCCACGACCCTTTCGAACAAACGGAGAATTTCGTGACAGAGAAGCTGAAAACTTTTTTTGAGATGACTTCCTAGACGCTATTGCATTAATATATAGCGGAGGACCACTAGGACAAATGAGTAATGCAAAAAGTCGGAACAACAGTACTTTCACACTGCAGTGATTAATCTGTTAAGAGCGTCTCAATCTGCAGACACCAAATCATCCAGCAACTGATTCCACCCAGAGGGGCTGTTTGTAAAAGAATGAGCATTTCATGTAGTTTGTTCTGCAGTTAATTTCACGTACTTTGAAACTGTGGCTTCTTGTGTTTGAAATGTAGCTTGGTGCTTTGACATATTTTTGCTTGTCACTGACAGACGATTCAATCCATACGCTGCATTAGAGGTGTCTGATGTGCTTCAAAAGGTGTCTCAGTCTTTATGTGACTTGTCTGTTAGAGACTGCACGTGAGATGGAGCAGTGAGGAGGGGGCTAAGCTTTTCAAGGCAGGGACAAAAAGTTTGAGTCTCTTTGAATCACTGGAGGAAGAATGCACTTTGCAATGTCTGCATGGGAACTTGGTAAGGCAAGGAGTCTCGGGGCTTTTTTTCGTCTCCACCGAAATCTGTCTACGCAGCTCACCTGTCTGGTCTGGTCTGGTCTGGTTGTGTGCAGCTGCAGCATGCATAGTTGTTAGTATTGAGACAAAGAGGCTTTTGTATCATCACTGGACTTGGAAATCCAACTATGACGTGGCTCGATCCAGCAGTGGAAAATTGGTTTGTTGTTGTCAACAACAGAGAGCCCTAGTGAGCTCTTTAGAGGGCAACTGTTGGTTGAGTGCTGACCAGGTGAGTGCCATTCTAATGGGCATGGGAGTCTTCTTTCCATTTCATAATGCTATATCTAGCCATGTAAAGAACTTAAATTGTAGGTGCTGATTCTCAATACCTGCTGTAGCCATAACCGCACGGTCGTCTTTTTCTTGTAGTTCTCCTTATAATTGTTTACACTTGGTTCTCGTAACATGCTCTGGGTCTGTGAAGTGCTGAGATAACCGGGCAATGAAGGACACAAAAGCGTGCAAATTTGCAAGCCATTTTCTCCGGCATTTTAATGCGATATTATTAAAGTTGTCACACCAATGTCCGATGTCCAGTGTCATGAAATTTGCTGATTAAGAGAGGTCACGGGACTTTTTAACATCATCACAGTCTGTCACCATGTTGTGTTGTGAGAAACCTAGTTTCGAGACAGCAACCTAGATAGAGAATCAAAATCAGAATTCAGAACAAAAATATGATACATGCAAATGTAGGCACCGTCACAGCATAACGGATGTCTGCTACTGTAGCTAGCAGTGCAAATATGGCAGTTGATGGACTGACAATTGCAAAGAAACTGATGTAAACACACACAGAAGTTTCAGCAAAGTTGCAACAAATGTGAAATCTTATGCTATCTTATTCCACTCCTAAAGTAACTTAAGCATTGCTCATTTTGTTTTTGTGTGTGTTGGTAAAGTGTCTCTTTGAAGTGGATGGTGTTATGGGTTTATTTTGAGCACTTCCCATGGTGCTGTAGGGGTGCTAATCTTTCCTCTTCTGCCTGCAGCAACGAGCGGTTGCCGGAAAAATACACGGTCCACGAGGCAAAGGTGAGCTGAATTTTCCTCCCCTCCAGTTGGACACTGATGCTGTCTTGCCTGTTTCATTTCAAAGCATGTGGCCGGACAGAGAATGAAATGTGCGCTTCCACTTGAAAGGCACCATTAGAGCCACCAGGTCGGGATGTGGCCGTCATTAACCCTTTAAGGCACTATATACACAATTGTCTGCCATGTCGGCTCACAGTCTCAAATTGTACAGCACGTAGCTGTGACTTCCTAGTTTTCAGGCAAGTTTATTATCTCCCATATTACAAATGAGGTGCTTTTTCATGCCAAGTAGTGGCCACAGTAAATATTTCTCGTAAGAGGGAGCTTTCTTTCACATGCTTCACCATTTTTGTGAGGACAGATGAACCTTCATCATTAACATTTCTTTTTTGTGAAATCTCTAAAGTTATGCATACCTCCACAAGATAGAATGATTTCACAATGCCTCTGGTGTTTGTTTGAAAAATGAAATAAAAATGAAAATTGGTTTTTGAAGAAAGGAAACGGCACAGTAACTGTCTGAGGTACCTCAGTGGACACTGGTACCTGGCCATGAGGGAAGGGATAAAGGAGGGAGGGAAAGGAGAGAAAGAGGTGCTGCAGTGGAGGGCTGGACCACTTGGATATATTTAACATGCACCAACATGGAAAATCCTGGCATTTTAGTTTTGCATCATGCAACCCTTCTGACACTTTCTATGTAATTTTGTACATGCCTGTGAAAAATCGTCTGTTGGTGTTTTGCATGGAAAAAATAATGAATGGACTTTCTAGGTGCCTAGATATGACATAAGCGAAGAAAAAAAAAATTTGTTTCAATAATGAATGTCACTGGAAAGTGCAGAGTGGCCGCTGGTGGCACTGTGTGAAGAAACATTGAAGCACAAGGATGTGTGGAGAGCTCATGCTGAGCTGATGTTGTTGTGAATTCTTAGGTGACACACTTTGAGGGGCGTCGTAGGTTAGGTGCTAAGAGTCACGTGTCCAGCCATTCTGAAAGCAACATTAAAAAGCCGCAGCAATTTCCCAGTTTATTCTCCTAAACTGGTGTCCTTGTTTCTACTGTGGCATCAGGTCTGGGTGCATTTCACATGGGGGCTGGGTGCATTGTCTGCAAAGCAGATCAGAGTGCATTAAATTACTCTTTACTGTATAGAAAAAACTGCTCGTGGGTTAAGTGGACTTGTTTTTCTCCAGGTTGTGCGTGTTTTTTAATGCAAAAGCATTACTAGCTCCATCAGGTGAAATTTTGTTGGTTGGCAACCAGCGATATTGTTGAGGATGAGGTGGTTCCAAAAAGGTGGCGAAATCACGCTGTCTTCAAGCGAGGAGCATGCATTATGCCGATCAATGGCGCATGCATATAGGGTGATGTCAGGACCCAGACTCCGTGCGCGGGCAATCCCACTCCAGTGCACAGTGTTAACTCGTGGGGGAGGCCGGCAGGCGAGGAGGAAAAGCGGCGTGCGCATAGTGGTATCATCTGACAGATCCCCCTGATGGCAAGGCAATCTCGCCACGGCCCGTCATTCCCGTAGCATGCTTGGCCTGTTGCTGTGGCTCTCCTCAGTCACTGCGTGCAGCTCGAAGTCCTGAACGTGTGCCGACCTTCGCGCACAGCAAACCACGCAGAGGAACCATCTGGCAGAAAGAAATTTAATGAAACTTGGCCGCACAAAAACTAATTCTTTCGCATTCCCACACATAAGAAGTCTCAGTGTCTCTACCAACAAATTTTTTTCACCTGTCAGGCCTATTGTGGCAGTAGCAGATGACACTGAAGTTACGAAGGCTATAGTGTGCGGAGATGAACAGTACAGTCAATCCAAGTTTCATATTCTAACCAGAGCACACGATAGCATTGCATGTGAACGCTAGAGCAGTAAAGCTAGGAACTCTGGTTGGAACCAGTTCCATTGTCCTTGTATGGTATGCATGAGTTGTCACCTTCTAGCCTGTTTCAGTACCTTCCATTGGATTACCATAGGTGATTATACTAAATAAACCTGCTAGTCATCATTAATCCACCCATAATCCACCTTAATCCATTTTCTGTTGTGGCCCTTCCATAATTTCTTGGTCCTTTGGAACTTTTGGGGGTGAGTCAACCTCCAAAATTTTGGGGGTCTGCCTGCCACGGGGGCCAGGTTTAGGTGATGTGACAGTCATGTGACCTCTCTCAACCAGTCGTGATGGTCCATCAGGGCCGGTTGTGATGACATCACAAGGTCACAGGACCTCTTTCGACCAGTCAGGGAATTTCGTTACTAAGACACCGGAATCTGCTTGACGACAGCCTAAATGCTCTCGCATTAAAATGTCCTGGGTCTGTCTGGCGTGCCTTTAGCCACTGTCTTTCAAATGAGGATCTCTGCAAAGCACAAATTTCCAGGATGCACTGAGTGTAGTCTCAGCAGTGTGTGTATTCAGGCTTGCATGCATGCGTGTTCAGCAAGATTTGAGACGGAATTGGATTTGGTGCTGCGATGGTCACAAGTTGAAATGTTGCGTGCTGCTGTGGAAACTGCTGGCCAAACAGACCAACAGGCTTCAGCTAACCTGAAGAATTCTTTGTATTGAGTTGTTCGCTAGTAGGTGTCCAAAGCATGGAACTGTGGCCACGGTTGTGAAATTTGTTTCAGTGAACCAAAGATGCCTGCCATATCCGAATCACTGAGAGCCCAGCTGTGGTTGTATAGCATGTGGGGCCCACGGTCCTTTCTTCCACCCAGGTGCGTGACCAGGAGAATGTGCGCCTTAACAAGTGGCGCAAGATGCTTGAGAGCTGGGACAAGTACTACCCCAATGAGAAGGCAAGCCCCCTCTTTTTCCCACTCACCTGAAACTCCCTTCCAACACAGGTGGCGTTCATGTTGACAGTAGAAACAGCTGCAGACTAAACCAGTAAATATGAGGCGGCATTAGGCTTGGACACAAAGTGCTTGCTAGCTTTATTTGATGACGAGTGCCCCCAGCTGCAGTTGCACCCAACTCGTGCCTTATCTCACATGCGTAGAAACAGTAAAATTGCGCTGAGAATTACCGTATAAACATGTGTTAGGGCTGCATCCTGTTTTCCTGAAGGAACTATTAAAAAGAAAATGATCCGTGTAAGGGCCGCTCCCAAACTTTCCATGATCCACGCGAGAATAGCCTTCGAAGTGCACGCACCATGTCCTCCGCGATCAGCTCCAGCTGCGAGCAGCGGTGCGCTTGATCACAGAGGCCACGCATGCACACAGGAGCTTCCATGTGCTACACACGGATCGCACCCGACGATACGGGTCATCATCGTCATCACAATCATCTTTTTCCTCCGCCACGAGCTCCTGTTATTCATATAGGCATCAATATCACTAGCTCGAGCTATTTGTAGCTGTCGAAGGCATGGGAGTTGTGGTTGCGTGTTAGTTCACTGTATTCGCTGCTTTCGTGTGCTGCCATGAAATCCTGCAATTTTAGCATGATGGGCAAGCACCTTATAGCTGCACGGCTGGGAGTTTGCTCTTAAACACGGCAAGCGTGCGGCGGGCAGGAAATTCGATGTGGCCGAGAAGTGCGTCCTACGATGGTGCAACCAAAAGGATGCATTGAGGAACACAAACTGCAAAAAGCGTGCTTTCCGAGGCAAGCCGTGCAAGTTTCCAGAACTGGAAGAAGAGCTGCCCTGCTATGTGGTAGAAGTGTGGAACAATGGCTACGCGTTGACAGTGGACATGGTTCGAGACTTTTTATGATATGAGCATTAACCAGAGTACAGCACCAGCTCGGAGTCGGAAGACTCCACGAGTCGATTGAACGCAGAATAAATGCCACTCGTTCCCTGATTCGTCTGTGTTTACTTTAAAAAAGTTTTTCCCACATATCGTGTATATGGGCCACACCCCAAAAGTTCGCCCTCGAATCTGGAAAAAAAGTGCGGCCCTGACATGAGTTTATATGGTGCTCTAGAAATTGAATAATATCACTTTGAAGCCGTTTCACCTATTGACTTTGTAAAAAAAAAAAAGAAAAGGGGATACACATTTGTACCAGTGGCTGCTCAAAAGTACCTAAACTGTGGTATGTATCCATATTTCAGTCTTTTTGACTATTAAGAGAAGTTGCATTAAAATTGAAAATAGCTTTAGTAACGTTTATGGGGTGGTCGACTGAAGGGAACGGCTCAAAACCTCTGCAAATTCTAAAAATATATTTCTTTTGCTAAACTAAGCCATGCCGAACAGTACACCCACCCTTGCAGAAGCAAACAGAACACCAAGGAGGCTAATTAGCTAAAGATAAGCATGCCAAATGGTTTCTTTAGTAGTTAAGTAGTATTCAGCACATAAAAATAGTACTAGAATACAGTATGTAGGCTTACCATTGGCCGTATGTTGGCACTTGAAGAAAATGGGACCACATGTGTTCCACTGTCCTAAAAAGAGTTTAAAAATGCAATTCAGTACATTGTATGGTGTTTTTATACTTCTGTACTATATGTGGCTGATAGCTTGTACTATGTGGCTGCCAGTGCCAGCGTCCGTACTGTGTCACCTGGGAAGCAGATAGACGGCGTACAACCAAAAATATTCTCCCTTTTGGAATTCTGTAGATTGTGTGCACACCTTAGCCGCATTCGGCTCATCGCGAATGAGTTAGGCTATGAAGCCCCTTAATGTGCCCTGTGGTTAGTGGCATCACTGCCCGCACCACATGTTCAGCGTAAAATTTTCCTCAGACCTTGCTCTCCAAGGCAAAGAGTTCTGAAAGTAATGCTGTTTGACCGTGCAACAGCTATAGCTTGAAAGCAGTCCGTGCCGTTTTCTGAATTTCTCTTGACCAACTTGCAGGCAGAAATGTTAGCATCTGTCAGTGTTGGGATGCTGCCACAGGGGGCCATGTTTTTAACCCCATAACACAAAGCATATCAGATGTGACGCAGAGCGTAAAAAATGTGAATACTTTTCGTTATTCTGACATCAGTACCCGAACTGCTATCATATTTGATGTAACGTCTTCAACATATATTTGCCAATGCAAGCCCAATGTGCAAGCCCAAGTTTCCAGAGATACAAGAGGCCTGCTGAAAGATAAAATTTGTGCAAAAGCTAACCCTAATGGCAGAACAGCCTGAAATTTATGGCCGCAGTGGCTGCATTGGCACAGGATGGAGAAATCGCGCCCATCCATTTTTCTCCCGATTTACTGTATCCCCCTGGGTGTATGTGTGCAGTTTTATCCACCTTCGGCATTTGCAAATTATTTGAAATTTGGAACTTTCAGATAATTCGAATATTTCTTTTGGTCCCTAGATGTTCAAGTTAATGAACCTTTACTGTATTAACCAGTGAGGTTCTGTTGACAGCTGAGGCAGTACTGTTTGGTTGAGGTCTGTGGGTTGGGAAATGGTGGAGAGGGGGGTAAGAAAATGTAGCTGTGATTCATTGGCCCTTGATGGGCTAACGTGTTGAGACTAGGAGGGTTTCTTTCTGCATGCATGAACACATTGAGTGTAATGCTTGGGTGTGAACAGCTTCTAACTTCTGCTCTTTTCTTCATCTGTGTGGCCTGATCATGTTACTCTTTTCTGCATTGAAATTGTGGAGTGCAAAATTGGAACACACGGGGCAGGTGCCTGATATCAGGGGAGAGCTTCAGTAGTGGAGTCCCACCAATAATCTAAGCATACATTCAGGGTAATGGTTCAAATGTGTGGTAACGAAGAACAGGTTAGAGCAAATCAGTCTGTTTGGTTATCTGACATAGAAGGGTCTTTCTTACTGCTCATGGATAACATAAAGGAGCACTGCTTTTAACAGTAGTGCCGTATTTTCTTTCCCAGCGTCAATCCGTAGCACTAAAAATGACCCTGTTATGTCGGTGTGAACCAACAGGGCCAGCATAAAGTTTTGCTTGTTGATGTGGTAATTTGTTGCTGGCTAGGCACATGCATCTGGGTTATTGGCACATTTTTACCGGGGTTGTTAGCTGACGACTTGTGCCTACTCAGCATTCGCTACTGGTGGTCCTTCACTGTTTCGGGCTCCATCCCTTTGACGGCCATAGCAGCAGGCCCTGTGCTGCACATGGCTTGCTAACTTTTCTTGCTGCCTGCTCAGTGTAACTTGTGCATTGTTGCCATGTTGTGACTGAGATTGTCTGCCGTGCCTCCTCTCTCTTTCTCTTCTCTCTGCCTCTGCTAACCGACTAAAATGCCCCTCCAGGAACGCACAAAGAGCACCAAGTACACCACCAAGGTATGAGCCCCCCCCCTCCCCTCTCTCTTTTGCTGGCCTCTCTTGCATGGCATGCATGATTGGTGGTGGGAGACAATGTTGCTTAGAGGCTTGCGCAGCTGGGGCTTCCTCTTTGTGGAGACATTGAGAGAGAACACTCGGAAGGCAGCTAAGCTGGTGTTTGGCACTGCTGGAACGCTGTTGAGACCGGCCCTCAAGGCACTGCACTGTGCTGCATGGTCGTGCCAAGTCCGTCTCATTCTGTTGCCTCCTGGTGAAAACTGCTCTGACACCCGTACAATTAGTTGCAGGGAGAACATCATCGTTAGCCTGTGTCATCTGCCACTGCTTTGTAATACTGCAGTCACGCGAGCACTTCTGATCCCAGTTGATTGAACTGTGGCAGCCTATGTGCTATGCAATGTCAGCTCACATTTAAGAACCACAGGTGGTGTAAATTAATCCACAGCCCCCCGCTGCAGCATTCCTCATAGCCCATGTGCGACATTAGACCCCACTTACCATACCAATTCCAATTGGAAGCTCCAAGCACTCTTGGCATGCAACGCTGGTACACATTTCCACTCAACGACAGTCGACAGCATGGCCTGCTCAATGTCAGGCAGTGCAGCATGCACCCATAGTTGTACTAATAGCTTTTAACATCTCGTTTTTTTTTTTAGTACCAGCTCTAGTACAAGCTGTAGTAGTAGTTTTAATGGCCCGTTTAATACCTTTTTAAAGCACATTCTTCGTGCTCTGCATCTTGCTGCATATCACATTACACGGGCATAGTAACCAGCAGTCAGTTTCTTCCCGGCTTCTTATCTTTATATGCCTGCTCTGGCTCAAGGGCAGAGTACTGGCCTATGGTGTACCTGTGCTACTGTTGGGGCCTTTCCGTTTTCTTCTCTATGCGCTAGTGCACTCAACCATGCTCAGCCGCTGCTGCTGAGCAGAATTGCCAAGTGTGTAGTAACGGAGTAGTGCGATCGACGTTATTAATCATTCACCACCGCACACATTCTTTTCCTGCATTACAACAATCACATTTTAATCCATGGAGGAGAAAAGATGGCAAGCAAGTCAAACAACACGCACTCTAACTACTCCCACCTCTCAGCCCCACTCCACGACTGTCCGGAGCCCTCCGTTTCTCCTTCCTCTGTGAGCGGGGAAGCCTCCACTTTCCCAAAAGGGCATACTATCCCCTTCGAGGTCGTCGTGTGGGGAGGCGTGCCCACTGGTCTCAAGGTAAAGGGGTAATGCCTGGTGCAGCTCCCACCTCCCGTTTCAGCACTCCACCCCCCCAGAATTCTGTCAATCCTTTTCTTGATGGGCATCTTCTATCGATGGCATGGTTTTTTTCTGGTCCAGGGCAAAGCGATCATAAAATCGTTCCAAAGATAAACTTGGTGAAGCTTCATCTCGAGGCAAGTTTGGTCGTACTTGCACAGTTGTGAGGCGATCAGGCATGTCATTAGTTTCAATCTAGCCAGAGTGGCCGCCTTCAGAAGGGCAGCGAGATGTTTGGCGAGCTACAAAGTGGTGGCTGTCCCTCCCTGGTGATGCATAAGTAAACCATGGCTCCGTAGGCTGCCATGCTAGCATCGGCGAAAATATGCAATTCTCGGTGGGTAACACTTTTTCGCAGTCCATTGGCATAGAATCTTGGGACTTCAATTTTTTCCAACTCAGCCAGCTCGTGACACTTGCTGCAAGATAGCGTGGTGCTCTTGCACATTTTTGCAGTATGTTTTTGAATTGTACATCGAAAAAATAAAGTTGTAGGTATCTTGCAGGCATACTAGGTTCTTTGTCTTCTCACCAGAGGTGACCACCGCCAGAGACGGTTGCTTGATTTGGCTGACCGAAGGCTTTCTTTGCAGCAGGGGTGCCCTATCAGAGACAGTCTTGCAACAGATCAGGATGCAGGTATTAAGGGAGTACGACTTGACTGTTTTATATATAAAAATTTACACTACAAACAAGTTCATACTCAAGAGGGTTCATACTCAAGAGGCAATTTAAGCGCCAAAAAGGTTAAACAACAAAAAGGTGGAACTGGCTAACACTAGGGGAGGCACCTACTCGGCATAGCCGAAGATGCATTACATCTGACTGTAGCCCAGAACATTTTTCCAGGGCTCCGGGCCCTGGTTTTAAAGACCTAAAGGCCCATATTTGGTAGTGTTCGATAAAATCAAACTATTAACATGATTGGTTAAACAAGTGTATGGCCGGCCCTCCAATTTCCACAAGGCATATAACCCTTTCCCTAAAGTACACCTCACAAAAATGGACATCAGATTCACTTCCAAAAAAGAAAAACTCATTTTCTCAGAAGGCACCACAACCCTTGGTCCACTGGTTTGCCTGCCCCGCCCGGCAGCCTTTTCAGTATTGACCAAAAACACTCTCCCCCGCAGAAAAAGAAAAGCAAAAACAAACACACAACCGTGCCAGCACGTGCAGTCTGTTTCGTGGAAGCTCGTCAAACCTGGCGCCGTCCCGCAATTAAAACTGTCATCGGGCTCCGGCGGGGTGCTTTCGCTGTGCACGACTGCCTGCTCGGTCCCTAGTTTCCCAGGGGGACTAGTGTTGTTGTGATTATATACGGCTTAGCTCCCACGGGCTGGCAAACTGGTGCCTCATCGATGCCCGTTCGGTGGGGTTATCTCAAATCTGGCCGTCGCTGCCCATCCGTCATTTTTATTGCTCCCCTCCTTGACAGAACTGCTATTTTAGAAGATCTACCAAACAAGACGTTCGTCACAAGGTCGCGTCTGATGTCTGTCAAGACGAAGGAGCGGGAATAAAGCGCACAGCCGCTGCTGTCAGCGGTGCTTGACTCTAACACATGCGCTTCTTTTTACATTTTCAGCGTGTCCCGTCGCCGAGGAGGGGGGTGGTGTTCAAAGGAAGGCTGCAACGGTGAGGCGCCGGTACTGGGTGATAGGTCCTAATGACCAGGCACATCACGGATCCCGTACAGAAAACATAGGCCTTGCTCCCGTAACATGCTTTTCTCCTCCGACAGCTCACTTGCAGTGGTGCAGTTCTCCGTTGCATGCTGATTCGACTTGCACAGCAAGCATTCCACATCCTTCATTGTGCCATGTAAGGCTTCCGCTGAGGAGTGTCGAGGTTTGTCAGGATGCACTGCACTCTTCACCAGTTCATGCGCCTGATTATGGGACATGAACTTACCAGTTGCGTCGTTGGGTCGCTTCCCGCTCACCCTTTCTCGGCTCTCAACTTCAATTCAAAGGAATCCATAAGTGCGTGCAGCTCTTTCTTACGCACCGACTCTGTTCCTCTCGTGGCGCTAGTGTCGGTGGTGGAGGTGTTGCCGTTGCTTGAGCCCTCTGCACCCTTCAGAGCCATCATCCTGCTGTACAGCAGGCTCAGGTTATTTGGTAGAGCCTGGAGCACAAGAGGGTAGAGCACTGGCAGTACTATTCTTCGCCCACACCCAACGCCCTAAGGCCTCACATGTGAGCCTGGAGACCGTCATACCAGTGCCGCAGAGTGTGGGCGTTGCCTGCTGATGACACCTGTGTGGCAGCCATGAGGTCCTCCATATGGTCCTGGATGAGGATGGCTTGATTAGCGAATCGCTTATTTACAATGTCAGTGGCGTGGCTGCAACCCCTCAATGGCAGATGCTCAGTGTACCCTCAGTACAGATCGCAAATACTGGAATTTCTCTGCTGGTGATAGGTCCAAATTCTTCTGGATTGCGGCTTCCAGTAACTCCCAAAATGGCTGCCAATTCTTTCTTTCCCCGTTGAATTTCAAAGTCAAAGTCAACTTTATTTTCAGCATCCAACGTCCATTGGAGTGATGTGGAGGGGGGGCAAGCAAAACGCCTTAAAAAGGGTTGACAAGGCCCGCACCCTGTGCAGATGACAGCGACGCGGTGCTGACATAAAAAGGTGTATGCACATTGAAAGAGAAAAAAAAGAAAGAAAATGAAACAAAATATACACTCAGCGAAAATTAAACTCATGGCAAGTGCAATTTTACTTCATGCACGAAAAAGAAACGATATATGGAGACAAAAACTTAGGACAAATTCGTACTCTTTTTTTGCACACTGGCCTTTTCAGGAGTTCCAATTTAGGGAGTCTTATCTTGGCATTCTGGTTCGATCTTTGTTTGAATTGGTACTGCCCACGCTTGTTCCTTCGGTGCTACACTTTGTCGCAGGCTTTAGCTTGGCTAGAGAACTCACAATCTTGTCGGCATATTCGATGATGGTTGCAAACTCTGCGTCGACTTCCTGTTCGGTGATCAGAGGCTCGATTGCGGCGTCTGCATCGTTCATTTTACGTTGCGTCAGTTGCAGATGCTCGATAAGAACCTCCAGACCCTTGGCGTTCATTGTGTTAGACTTCAGTAAAACTTCTGCCTCAGCAACTAGACGCGTCACTTGGGTTCACAGGGCCTTCCTCTTTTTCTTCAAGATCTCCACGTCGGTCGAAGAGTCAGTCTCGCTGGTCCGTTGATGTTGTAGAATCGTTCCCGGGTTTTGGCACCAGAAATTAGTGTAGTAGCGGAGAGATGCGATCGAGGTTATTAATCACTCACCACCACACACATTCCTTTTCTGCAACACAACAACCACCGTTTATTCTATTGAGGAGAAAAGGTGGCACCATCACCGACCACAGCAAGTCAAACAACACACACTCCAACTACTCTTGTCTCCCAGTCCTCTCCACGACTGTCTCAGGCCTTTCCTTTGTGAGGGGGGAAGACTCCGTACAATCCCCTCCGAGGTTGTCATGCCGGGAGGTACTCCCACTGGTCTCGAGGTAAAGGGTAATGCCTGGTGCGGTTATTACCTCCCGTTTCAACAAAGTGTGTTCCCCGAGTGGTGGCTGCAGTCAGTTCCCTTCACTTTATCTCTGGTGCTGTGACAATGATGAGCCCCAATGGGGCCCATGGGGAGAATGCACTCGCATGTAGCTCTGGTACAAGCGATTGCCCTACCTTACTTCGAATGTGCACTCAGGATTTTAATGCAATAGGTTTAGGGTTCCTTTCAGTGGAGAACTCTGTGCAGTTGTCATCGTCGCCAGTGTATGCAGAAAATCCAGGTTGGTCGAGCGCGTCGCGATGTCACATGTGGAGCGGTTGATTTGAAAAGTGATTGCAACATTAGAAAATTGCTGATTAGAAGGTCGCAACGTGACCCAAATGTCATTAAGACATGTAAGTATATACGGTAAACGAATTGTGCTGGAAAGAAAATAGCGGTAATTGGTTGGGAATTGAACCTCTGACCCTTGGGCTGCTAGTCAGACGCATTACTGCTAGGCTATGCGGGTATGTTCATACAGCTTGGTTAAAGCAGTGCTTTATATGTATGCTGTATCCTAGTTCTTTTCTTTGTTGATTGAAGCGACACAGATGACAACTCTTTCCATCTTTTATTCTGAAGTAAAATCGTTCCTTGTGGCTCTTCATAGCTATGCTGACATTTGTTTGGACAGGTTTAGTATGGAGAAAATGGAATTTTAAAATGGAACATTTTATTTTCCTGCTGTTCCACTCAAACTCATGTCATCAAGACTGGCAAGGACTCCACGATTGCCATTTGCAAGTGAGTGGTAATGTAACCTACCCTCAGGGATCAACACACAAGACTGCCTTGACGTCATCAGAGCTCTCTGCTTGTGAAAATAGCTGGTGGTGGCAACACCTGTAACATATATATTTTTTTTTCTAGCCTGGAAAAGCTTCACTTTCAGTGACAGTAGACACTTTGTCATTAGAAGGCAGTAATCTATAGATACAGGCTAACTTCCATTTACCCATAGTGTCCCTCGACCCTGTATTTCGCATCCGTCATCTTGCAAATAAGCTGGTTTTTAATGCCGTATAGCAAATGGTGTAAATAATATTTCGCGAAACAGTGAGCGGAGTAGCATGCTCTCCGCTGTTTTTGTAAAGATATCTTTCATCACCATTGGTAACATCATTTTTTTTTGCAATTTTATTTATTGCGCACCTTCAAAATAGAAATTTTTTCTACAATACTTCAAGTGGTTACTTGATAAGATGTGGCATTTCGGTGTTCCTATTTTCATCAATTATGACACTTTTATGAAATTTTGCACATCACTGCAAAAAATCAGCCTCCAGTATTTTGCGCTGGAAAGCTAACAAGTGTTCTTCTTAAGGCTTCAATTTTATTTGTGTGGTTTGTGGTGGTGCAGTTACGGCGGCGAGTCTACAAGGGTATCCCCAACGCAGTCCGAGCGGAGGTGTGGCTCCGGCTACTGGATGTGGCGCGCATTAAGGCCGAGCAGGAGGGCAAGTACCTGGTGAGTCCACCAGGGGGCATGCACTGGTTGGGCGGCCATCTTGGAGACAACACTTGTGCGTTTTGGTGCTCCATTTTGTGCAGACACAGTGATCAGCTAACCATTGAAATTGCGGAGGCACGTGAAATTAAGAGCGCTGTCTCTGTCTCTGTACGCGAACCCACCATTGTATTATTGCCCAGAGAAGTAGAATTTCTGGCGTCAGCAGCACATGGAAGAGGTGACATCATTTCTGGAATTGTGTTCTTATATTTTCTTGGGTAATGGTGGTATGTGTGCATTTTCTCGTATTATTAAAATTCACTTTGAAGTTAGCACTTGGCAGCCGCCGCGGTGGCTGAGTGGTTACGGCGCTCGGCTGCCGGCCCGAAAGACGCGGGTTCGATCCCGGCCGCGGCGGTCGAATTTCGATGGAGACGAAATTCTAGAGGCCCGTGTACTGTGCGATGTCAGTGCACGTTAAAGAACCCCAGGTGGTCGAAATTTCCGGAGCCCTTCACTACGGCGTCTCTCATAGCCTGAGTCGCTTTGGGACGTTAAACCCCCATAAACCAAACCAACCAAACCAAGTTAGCACTTGGCTGTGTCTCCTCCTTTCATCTGCATTGTTCTTTCTGTGTTGCGCTATACGTCCAAACGTCCCAACACTCAAACTTTGCCTAAACATCTTCCAGACTACTAGTCGTCACTTGTTCTGGGACACATCAGCAGATGGAATTCTCTCATGAAATGCTGTAGCATATACACGCTTTGTACTTTCGCAAGTGCCTGACCTTGCCTTCTACCTGTGTCTACTTTGCAAACAGTGACAGAAGAAGTCGCAGCTCGTTTGTTATTATAATGCTTATGTTCTGCAGTACCCTCCCATGTGCTGCCATTCCTGCCTGTAGATTTTTTCAGGGCAGCACATGATGCATGTACTAAGCATGTCATCTCGAGGAGCTCCGTGAGCTCACTGCTGTTGTCTGTGCCTGCAGGAGATGCGGGAACGTGCCCGCAAGTGGTCTCCGGACATTCGGCAGATTGACTTGGACGTCAACAGAACATACCGGAACCACATCATGTTCCGGGAGCGCTACTGTGTCAAGTGAGTTGTCCCTTTCCGACTGTCATTGGCATGGGGTGTTGGGCAGGTGCCGGCTGAGACAAATGGCTCCACTGGCCACCAGGGCTGCTCTTGAAGGGGCTCAAAGGAGAGCTGGTGCATTTCTGGGGCTGTTTTAAAAAGCAGTCCAGGTTCAGTGACTCCGTGAACCTCGTACGGTTCATCAATGTTCGTGAGGCTTTGTTTGGGAGGAGGAAGCGGTCACTGGCACCACCACATTTTTTCCATTCGCCTGTGTCGAACTTGCTTCACCCAACATGACCAAAGCAGCACGCAGTGTTTGCTGTGCGAGTCCCGGCAGTGACATCGACTCAGCTGTTTACATGTGGGTGGGACCTTCAGGCTGTAATAGTGTTGGAGACCCATGGGAGCACTTGTGGATTGTTAAAAGGTGGCCACTTGGACTTTGCGCCACTGCACTGGCAGGCGGTTGTTTCAAACAAAGCTACCGATAAGGCTTGTAAGACTCTGGTTGCTCTCCCCAAGCAATACGAGAAGGAATAGCTCCCTCAAGACTCATTTTTTGCACAGATAGTTCTTCGAGAGGCTGTCTATTTTGTACTTAGGCCTGCTGTTGTCAGTCATTTTCATTTCTGGTGTGTTGCTTTTGGTTTGGCCTCTTCCCTACAAATGGACAGGGGGGGCGGGGGTGGGGGGGGGGGGGGGGACTGTTGGCAGGTGGCGAATGGAAAGGGGGAAACCCCCGTGAGCACCACCTGGCAGCTGGAGGCTTTGCACAGATGCTGGTGCCGCAGAATAGTTTTTGCGTTCATGGCCCTCTTAATGCTGTCGCATGAAATGCCAGAAATTAAACTGTGCAACAACGGTATGTGTGGTGATCATGTAGGAGGCTGAGTGGTATGCAGATATTTCTTTTTGCTGAGGCTGATTGAGGGGTCTCTGGTGCATGTGTTGCCCTTGTCATGTATGGCATATGCTTCATTGATTTCGTGTGCGTGCTGATCCTCATCGCTTGCTAAGTTGGTGACATTATGAAGTCTCGGTTTGAATTTGTCTTTGCTACATTGCTTGCAATGTACTGAAGGCTGTGCTTTTCAAAGGCTGTGTGTTGCCTTGCACCAAGGTCATTGACGCACCTTCCCACCTGCATGACATGTTTTATGCATATGTTGAAGGAGTAGAATACACCATGTCCTGCCGATGTGCCATGAATACATTTGATTTCAGTAAAAATTTGAGTTGTTAATGCAGCATTTGTCTTGTTTTCTTTCTGTTGTTGGGCTCTTCTAGGCGTTAGGAAATATATTGTCTGGAAAGCTCCAAGGCATGCTCATATGGGTGCATCTAACAGCCATGGCCGATGTTGTCCCATTGATCGCCAAGTGCGCATGTTCTTATTGCAGCTACCTGTTTTGCATTTGTGCCTGCTGGTTTTTAGCTCCATGTGCAGTGGGCTGCTTGGCTTTCAGAGGTCGTGCTGGCATAAGCAGGTGTACCTGAAGTTTGTGAGCTGCAGTAATGGTTATTCCAAGCTCAGGTTGATTGAAACTGGAAATGAGACATTTCTAAGTCTAACTGGTTTTCTGGGACACCGTGCCACTCGGCACCAACAGCTTACTGTGTTTGTCATTGCACAGCTTACTCTTGCAAATATTCCTCCCACCCGTGCTGTCTCCTCAGTGACCACTGGTGTCTGTTTCCCTTGCAGGCAGCAGGCCCTGTTCCACGTCCTAGCAGCGTACTCGGTCTACAACACGGTGAGGGCTGCCTTGCACGTCTCACGCAAAATGAACAAGGGTCAGAGGAGGGAAGCTCAGTCCGGTAGCCAACATTTTGACAAGAGGGCAAGTCGAAATGCTGGCTACTTCAAATGGCTGGTTGAAACATTGGCTAGTTGAAATGTTGGTTAGTGGACTTTGGCATCTCCTCCCCTTCCCTTGTTTATCGTGTGCTTGCCAAAAATTCCGTCTTCCCGGCTTTCTCTCTCTCTCTCTGCCTTGTTCATCCATGTCATCTGCAGCCTAGTGGCACAAGGCGCTGTACAGGGACAACAGTCTATGACGGATGTGTCGGTCCAATTTTCCAGCCCCACCCCTGATGCAAAGTGCATTCCTCGGGTGCTGCTGCCTTGATTGGCAGCCTCTTGGCAGGGACCTGTGCTGGTCTTGGAAGTGACAGTGCGGCCCCAGCCGTACCAGTCTCGTCATGTGTGTCTGTGACAGCATGTGTCGTTTGTGACCGTGCTCACTAGAATCTCCTGACAAGTGAAAAGAGGAGTGGGCACACTGGAAAGGGCTGCTCAGAGTCAGCACTGCTGTGTCATTGCTGCTTTTCACTGTGGACCTACACTTATGCTGTGCGATTGGTTGCACTACCAATGGATGGAGAGGGATTGTGCCGTCTTTGGATTGTATTGTCCTCGTATTGTGCGCCCAGAGATGCCAGTGGGTCCTTAATTATTCCGATAATGCCACTTGTGTGTTTCAACCAAAATAGAGTGTGCTGTACTGACAAGGGTGTTTCAGCAGAATAGTGCAGTGTTGTGTATGTGGCAAGGAACCGTGCTACCATTCGCCACTATTGGGGTAGGACACCTGTGAGGAAAAGAAACTAACTAAATGACGCAGGCATCAAGCCCTCCTACAATGGGATACAATTTTAAAAAATGGCACTTGGTGGGTCATGGTCCGCGATGCCCTGTATAACTCCTCTGACCAACCACAACAATGGACAAAATCAGCTTTTTAATGTCTGACCCCTCAAATGCGCCAGAGGTATAAAAAATTTTGAGCTTTATAATTCTGTGCTGTGATTAGCTTTTTGCTTACTTAAAGTTTTAAAGGGACAGTGAGGACAACTGCATCCAATAATTATTATAAGTAAAAGTTAACCCACTGTGGTGGCTCAATGGTCAAGGCATTTTGCTGGGCCAAGAGTACCCGGGAGAGGACCCGGATTCGAGCCTGGCCATGGCTGCCGTGATTTGATGGCACTGCCAAAAGGCACCCATGCGGTGTGCGATGTCGGTGCACATTAAGGGTCCTCAGGTAGTGGAAACTCTTCTGGAGTCCTCCACTTTCTTCTTTCACTCCCTCTCTCCTCCCATCTTTGAGGTGTCCATTGAGAAGTTGGACAGCTACTTTGCTATTTCGTTTCCTCAAAACAAATTTTTTTAGTAAAAATTCGTTCTCTGGCTGCTTCTGGCTAAGCTGATGTTTGTCTGGGAGCAAAAGACATATACATCAGAGAAAATTTTATTTAAAAACCATCCCGCCAGTCACTTCACAGTCCTGACCTCTGTACTAAAAAACATAGGTTTTCACCGTTTTGAAGTGACTGGCTGCAAAGCAGACCCTCCAAGATCTGCACTAAACAAATAGTATCGATGCACACATTTTACTTCACGAAACTGGCCAGTGACAGCAACACCTGTATTAACTTTTTTTAGGCTTTCTCTGGCTTATTAGAGAGCTGTTTTTGATGAGATTGTTTTCCTTGTGATCAGAACGCAGTACCCCATTGATACAGGCCAATTAATAATTTTCCTCGATGTCTCGTTAACTGCAGAGTACTTTATCATCACGGAGAAATTCTGTGTGGTGCTCCTGAATCGGTTACGCATAAACCCTTTGCAGCCACCGCAGTGGCTTAGTGGTTATGGCGCTCGGCTGCTGGCCCGAAAGACGCAGGTTCGATCCCGGCCGCGGTGATCCAGTTTTGATGGAGGCGTAATTCTAGAGGCCCGTATATGTACTGTGCGATGTCAGTGCACATTAAAGAACCCCAGGTGGTCGAAATTATTCCGGAGCCCTTCACTATGGCGTCCAAAACTATTTGCCTGTTTTTGGCGCTGTGGAAGAAAGCAACTGTGCAAAAACACTTCAGTGAATGTTTTATTTTGAGGTTTTTCAACCTGCACAAGCCTCTCAACGGTATTTTGGCAGCATTTGGAACTGCTTGAAGCATTCCCTTGGTTGCCGTCTGGGATTTTGCCTGCACGTTTGGCAGAAAATTGTTCGTGGTTCAGCCCCCGTGAAACGTAGTGTGTACACGATAGCAATCCACGGGTTAAACGAGTTCACTTTAGTTTGGTAAACCCCTCTTTTGAGGAGAAGACTCCTCGCTTCTTGAGCTCGCTGCTGACCCAACTTGTACCAGGCTACAACTTCGGGATCCGTCGATGTGGCTTCGCGTAGCCTGTACTGCTTTCGTACTGCATACGTGTGCTGTCATTTCCACCTGTTCACCCATTGCACATCTGACTAATGAGTTGTGTTGTTGTTGTTGTGACTGAAGGAAGAATGAAAAGGAAAGTGCATGGGCCTGCCCACTGGCTTAAGCTGAGCCACAATCGCTGCCACGTGCAGACAGTAGGAGGGTTAAAAGAGATGTGAGAGGAAAGGCTGAAAGACAAGACGTGCGCGTCGCAACAGCCACGTCATCTGAAGGGATGAGGATGGTTTAGCAACAGATACACCCAGTGGCAAGGAGCCCTCGCCACATTGGTGAGAGCTCCTAGACCCCAAGCCACCACCTCCCCTTCGCACCCCTTGTTTATATGCAGCCGAGCAATGGCGTGCGGCACGTGCTCTACTGAGCCTGCGCGGCTGTGACATCATGCACAGCGGAGGAGCCGATGGCGGCTCCGCTGCAACGGGGAGGCCGGCGGCGGCGGCAGCGTACCTGTGACATCACGCGCGGCGCACCTGTTCCACGGCACCTGAGCAGTAGAGGGCTGTGCTAGGCACGGCGAAAGCAGCTTTACATGGCATAGTGAAGTTATCGCTTCAAAATGTTTCCTCCGTACCCCCTTCGGTCACTCCAAACCTTGCAATCTTTGCTTGCTCTGGCCGGAGATCTTATGTATGAAGTCAAGCCTGCCATCCAACCTTCCATCACTGTCCAAATGTGCAGATGGGCCCCGCATTTTAGCATGGGTCCTCACATCACCGACCAGCTGTTCGATAAGGTTCAGACAGTACTTAAGGTGTCGCTGCTTCTTTAGACCCTGTCTGAGATGCTGCATTCTCATAAATATGAAGCTGTTTACGATAGAAACTTTCAAAAGCGAGAAAAACAGCTTTCTCCGCCATTTCATGCTTGTGTTTCACCAAAGCCACCATGTCCAGCGCAGTTGTCGTCGGTGCTGCCACCACTTAATTCTGGAGGATCACTGTCTTCATCATCTGATGTAGGCACATGGTTGTCTTCCTCACTGAAATCACCATCTCTTTCACTGAAAGCTTGGAAATTTGTGCCACAAAAAGCGCTCGGCGAGAACGCGGCCATGCTATGCTGCCAACTGCATGTGAACAGAACCACAGAACACTCGCACGTGCCAAGCTCTAAAGCACTTATGTGCTGCCCTCTAGTTTAAAATAGTACACAAGCTTAATAATTGCCTAAGATATGGCGCATCCTGCTTGTCAAGAAGAAAAAAACGTGCGCAATTCAATCATGGAAAAGCTTGTCGGGCTGTGCCTGTCAGCGGACTGCTATGGCCAAGTAGAGTCGTCAGGCAGGGCACAACAAAGGTCCGCAAATGGTTTGGGGTGATGCGGCTTCCAGCAAAAATGTTTTTATTTCTTGATGTACCAGTATTTTACATGAAATTATCTGAGCATATTAGAAATTTTTATGACTGCTGTCGCCATATTTGAAGAGAACAGCAGTTCACAATTGGTAGCAAAGTGCTGGAAGTGGTAAGGGAATAACTTGCAGTAGGTAGTGACCACTGATCCAGATCATGAGAGGGATATAACTAGAAGAATAAGAATGGGGTGCAGCGTATAGGTCAGGTTCTCTTAGATCATGAATGACAGTTTACCAGTATCCCTCACGAGTAGAGTGTACAACAGCTGTATCGTACTGGTACTCACCTACGGGGCAGAAACTTGGAGGCTAACGAAAAGTGTTCAGCTTAAGTTAAGGACAACACAGCGAGCCATGGAAAGAAAAATGATAGGTGTAACGTTAAGAGACCGGAAGCAGGCAGAGTGGGTGAGGGAATAAATGCGGGTCAGTGATATCCTAGTCAAAGTCAAGAGAAAGAAATGGACTTGGGCAGGGCATGTAATGCGAAGGCAAGATAACTGGTGGTCCTTAAGGGTAACAGAGTGGAATCCAAGAGAAGGCAAGTGGAGCAGGGGGCGGCAGAATGGGTGAATGAGATTAAGAAGTTTGCGGGCATACGGTGGCCGCTGCTGGCAAAGGACAAGGTTAATTGCAGAGACATGGGAGAGGCTTTTGCCCTGAAGTACTTAGGCTGATGGTGAATCTCCAGAAAATATTTACCATATTTACACGATTGTAAGTAAGTCAACACCCCAAATCACATTTCCAAAAAAAAAAAACGTCGAGGTTGTTTAAGCTTTTCCTCGAAAAGTTGAACATGATAGCACTATCCAGTGGCCCCCGTTTATCGCCAGCCGCTATCGGCTGCCACGCGCGGCTGTGCCCGTGGGCACATTCCAGAATTAAAATGTTCTAGTCACTGGACTGCTAGTTCAAACTTGCGCCATCATCCCCACTAGCGCTGCCGTCGTGATCGCTGCTACGGTCCAGCAGCACGTCGTTCTAACGTTGTCATCGAGCGAAATTCCGCACATCGCGACATTGCATGGAACAGCCGACAATTTTCCTCGCTGTAGCTGCCACACCTGTATCACCCGTTGCGAACGTCGACCTTGTGGCCCGGCGCACAACTGTTCGTTTCTTCGGCATAAAAAGTGATGGCCATCTTTAATGTAGCTATGAACAAGTGCTGGTCGCTTACCGGACACGGAGTGCAAATGACTGACAAAGCATTACATTAAAACTTGTGAAACGCAGCCGGCAGTAGTCAAATGCGTCAGAGCCAAAGAGAAACTTTGCGTGAATGGCGGCGGCTCTTCCGCCGGCTTCCGACATTCCCCGACGCCGTTGCCGTTCCAAGTGGGGGTGCCGCCTCGATTGGAACAGCGACCCTTCCATAAACTATCAACGCTCCCTTGTGCGCCGAGGGCACATTTGAAAGTAAAAAGAAAACATGTTGGACACTGGATTTTCCTGTAGAATGCAATTGCATTATTGGGCCGGCAGTAGTCAAATGCGTCAGAGGCAAAGAGAAACTACACGTGAATGGCGTCGGCTCTTCCGCCGGCTACCGACACTCCCCGGCGCCACTGCCGTTCTGAGAGGGGCACCGCCTCTATTAGAGCAGCGGCCCTTCCATCAACTATCAATGCTCCCTTGAGTGCCGAGCGCGCATTTGAAAGTAAAGAGAAAACGTGTTGGATGCTTGAGCTTCCCATAGAACGCGATTGCGTTATCGGGCCGTTTCCGCTTATCAGCAGCCGCAGTCTGCAGCCACGTGTGGGGAGTGTGGGGTGCCAGTTTGCTGCTTATTGATAGCCGCCATCGGCCGCCTCCCGCGGGGGAGGGGATGCAGTTCTGTGCGTTGACATAGCAGCTGCTCGAGGCCAGCACCAAGAGTGATGCAATGGAGCTGCGCAGCAAAAATGCAACCACGCTGTAGCATGCCCGATATCTCGTTTGTCTCGCTGTTACTTATAGTGCCATGCTTTCATTTCGATTGTAAGTTGACCCCCCACTTCGAATTTTCAAATTTTGAAAAATAGGTCGACTTGCAAATGTGTAAATACGGTATATATATATATATATATATATATATATATATATATATATATATATATATATATATATATATATATATTTGCTCTAAATATTATGAAAAGGCTGCAGAGTGCCGAAAATGTGTTGGAAGGCTGATTCAGCATTCATTACATTTCTAGTGGGATGCTACACATCAAGACATCCTTGAAATTTTTTTTTTGCAAAGAACAAATTTTAGTTCTGAATTTTTTGCAATGCAGTGTCTGGTGACATACCTAGGGTGGGAATAAAATTTCACACAAGAAATTTAAAATTCATGGATTTGAAAAAAAGTATTGACCTGCATTATGGTCCTTGGAGCACAACAAAACAAACTGAGTCCAAATAGGTAAAACAGTCATGAAGCAGTCTGCCCACAAGGTGAGTATCTAGGCAGGGAACCGTAATGGAGAAAAGTGTTCCATCGTCGAGGATTCTGCCGCAATGCATAGCCACCATGGTTCATAAAACATGCTTTTTAGAGTACTTCTCAGTCTATTTCAGCAATGAAGCTTCGGGTCTGCATAAAATATGGCATATACAAGCGAATACAACAATTTTGAAAAAATCTGTTTTGTGCCCACTTTTTGGGATTTCAGGGTCACGTCACCCCTGAAGTTGTGTCCCACCATAGAGACACCCTCTGTCAAGGTGTAGCAATGTTACCCCTTTGGTGCCTTATGCAGTGCATGATTGTGTCCCGCTTGAAGTACTGTCTCCTGTCGACCAGTTAACACGTCACCTTGCAGCAAGTTTTGTGCTTGGGTGGATGAAGTTTGCGAACATATGGGGGGTGCTATACATGCCCCTCTTCTTCCCTTCCTTTTCCAGGAGGTGGGCTACTGCCAAGGGATGAGCCAGATTGCTGCCCTGCTGCTTATGTACATGAATGAGGAGGTAAGAAGAGACCATGACTGCGAATGTTGCATTGTTGGTGCTGGTTCCTAGTGAACAACTGCACTGCTTGAGCTTCGTCTTGTCTGTGTTGTGTACCAATAGCCTTCTTGTGTGTGCTCAAATAGTCTGGTTGTTTGCTGATAATTTCAATAGTAAATAACCACCTGCTGTTTTGCCCATTATGGCCAGAGTTGCCACTGCACCAGTATACCCGGAACAGTAGTACAGTAGAATCTCAATGGTGCGAATCTCACAGAGTCGCAAAACAATTTTTGTAGGGGTGTGCGAATATTGAAATTTTCGAATACGAATCGAATATGAATATGAAGAAAAAATGGCTTCGAATATCGAATATCTGTTCAGTACAAAAAGATTTCAGAAAACGATGAGCAAGCAAACGTTGTTGCCCTTATTTTTTTTTTTTCAAAATAGTGTATGGTCTTTGCAACTAAAATAAACAAAACTAGACTGCCTCAGTACCATATGAATAAACATGATGCGCACAGAAATGTATACTACTTGATTAGACAGCATAACAGTTTCCAAGCTATAATGAGGTCATGCAAAACAAAATCCATAAAATGACAAGACTGGCAACAAAAAAGAGCATGATGACTAGTAAAACCTGATTCATTTGGAGTTCAAGGGACCGGAAGAAATGCCCGGTTTATCCGAAGGCCTTGCTTTATAAAATTATCTGTGCACCCCCCCCCCCCCCCCCCCCCCCCCTGGAAAAAAAGCAACCTGCCGAAGATGCAGTAAGGTCTTATGAGGGGGGCTTCATCACGCTAATACTTGTAAGCCAGTGACGAGCCGCCCGTTTTAGTGTGCTGGAAGAACAACACAAATGCAAGCAAGGGGCCGGGGTAGACACACTGCCGTCAGAACAGCAAGACCGCTTCTAAAAAGGAAATAACCTGCGACGTGCCAGTCGGCGTCCAAAAGCCGCGCGGAGCTGGGATTGGACTACTGGCGAAAGCGCGGGCCGACAGTTGCAGTTGCCGCGGGGCAGCGGCGAAGCTCAGAAACCGAAACTACGCGGCCAGGCTTTTTTTTTTACCTACTGACAGGGGCCTTCCGATCGTTGTCACGCCTCTCGTTATGCCCACTAAAGATGTGCGCGGGTTACAATGCACCATGCAATAGGCGAGATTGTTACAGGATCGCTTGCCCTGTTGTGACAACTCGACGCGCCCCTTCAGGAGGCTCCCCCGGCATTCCGCAAGTAGGCTTTCCCGCATGGCGTAGTTTACAAAACGGGGTGGCGGAGGTCACGCTCGGAGAGTTATGAAGGCGACAGGACGCATTCTTCGGATGTGGACATTAAACGTGTAACGTATTACGGAAGGATTAAAAGAAAAGCGCGATTTCGCGTTGCGATTGTTCGATGCGGGCCGTCGGCCGTCTTGTTCTTGTTCACAGCACGTGTGATATGTGGGAAAGCCCGCTTGCGGAAATTCTCACGGGGTCAAGCCTAGCGGCGTCGGAATGCGATCGTTCCGCGTGATAAATGACGGGAATAGGAAGGAAATAGGACCTCCGTACTGTTTTCGTGGAATTTTTAACTGGATAATCGTCTAATTTGCCCAGATGTTGTGGTTTTACCACGGTCGAATTTATGAAAGTCTGCGCAGTATACGACCGCTGGCAAGTATTAGAGAATTTTCGAATATTCGGAAATTCTCTAATATCAATTTCCCGAATACGAATACGAATCGAATATCAAACATATTCGATTCGTATTCAAAATTTCGAATATTCGCACACCCCTAGATTTTTGTCATCCAAAAGAACAAAATCTGTATGCAGAAGCATTGGATGAAGGATTCATGCAGATTTTTTTTATGGCCGCGCGGCCACAGCTCACTTCTTGTAGTGCGTACATTCACTAGGGTCGGTTATAAAATAAATAAGAAAAATGTGCGCCCTGCTTGTACTGCCTATGGCACAATGGGCTTTGCAGTGCAGACAGCTGGACTAGTGATAGCGAAGTCGGTGATGTGCGGGCTCGAGGGTGCACTCGTGGCTCATGGGTTTGTGTCATCTGTAGCAACGCGGGAGTGTTTGGAACATCCAGAATTCTGCACATTGTACACAATGCGCTCTGGCTGGGTAATTTTAAAAATTCATATCATCCCGAAATTTGTATCAGCCATGTTTGTATCATCGAGATTCTACTGTGGTACTACTCCTGCCACTTCTGCACACGAGGGTGGGGCAGCATGTGCCCAGCTCTTTTAGTGTGCCAAACGGCACTCCTGGTCATGCTCAACAGTCTGGCAAGAACGGGGGGTAGCTTTCTTTCACCCGACAGTACCCAAGGGAGCCACCAGTGGTGGGATCCAGGCTAATTGGAAGGAGGGCATCCTCTAGCTATCATGAAGAAGTGCAGCTGTAGTTGTATACAACAGGTTTTCTGCCCCTGGGGCAGCTGTGGAGTGTGCAACGGCTCTCAAAGACATAAGACAAAGAAAAGGTGCGCGTCGCAGCAACGACGACGACAGAAACAGATACCCCTAGAACGCTTATACCCCTCAATACCCCTCACATGTAACTAACCCTGTGTACTTTTCTTGCTGAAACCTATCTATAATGTGAAATAGTATCGCATCACAGCTTCCGCACTGCTCATCACCATTAACTTCCCAGCATGCTCGAAGTGAGTCAGATGGTCCTCTTGGGGTAAGTACTAGTGGCCTCAACCGGCATGCTTGGATCCTATTCACTGGTCACATGGGATATCTTCCGCCGCATGCTGCTGTAGGAGCAGGAAGGATGCGCAGGTCGCCCTATATACAGTAGGCCGTGGTTTAGAGTTGGGTGGGTGGTGGATGGTGCTTCTGGATGGTGAAGGTGGGGTGGGGAGGTGGATGGAGGGTGTTGTTGAGTGGGTGTGCATTACCCTAGCTAGAGGGGTGTGGTGGGGAGGTGGCTGCTGTGGGGTCCTTCATGAGGCTTTTCTCACTGAGGCTTCACGCAAATAGTGCCAGCATTGTTGTGAAGCACCACTGTTATTGTTATTGTTGTCGCAGTTAACCTGCAGGACGATCACACAAAGTGATGCAGCGAAACTGGAAAAGCAGGGGGCTTTTGTCTTTCATTTTACATTGGTCATCTTCCCATTGCATCTTTGCACTTTTTCGTTGGGCTGCTATGTGAGCTTCTAGTGGGTGGAAGCTTCTGGAGGGTGGAGGAAGGTTGTGGTGGGCTTCTCTGATGGATGAAGCTCTTGGAGGGTGTAGCTGGGTGGTAGAGAGTGGAGGGTGTGTGGCTGGGTATTGGGCTTGTCTCATGGACTTCTGGTGGGTGGATGCCTTCTGGAGGGTGGAGGTGGGTGGGCAGGTGGCCTCCTGTAGGGTGGAGGCTTCGCTCCTTTGCTCTCACAAGCTGACACCGTTCTGCGGAATGGCCCTACTACCGCTATGGCAGTACAAGAACAAACCATGGCTGCCTAACAGCCTCCAGGCAGTAACAGAGCAAGTGAAAACTTGCAGCTTTCATCTTTTGTTCTTGTGGTGTTGGCAGTGGCCTGCACCCTTTTTGTCACGAATGTCTTTCAGGGTCCACATTTGCAATGCACTTCAAAGTGTGCTGCATTCTCGGTGCCATTGCTGTGCTAGCTGATCTTACACTTTGCATTGACCAATAAGTCATCAGTCGGCTGAAGGCCATTGGTTTCCAGCTCTGAACCCACTTTTGGAGTCCTGCTTTTCACACTCTGTTCCGTCCCTGTTGCAGGATGCCTTCTGGGCCATATCTGTACTCATGACGGATGAGAGGCACGCTATGCATGGTGAGCCAATTCAGTTCTGTTCAGTTTATTTCTTCCATGCATATACACAATTATGGAATGGTTACCTGGGTAGAAAGCTGCGTGGCTATACTCTGTTTCATACATAGCAGGCAACGCTGTGGAGGCTGTGGAAGTAGTGCATCCACAAAAAACAATAGGACTCCACCACATATCATTTGTTCTTCTCGAAGCCTCATGGCGCGTTCACACTTGGACATTCGGCGGCGAGAGCGAGCGGAATCCGCTGCCGCGGCAGAGATTCCACCGGAATACCCAGCGGAAAGGCCGATCGGTCCAGGACCGAATTCTGCCGCCGGAAAAAAATTCCGCCGAATCTCGTCAGCCAATAGGAAGGCGAATACCCGCGGCGACAAACATGGCGGCGCCCTTCAATGCAGGACGCCTCACTTCGGACTGAATTCGTCGCTGTTACAGCCTTTCTTAGCGCGTTTACTGGTCATAAAGGAGCTAGCGCTCTTTGGATTTGTCTTATTTCGCCCATAAGAAAACGTTTGAGCGATAAATTTGCTTTAATTTTTATTTTGGGTAACGATTCTTCACCCTTTAGGCTTAAGAAGGGCGTCGGTTTGTTGACAATGGTTCCTCTCCTAACCACCAGATGGCGCCACTAGGCGTTTAAAATGTGAGAATGTTATAAATGGCGTAACATCCGACAAAATAGCTCCATTTAGCATACGCAAGCGTACATACGGTTTTGGTATGTAGACAGCATCGATTAACCTCTTGCCACATCTGTGTACGCCGTGAGCAGGTGACACACAGACAGTGAGCGGCGACGCGTTGACCGGGAAGTGTGAACGAGACAGCAATTCGGCGGCCGCGGATTCCGCTCTCTCTCGCCGCCGAATGTCCAAGTGTGAACGCGCCATCAGTTAGTGTTTGGATGAAAACAAAGCGTGGTATAAAACGAAGTGCTAACACTGAAGGTCATGGTTGAAGCTGTGAGGCTCTCAATGTTAATCCCCTCTGGTTATAATTTTTATCAAGTGTGAACTACTTTTTAGGCACCGATGGAATAATAGTGATTCACCCCACCAGCCACATATAATACCGTCGCATGTAGTTCTTACTTTTCGCAGTCTTGATGAGTCGCAGGACGAAAATGTGGCAAGAGATAAAATGAAGTGCAGGAGGTTACCAATAGCGATATTTGAGATTTTCCGCTACGAAATACGGTAATCCGTCGTTCTAACAAAGTCGGCGGAATGGCGGAAAAATTCGTTGTAAGCGGTAATTTGATATAAGCGACCACCCGAGAAAAGCTAAAGCAGCCGAGCTTTAATTGCACCGCAACTGCTGGGATGTTAAAATACAATGTATTCAGTGAAGCAAAACTTTATTCAGGTGTAGAAAAGGCAGTGAGTTTTGGCTGTTTCAAGTTCTTACTGGGCGCGTGCAGCAACGTGTGCAGTACACGGGGAAAACAAGCACTTCTGAGAAACAGTGAGCTTGCTATCCCTCACTTAGTGCTTTCTGAGTGGGAAACTCTTGTGAGGTTCAGTTGACAAGCTCTACGAGTGATTGGGGGCGTCAGGAATACTTTATTTGTTCTTGAATCGCTTGCAGTAGCTTCCACATCGGTGCTTATGCCTTGGCATTCCTTGCGAACAAAACAAATGCACAAATCTTTTCAGCAGTGTGTATAAATTGATGCTAAATGCAGACATGCAATGGCCACTCGTTAACTTGGAATTTGTAAAAATGGAAAAAAATTTTCAAGGCAAAAGGAGCCCTGAGATGATCCAAGTGCCAGAATTTTCAGCCCTGCTTGTGGTCATGCACTGTGAAGATTTGTTTCTAATTTTATTTTGCAATGCATGCTATGTTGCAGTTGTAAGAAGAGTTCCATATGCAGCATGGCAGCACAAAAAACGCTGCTGTTAAAGAACAGCACATGGTGCCATTGATAACCCAGTGGCAACCTTGTCATCACCGTCTGTACTACAGCCGAGATGGCACCGCTAGTGGTGGGTAGGAAGGGGGCTGGAAGAGGCGAGGGGGTGCAGAGGTGTTTGCTCTTGTCGTATGCAGTCAGGAACTTGGCAGGGTCAGTTGGTTCGTGGCTACATTAATATCTTAGTGGGACAGTGGACGTAAGAAATCACACTTTTTTCATGCCCTGTCTCATTGTTCATAATGTTCCCCATTCTGCAGTTCTACCATAAACCCTCTCTCCCTGTCTGCCTGACCATTATTGTCATGGTAAATGGACCCTGATTTCACCTCACATCTGCATATTAGCATCAACTTTGCTCTTGCTCATTAATTTGTGGCATGCAGTCTGTGCCATGGTGTGAGAACTATTTGTCATTCTGCCTGACGTCGCAACCAAATCTTGTTCAGCGCTCCTTGCGCCTCTCTTGAGCCGCGACCAGGCGGGCCCATCAAGGTGCAGAGCTGTGATGGTCGTACTGCAGGTGTTGCAGGATCATTTGGTGCCGCGGTGTTTATGTATGCTTGTTTAAGTGCGCTATGGCACAGAAGGGTTGCAACAGCTGTCGACACCGGGTCATTTTATGCTGCAGTTGAGCTCACTTATAACGGCCCCACTTAAGACGATGAGGATGATGATGCATTTTTATAGTGCAAAGGCATCTGTGGCCATACAGCGCCATTACACAAGGTATTTTCCTCTTCTCAAGGTGGGGTCAGGGACCCATTTCCCAAGAGTTTCAGCCTAAAGAACCAGAGACTTAACACTCGCTTATCATGAACAAATCCAGTGTGACCGTAAAAATTACACATTAGGACTGTCTAATGATGGAAGGGAGTAATTTTAAAACAGAATGCATATACCGTATAAACGCGTGTAAGGGCCGCACCCGTGTAAGGGTCGCACCCCATATTCCCAAAGGAAATACTTGAAAGAAAAAAAATCCGCGTAAGGGCCGCACCCAAACTTTCCAGGAAACACGCAAGAATAGCCTTCGAAATACATGCGCACAGGAGCTTCGAGGTGCCGCCCATGGATGGTGCCCGAGGCCGCGGATCATCATCATCATCTTTTCTTCGGGCGCGAGCTTCTGCTACTGTACTTCCGATATCCGTATCGGCATCGGTATCGCCAGGTCTAACTTTGTTCTGTTCTGGCTGTCAAAGCATGCGTTTTTTGGTGGTTGTGTTAGCGTGGTCGCTCGGCATAGTTGTTGCTCTCGTGCGCTGTCTTTCGTCACTTTTTCATGAACTGCCTCCGAGCATTGTCACTGTTGCACGATGGGCAAGCACCTCAACAGCTACACGGCGGGCTTTAAACTGAAAGTAGTGGAGTTCGCTCTCGAACACGGCAAGCGTGCCGCAGGCAGAAAATTTGACGTGGACGAGAAGTGTGTCCGACGGTGGTGCGGACAAAGGGATGCGTTGAAGAATACCAGCTCCAAAAAGCGCGCTTTCCGAGGCAAGCCATGCAAATTTCCTGAGCTAGAAGAAGAGCTGCTATGCTATTCGATGGAAGTGCGGAACAACGGCTACGCGCTGACAACGGACATGCTGCGCGTGAGGGCACAAGCCTTGGCGCGTGCTAAAAGCATACCGCACGAGGACTTCAAGGCTAGTGCCGGCTGGGTACGAAGATTTCTGAAGAGGAAGGGCCCATCATTTCGGCGAAGGACCACGCTGTGCCAGCGGCTGCCCCCCGACTACACCGACAAGGTGCTCAGCTTTCAGAAGTATGTCGTCGGTCTGCGTCGTGAGCACAACTATATATTTTCGCAGATAGCGAACGCCGACCAGACCCCCGTGTGGTTCGACTGTCCCAAGAGCTGCACAGTTGAACTGAAAGGAAAGAAGAGTGTTTTCGTGCGGACAGCCGGCGCGGAGTGCCAACGGTGTACCATTGTGGTGTGCGTCACCACGGACGGGCGGAAGCTGCCCCCCTATGTCATCCTGAAAAGAAAAACGATTCCTAAAGGCGTTTTCCCCAAGGGAATTGTAGTTCGCGCCCAAGAAAGGGGCTGGATGGACGATGAGCTTGTGCTCGACTGGGTAAAAAGCATTTGGGAGAAGCGCCCAGGCGCCATGCTGGGCCGACTCGTCTTGGACAGCTTCCGCGGTCACTTGACGGGTAGGGTTAAGGAACGCCTGCGCGGTATCCGCACAGACATGGCCGTGATACCGGGCGGCCTCACCGGCATGCTGCAACCCCTGGATGTAAGCGTCAATCGGCCTTTTAAGGTTGAATTTCGAAGGCAGTATTCGGAATGGATGGCCAATGGCAATCACGACGAGACGCCGACAGGGCGGCTTAAGAGGGCACCGCTCGCGACTGTGCTTGGATGGATTTTGTCCGCGTGGAATTCCGTGTCGACCGACATTGTAACCCGGAGTTTCAAAGTGACCGGAATTTCAAACAGTTTAGACGGGACCGAAGACGACTTTCTGTGGGCTGAACATTTACCTGAACACAGCACCAGCTCAGAGTCTGAAGACCCCGTGAGTGATGCCTGAATGGTAAATAAATGCCGCGCATTCCAGATTGGTTTCCTTTCATTTGAAAAAAAAAAAATTTTTTTTTCAATAATTGCGTGTATGGGCCGCACCCCGAAATTTGCCCCCCGAATCTGGGAAAAAAAGTGCGGTCCTTACACGCGTTTATACGCTATACTGTGTTTTTTTAAGTGAACCATGTTTTTAAAATGACTCCCATGAACACATGCACCTCTCAAGATGTTCACTGGTGCCTTCAGTAAGAAGACGATAAAGTGCTTCGGTTATTAAGGCTGAGAACAACATTGGAACGTACCTTTACAAATTTTGAAGTAGTTCCAATGTTTTCTGGCAAAAAGTAATTGCTAGTTCCCAGAAAAAAAAAAACAATTTCTTGTCAGTGTTTTGATGGGTGTTCCTTGTTTGAAGCTGTTTATAGTGCATTCGGGCAGCTTTCGAATTTCCTCAGCGTGCAGTTTGTATATTTATTTATTTATTTATTTACAGATACCTTACAGGCCTCCTGAGAGGCATTGTGTAAGGGGGGTCAAATACAGAAGTTTGTGCAAAATAGGTTAGAAATAAAAAAAAAACAGTAAAGTACAACAAAACACAAAAAACAGGTGAGTTCATATATGATATTGCAATTTACAAAGAGTGATAAAAGTAAAAACAACTATGCGTCATGTAACAAAAATAGGGGAAATGCACAAAAAGCTAGTTATATAAATGTCGAATGGCTACTTTGCCTCCTGGTTTCTGATTGTTCAGACAGATGGTGCATCTTTGTGTTTATGTTTACCAGATGCAGACGTTAACACTTTGTGGTTTAAATGCCCTAACTGCATCACCCTGGTCTTTGGCAGCTTGCTCAAACTTTGAACTAGCACAATTGAGGGTTGTCAGCATCTTCAAAGAAACCTCAACTGATTTCATTCAAGATAGGCATCAGCCTTGTTACTGTGTTTCCTTGAATTCAAGTACCTGATGTGATGCTGAAAAACTTGGAGGCCTTCTTAACCACATTCTTGAAAGAAGAAAATGTGATAGCATTTAGTAGTTTGCCTGCTATGGTGGCTATAGTGAGTGTGTAATGTTGTTCTTGCAATTTTCCCACCTAAACTCTGGTTGGCCCTATGATTGGCCCTCTGGTGGTCACATGGTATTGATCACAACCCTCTGATTAATCAGAATTTCGTGACAGAGAAGCCAGAAATTTTTTCTGAGACTACAGCCTAAATGCCATCGCATCAATAATAGAGTGTGAGGGGTGGTTGTGCAGGCTTCTTCATCCAGGGTTTCCCGAAGCTGCGCCGGTTCCAGGAGCACCACGACAAGGTGCTGGGCCGGTTGCTGCCCAAGCTGAAGCGGCACCTGGACCGCTACGAGATGCACACATCGCTGTACACGCTCAAGTGGTTCTTCCAGTGCTTCCTGGACCGGGTGCCGTTCACGCTGACACTGCGCCTCTGGGATGCGTACGTGCTGGACGGGGAGCCCGTGCTGACGGCCATGTCGTACACGCTGCTGCGGCTGCACCGCAAGACGCTGCTGCGCATGGGCATGGAAGAGATGATCGACTTCCTGCAGGCGCGTCTCGAGCAGGACTTTGGCTTCCACGACGATGCTGCCATGGAGGCCCTGCAGGAGGCCATGGACGAGCTGCGCCGACACGGGCTCGCTGTGCCACCGGGCAGGGCACCCGCGGCCGAGCTGCCACAGCGGCCCTTTGGCCTTGAGCTGCCCCCCACCGCCTGCCTGCCCCCACACCACCGGTCACCCAGGGCCCCCGTCCGAAACTCCAACAGCCGCACGGTCAGTTAAAGGCTGCTAATAATGTGAGAGTGGAGTGTGAGTCCTTTCTCACTCACTGTTGCACTAGGGTCACTGTGTGTTGTATTAGGGTAGAACATCGTTGATGCGTTCCCACTCCATACACTAAAAGTGTGAGCTGAGCCCCCGCAGAGCTTGTATTTTTTTTTCGGGTAATACGTTCCCAATTAATACCACTTGCCATTAATTATGTTCAAACTTTCAGCAAATTCTGCTCATCTTGTGCATTCAGCAACTAAAAGCTGATGTCCAAACATATGAGCGGGCCGAGCGTGGCGTGACAAGCTAAGTGCATCAGCAGTCACCGAGCTTGGTGGCTTCTCTGCAGTGCCTAGGTTCAAAATGGTGAAGCATAAAAAAAAAATGATGCTCTATAGTTGGATACAACTCAATTCTGCAGGGAAGCTTTGCCCATACCCTCATTGCCGCTAGTCACTCTTCCTCTGCGAGGCTGCAAAGTAGTCCATTGTTCAAGCTTTCCCTCTAGCCTAAACAAAAAGCTAATCACAAAAAAAAAGATTATACAGGCATAAATTTTAACGTATTGACTCGCTTATTAAAGTGGAATATTGAAAGCTTGTTTCTTGATTGAGCTGAAATAAAACGTTTGCGTCGCAAAAAACCCGCCGCGCACTGCACAACTTCACAAGAGACAAAAATCTTAATTTGACATCAATAAAAATTGATATATAATAATTGTCCTATCGTTTACTGCGATATGAAAAATTGTCTGTGCTAAACGATTTGGCGCTTAGACATACTTCTGTTTCCAGCATTGATGTCATTCCTGCAGACTCGTTTCTGGCTGAGCATGATGATGCATTTGCCATTCCTCCGGCTGCTTCATCGAGCTTGCCTTCATCAACTGTGCAGTCATCAGGTGTGCCTCAGCTGCTCTGGGACAGTGCAATGACACCGAGGCTGTTGTTCAAAACGAACAGCAGTGGAAATGCCCTTTGCAGTGGCACTCAGCAAATCGTGCTGAATGTTTACATGAAGCTTCGAGAAGAGCAACTGAAAGCAGTGATCACGAAGATCTGTAAGAGGGCGAGCCACCTAACCAGTGTGGGCTTACGCAAAGTTTTTGATGTCGGGAGTGCTGCAAAAAGCATGGACGGAGAGCTACAGACACCTCCGCGGAAGCGGCCTAGACGTGAAGGCTGCAAGAGGCGCATACATTCTTATGACAGCTTCATACTGACCGCATCAAGAAACGGCGTGCTCGGCTTTTTCCAGTGCAACAAGGTCGCAACAGTGCAGAAGACTGCTGCAGAATTAGCATCCACGGACATCTCAGAAGGGCTGCCGACACTTCAGCCACGGACCATCCGCCGCCTCTTCCTGGCTTCAAGAACGAGAAACGTGGGTGGAACTCATTGTTCATCGAGCGTGAGGACTTGTTGCGGTGGGTGCATAAGTACCTCTGCAAGATTTCCGGCTACAGGAAAGAAGGCCGCAAAATATTTTACCTTGACGAAACATGGGTCACCACTGGCCACACAGCTGTGGTTTGATAAGGCAATCGAGTCGTCACGTGGGGTGTTGCGTGCTTGACAACGGGGCTCAAACAGCCATCAGGAAAAGGGCAGCTGCTGATAGTGACTCACATCGGTAGTGAGGACGGGTCTGTTGATGGTTGCCTGGATGTGTTCCTGGGAAAGAAAACGGGCGACTACCACAATGAGATGGATGGCGACCGTTTTGAGACATGGTTTAGCTCTGTCCTAGATAAGATCTATAAGTGGAGAATGTCCTGCCACCCTCATGGCAAAAGGCAGACATCCAAGGGTGGGTGGCCTTGAAGGCAATACCGTGCCTCGCCACCATGACGAAGAAGCAGCTGTTTGACATTGTGGTCTCCATCAAGAGCTAGTTTATAAAGTACCGGGTTGATGCAGCTGCTGAATATGCTGGGTGTGCTGTCTTCAGGCTGCCTCGTTACCACTGTGAATTTAACCCTATAGAACTTATTTGGGCGCAGATTAAGAATGGAGTGGCAGCGCTGAACACCACATTCAAGACCAGGGATGTGCAGGCTCTTCTGCTTGCGGAAGTACAGAAGGTCACGGCAGAAAACTGGGCCAATGCTGTGCGTCATGTGAAGGATGTTGAAATACTCTTCAGAGAGAAGCGTGAGTTTAGTGACAAGCTGGAGCCAATCATCATCAGTGTGGGAAGTGATAACAGCAGTTCTGGTGCCGAGCTCTCTGGTATTGAGCCGTTGCGGTGAAACCAACGACATTGGAGACTCCTGGAGCACAAGCTCGCTTCACAGTGTTGTCCTGGAGGCCTCATTGTTGTCCATATATGTCTCCATAGACGAACTCTGTGCTGTCAGCAGTGCCCATTCGGTCGCTCTTCAGTGCCCTGAGAGATGTAACTGTAGGAGAGCACAGCGTGCAATGTTCTGTGTTGCGTAGTGACGCTGGCTCCCTGCATTAATCTCCCCTTTGGACCCTCTCTTTGAGCAGTGCGCATTAACAGTGGGCAGTCGCTGATTTCATTCACTCAGGATTTTACTTTTGATGGCAAATGAAGAAGTGCACTAACTGCATGCATTGTCTCGGCAACACATTTTGTGTGTGTCCACAACCACAATCACCCCTCCACAGTCTGTCACTTAGGCGTATTCTCAACCGTAGTTCCCAGGTCTATTCAGTATATTCAAGTACTATCTCCTTGTGAATCCTCCCACTCAACGGGTTCCAAAAGTGAATAACATCCCGAAGCTGCGCATGGGCTGTAAGGCAGAAACATCATGTGACGGTTTAGCATAAGGCAATGTCTGACTAGCATATGAAGCATATGTGCACCCAGGACATTTGAAACGAATGCATCCTTGAATATTCATGGTTACAGAAAGCAATGGCTCATTTGCTCTGCACTGCAGGAGAGTATCACCCTTTTCACCTTGCACAGTGAAGATGGTTCTGCTGAAAGCTTTACAAAGACAGTTTATTTGAAGCATACGAGAATTGCACGGCACCGACAAATTGTCAAATGCAACTCTTGACTCTGCCGTCACACATTACACGGCCGTCTTGTGTTTTGCCTCCATCGAAACGCCATCAGGCTCAGCAATCGTGTCAACAGAATGCCCGCAATGACAGCACTCACCCTTGCACAGCGATCAGTTTGGACAGCATGCCAGCGAGCTGACTGTGGTTCTTCAGTGGTACTGTATGACCACCAAATGTTGCTACAATGAAACGTACTTTATAGGTTGACCGTAACGGTATGAATTAACGGCATGGACTTTCCCATGGGATGAACGCACGGGCACAATTGGAACATCAGTGCACAGCTGAGTTTAGGTTGACTCCTCAATCAAGAAGCGCGCACATCTCACTATAAAAAGAAATTCTGGACACATGATACAAAATGCACGAAGCTTCAGTTTAGACTAGGAAACAAGGAGCATTGCAGCACTTTATACATGGACTTTACATGCAAAGACTTCACAACGAGTTAGTTGTTCCTGCAGTTGTGCCGTGCTTATGCTGCACAATCTATGTGGAGAGATCAGGATTTAGGGTGGGAAGTAAGGAACTGCAGTGATGTTGAATATACTGGCTTTCCTTGCTGCAGCTATTAATTTTCAAGTTTCACTTGCGATCAAAAACTACGACAGTAAAAAGATAACTCTCGCTCAACTGGAGGTAAAACAGGCTCAGCAAACAGCGACTACGAAGCGCCAACGATAAAATGAGCTGTACCGCAGCCTTTTCAACAGTCAAATATTAAAACCATTTAGACTTTGTTTAAGTCTGCCACACACGTCACTACTTCCACCGATGAAACGACTCTTCAACAAAAGCAAATGGTGCGGAGTACAATGAATGAGAAGTGTGGTATCGAGTACGACGCCATTTTGAAAAGGTTGCATTGTGGAAATATGAGGGGACAGCCTTCTGCCTCCCGCACTCCCACTCCGCGGTTGCAGCGTTCTCGCTCGCTAACTGCGGAGGGGTTCGTGCTCGAGGGAAACAAAGGGCGGGGACGACGAAGCGTTAACACTCATATGCTATTTATTACACTTGCAATACACAGTGCGGGCCAGCTAGCTACAAAACATCGAGGCATTCCTCAGAAATAGAAGGCTAAGTAAGAAGGGCTTTTGACTTACCGGCCGGGGCAGGGGCGCGACTTCGGAGGTATCGGCGGCGAACGTTTGTATGCGCCGATAATGGCGGCTGGGTTTTCCCATGCGCGCCGCATTCTTGGGGCAAGGCCAATCCTCGAGCATTTGTCGGAGAAGGTGCCGAGAGCGCACGTTTGCGGCGCCCACTTCACTGCCTGGAACCAGAAGTTCAGCGGCAAGGCACGACGGATCTCAGTGCGCCTGCCACGGAAGGTGACGAGTGCGTGCGGCTGCAACCGCTCGTGACGCTGGCCAGATCCCGAAGAGACACTCTCCGCTTCCGCAGAATTCCGCATAACCTACGATGTGACGCTCCCGTCACTGTTTTCGCTTTCCCCATGAGGGAAACTTTCCTCCTCGCCCAACCGGTGCTGTCCTGACGCACGGCGATAGAGATGGTCCGCCGCATTGAAACGGAGGGGGGGAGCAGCATGACCGATTTTTTTTTGCTTCTGTGATTGGCAGGCGGAGCAACACAGTACGCACGGACCTTGTTGTGCCCAGTGTTAACAATGCTGTTTAAGTTGTATTCTGCCATAACATACATATTGGCCCTTCACGCGAGGACGCGACACGAAGAGGAGAAACGCAGCGACTTCTCTGCAATGCCTAAGGGCAATGGGCGGAAGCATTAGCAAAATGAGATACTTACATATGAGCAGGCTGGCTGTGGGGAACGTGGCATGAAGAGCAGGAATGCTGTGAGTCAGCCACCCTGGAAGCTTCCCTGCAGTGCATTTGTACAAAAGTACAGAGCATCTGAAAAAAGTAAACGATTAAAAAAACAGGAGAGACAATGGCTACTTTTGCTATTGCTCTCAGTGCACTGGATGTGTTGCCAAGTTTCTTCCACACTGAGGACAACGCATTTGTGGACTGAATTTGGAGAACACTAAAAGAGGAGACATTCAGATCTTGTGTTCAGAAGTGCAGCGGCATTTTATGAACTGAAGTTGTTAGTAAATGCCTCTGTACCTCATTCATAAAATCATGGGCGCTTTGGATGATACGTTTTCATGGATGTGTTTTTTCTTGCAAATTTTCTTTAACATGCCTACATGATTGTACTGTATTTCATTCAGGGGTTAGTGCCTATGCTGCACAATCTATGTGGAGAGATCAGGATTTAGTTAAGTCTCCACCGGCTTTCCCAGGGTGTTCATTGTTACACCTGTTACAGTGGGAGATTGAAATTGAACTGGAAGACAGGAAAAAGGTGTACTTAGATAAGCGGAAATGCTTATTGTTGTAGCAGCCATGCAGCTTGTACTGGCCCATCTAGGGTGTACTACAGTCAAAGCCAGATATATCGAACTTGAAGGGGATCGCAAAATAGCTTGAAATATTGATAATTCGATATTTAAAAAAATGGCAATAGATAAGCTTATCTGCAACCTAGAAGTGGAAATACATAGCACCCACGCTGGTGACGTGCTTTATGCAGAGATGTACCACCTGCTAGAGTGCTGGTAGGGGACTGCTCGCTAGGCATTGCTAGGCCTAACTTGCTTTGTATCGAAGACTCAGAATATGGTGCCTATCACAGGATATCTAATCCTATTACTAGAACACTATAAATAGGATAATCACTCGTTAAAATTAAAGTACAGTTGGTTTCCGCAATGCCTTCGACAGCGAAGCACACCAGGCAACTGTTGCCTTGTGGCTTTATTTAGCTTGACTTCTCCGCATAACAGCAATGTGGTTTGGAAAATGAGTACAAGAGACCAAAGACCACCCCCAAACTTATTCAACTTGTCACACGGTTTTGGAATGCTAGTGCTGTCAACAGGCACACTACAATGAGTAGTAGTGTGTAACGGGGTGTGAATAGTGGTTTCTTTTGCCTCGAAGCAAATTCGATGTGAATAGAAATTTCTATCGAATGATTTCGAAGGAAATAGTTTGAATAGCTTTTTAAACCAAGAAGGGCCAAACAACACACCGTATTTACTCGCATAATGAACACACTCGCATAGCAATCCCACCCCTCACTTTTGTCATTGAGAATTTTCTTTTTCCTTTTTAAAGCGTTTGCTTTTCTTAATGCCTTCCTCAGTTTCACGCCGTCCACAGCGCAGACTTTGGCAGTGCCCCAATATGCTGTGTGCCTATAGCATCATGCATCCTGTTTATCTTTTGATGGTGGCATGCTCAGCGAACTTGCCAGAGCACCAAGACGATGTGCGTCCTTGGCAGGAGTGCCTGCGGTAATGGCTTTCTCAGTGTTTGTTTAAAGTCAGCGAGCACTTGAGCATCGGAAAGGAGTGTAGCAGCAGTTTACACCAGGACACTATAAACCGTCTGCTACACTTAAATGCTGTGGATGGAGCAGGGCCTTTAGACATCCCAGAAAGAGATTTGCTGAGCTCGAGATTGGGATTGAAAATGCCTAACCCCTCTCACACCACACAGCTAAGCTTAAACATTCACAATACAGTCTCGTAACTAAAAAATGCGCAGTGTGGCACTGTTCATTGTCCCGGCTGTTCTGGGAGGGAGCTCAGGTGTTTGTTGCTGCGTTCCACTTGAAACCACCTGCTCTGCTCTCCTCCCCTCATCATGCATGTGCAGCTGACAAATGGCGGGAGCCGGGCATCGACGCCAACAGGTCGGGCCACGCCAGCTGCCACAGAGAACGATGATGTGGTGTCAGAAGGGTGCCCAGCAACACCTGTTGGGGGCACGAGCAGCCTGCTGCGCAAGGGAGCCTCCCCTCTGGGCCGCCGGTCAGTCTTTTGGTCTCATCAACCAGTCAATCAGTTAGTCAGTCCCAGACTGTCTGCCAATAGGCTGCGGCCTAAACAAAAAGTGGAAAAACTCAAAAAAGATATACAGTATTGTGCGTTTTTATCACTGACACATTCAAAAATTTCCCCGCCTCAACCGCTGGCTCATTTGCGGTGAAACTGCACACAGAGCTTGCGTATTATGGTAACTTTTGTATCGTAGCAAGTTTGACAATGGTACTTACTTAGTTCAGGCGCACATGATGCGAAAACATAAGCGTCTACGAGAGATCGGCGAGCCAAAACCCGCAGACGACGCTTTTTCGCTGAGAGCCGGCAGTGGCGCCATCTGTTTTCGGCAGCGGAAAGCGTCACGACTAGGCCGCCGAGGCGAGCGTTGCAAGGAGCGCGGGCTCGCCTCTTTAAATCAGTTGTTTTGATATTTTACCGCTCAATTAGCCGAAAATGTTGTAAGCGCTTCAGTTGAAGCAGACGCAAATGCCGAACGGCATATTCAAAGGGCCCGCGCTCCTTGCAACGCTCGCCTCGGCGGCCTAGTCGTTACGCTTTCCGCTGCCGAAAACAGATGGCGCCACTGCCGGTTCTCAGCAAAAAAGCGTCGTCTGCGGGTTTTGGCTCGCCGATCTCTCGTAGACGCTTACGTTTTCGCATCATGCGCGCCTGAACTAAGTAAGTACCATTGTCAAACTTGCTACGATACAAATGTTACCATAATACGCAAGCTCTGTGTGCAGTTTCACCGCAAACGAGCCAGTGGTTGAGGCGGGGAAATTTTTTAAAGTGTCAGCGATAAAAACGCACAATACTGTATATAAGTAACATTATGTTATGGATGAGTGAATAGCTCGGTGCCATAAGCTACGTTAAAAAGTAACATAAAGAACAAAATAACACAAAAACATCACACTGAGGAACTGTGTAAACTCATGAAGCATTGCAAGACGCAACAGGCACTGAGAAAGAGCGTTATGCATTTTTCGAGTTTCCCGAGATGGCAATGATAGTGCCACTGGTGTGAAGATGCTTAACCGAAGCAGCTGCATGGTTGAATGATGTGTGGCAGATGCAAGCAGCTAGCTGTGAGCAGTTTCACCTGGTGCATATCTTTATGCTTAAGGCCAGTCAGTGTACATGAAGCCTAAACAAGAGGGGTGGTCTAGAATTTAAGCGAGTTACATTGGTGTTATGGCTAAACAAATTGGCTAAAAGAAGCATTTGCCCTGCAGATGATACACATGTGCAAGTTATGGGTGTGCTTTATTTTTTCAGCTTTCTTGCACTGGTACTTTGCATAAAAGTACCAGTATACCATTCATCAATGAGGAGAGAAGTGCGTCAGCACTCCTTCTTTTAACTTGAAAAGAAAAGAAATCAGATTTCTCGATGGCTGATTGCGAAGAATCTTGTCACCTAGTTTTAAGGTTTCATGTTTTTACCATATCGGTGGGATTTTTTATATCGTCCTTGCTGCATTAAATTTCTTTCAGTTGACAGTTAGTGCCCGTGTTGGTCCTCTCTGCTGAGCTGTTTTTATGCAAACAATGTACTAACTAGCCTGGCTTACTCCTTTGTTGTACTGGTACTGTGGTGTATGACAACATGGAAGTCTTTTTTTTGCTTGTATAGTATTCACAAATTTTAGAGCTGTTGAGGTGCATTGCAATACAGGGGTCTACTTTCCAGGACATGAAAACGGACAACTCAATGTGCTAAAGTAGTACTTTGGTTCAGGCATAAGCACATGTAAGGGCCGCACCTGTGTACAGGCCGCACCTTGTTTTCCCAAAGGATATATTTTTAAAAAAAGTCTGTGTAAGGGTCGCACCCAAACTTACCATGACCCACGCAGGAATAGCCTTTGAAATGCACGTGCTGTGGCCTCCGCAATCAGCTCCAGCTGCGCGCAGCGGTACATTTGATCATGGATGCCCATGCACAGGAGCTTCCAGGTGCCACCCAAGGATGGCGTCCGAGGCCATGGATCTTCATCATCATCGCCAGCTTTTTACGATGCGCAAGCTCTCCTGTCCATATCGGCGTCAGTATCACCAGCTCCACCAAAGGCATGGGAGCTGTGCTAGCGTTTTAGTTCACCATAGTTGCTGCTTTCGTATGCTGCCGCCGAGCATTGCAGTTTTAATACGATGGGCAAGCACCTTAGTTGCTACATGGCTGGGAGTTTTCTCTTGAAAACGGCAAGCGTGTACTGGGCAGGAAAATCGACATTGTCGAGAAGTGTGACTGATGACGGTGCAACCAAAAGGATGCATTGAGGAAAACAAGCTGCAAAAAAGCGCACTTTCCAAGGCAAGCCGTGCTAGTTTCCCGAAGTGGAAGAAGAGCTGCTCTGCTATGTGGTGGAAGTGCGGAACAACGGCTGTGCGTTGACAACGGACATGCTTCGCGACTTCTTGTGGGATGAGCGTGCACCAGAGCACAGCACCAGCTCGGAGTCAGAAGACATCGCGAGTTACGATTGAGCGTAGAATAAATGCCACTCATTTCCTGATTGGACTGTTTTTACTTGAAAAAAAAATTTTTTTACGCACATCGCATGTATGGGCCACACCCCGAAAATTTGCGCTCGAATCTGTAAAAAAAATTGCGGCCCTTACACATGTTTATACGGTACAACAGCTCCACTCTTCTAGCTGCATCTTACCGGTGCTCGCCTACAGGGCATAAACGTGGAGGCTAACGAAAAGGATTCAAATTCACTTAAGGACAGTGCTGCGAGCTGTGGAAAGAAAAATGACAGGTGTAACGTTAAGAGATCGGAAGCGGGCAGAGTGGGTGAGGGAACAAACACGGGTTAATGACATCCTAGTCGAAATCAAGAGAAAGAAATGTGCTTGGGCAGGGCATGTAATGCGAAGGCAGGATAACCGCTGGTCCTTAAGGGCAACGGAGTGGATTCCAAGAGAAGGGAAGCAGCGTAGCAGGGGGCGGCAGAAGGTTAGGTGGGTGGATGAGACTAAGAAGTTTGCTTGGATAGGGTGGCTGCAGCTGGCATGGGACAGCGTTAATTGTGGAGACATGGGAGAGGCCTTTGTCCTGCAATGGGCATAGCCAGGCTGATGATGATGATGATGACAATGAGTTTGTTCATAGGTAGAGTTGATTCTAAGGGCGGCACAAAGGAGGCAGGGCTTGTGAGAAAGGCATGTGAAAACGAAACAGGTGCCTGCAAAGGGTCCAAGCTCAAGGTAGAAACCTGGTCAGGAATGCCCAATATACGCAATGCTGGCTGCAGTTACCAACGGTGGATAAAGTGCAGGAGCAAAGAACTACAGGTGCTTGTCTCGTTTTCTTGTGCCTGCCTTGTCCCTGTATCTCTTGTGCCATCCTTGGAATCTAATGTGTCGACCTGCTAGACAGAAAGACTTGGAATGCAGCCAAATCCTGTACTGACACTGAGTGCAAGGCTATAATTTATCTCGCAAATCATTTGCTGTACTGAAGGCTGCAGTGTGATCTGAGCCAGTCAGAATGCCGTGCACTGCAAAACTTGTTCATCTGTTCCTCTCACCCCCACAAATGGTGGCTCCATCCCTAGGAAGAAAAGAGTACCAGTGCCCGTCTGTTGCACACAGGAGACTCGGCCGACTCAGCGGATGCCATGTTTACAAATGGCGATGCACCACTTTGCAGCAAGCACCCACACTGCTGTGTTCATGCAGACTTTCTCTGCTAATCTCAGTACTGTGCGCTGCTAATTGAACCAAAGCCTGTTGTGCTTAGCGGCACAGACGGGGGCCCCATTATTTTTCGTTCCTTTTGTTGCTCCAACATAAGATTTGCTAATTTAACCAATGAATGGAATGCTCACTGTGCTGTCAAAACACCACCACAAAATGCCTTTTAATTACTGCAACAGTTTTTGGAAATTAGTCGCAACACTCCTCAGATATTTGAAGGACTATTTAGTGTCTTCCTTGGCCCTGATTGGACAAGAGAGCTCTAACTTTCACAGTGCTGCCAACAGCTTGTGAGTTGAAGTATGAAAAGAAAAAAGACTGCTGTCTGCAAACAGTGAGAGTTTGATTTCCTCTATTATGGTGCAGGGGTTGTGACACAAGCGAGGATGGTGCCAGTTCGGTGGTGGACCCGCTAAGCTCGCGCAACTCGCTAGCGGAGACGTCACAGACCTCGGCTGCTGACCTGTCCAGCTTCTCAAGCCCGTCAGCGACACTGCGGAGGACGCCATCTCTCTACGACAATGTCGACTATCAGGAGAGCCTGGCAGCCGCTGCGGCAGCTGCGGCCCAGACGCCCATTGCGTCGCCACCTGCTGCTGCAGGAGCTGCCACGGCGACCAGGGGCGCCGCCCTGTGAGTGCTGCCACAGTGAGAGCCACCCCCTCCTCCCTCACCCACTCTTGCACGTTCGCACTGTCCGTAGGGCCAGAAACCTCACTGATATGCTCCCGGTTCATACGCTCACAATCGTGGACAATAAAAATGTTCCATAGAGTTGCACTATTTCTCTTCCAGTTAACGGGGGACGCTGAGCAAAAATCACAATTTTCACCGAAAAAACGTTTTTAAACTTGTTTTGTTTTAGATCCTTAATTTAATAAAAAACTTCTCACCAAGTTTGATTGTTGTCTGCTAAGTTGAAAAGTTAATGAATTGCTTTCACAAGACGGTGGTGTGCATTCGCTGTTGAAAGCGTCACTGAATGCTTTTTTCAAGATGTGGCCACTGAGCACCAAGAAACCGAACAGGAAGTGAATGCCCACATTAGAAAATTTGTTTTTAATGCTTTCTAGGCATGGGAGACATGTCGAGAAAACACCTGACCACTAAATAAAAACTACAAATAGAAGGCATAATTTTGGCTGTGGCAGCTTCATATTGGCTGGAAAACTAAACACAGCACGTGATCTTCTGATGCTATTTTTGCGCCACTCGGAGTCTCGCTAAGCAGACCTTGTTCTGGCTTTGTTTGATGCTTGTTATTTGTTCATCGTTCTAACCAAACAAGCTGATAAAAAGAGAAAACTTGAAGTAATTGCCACAGTGCAGGGTCGTGTTGAAAGAGAAGGGCCAAACCAATGCGCACTTTGACTTCTTTTTAGCCATAAAATTAAATAGCAAATACAGTCGAAGTTGGTTATAACGAACAGTGTGATTAACGAGACTTTGTTCGCTATATGGAATAATTCAATATACCCGAACCCGCTTATAATGAACTTCAGTACAAAATTTGTCGCGAACAGTGGAGCGAAAACGCGCTGACGGAAGAAAAATCATTCCAGTCACCATGAGTTCTGCTCCAAAAGTAATTTCTTGGTGAGAATGTACACCTATTTCCAGTAGATAGTGATTTTTTTTGCTGAACACTGCCTTTAGCTTCATCAATGAGATTCGCATTTTCGACACGCGACATCATTTCAACGAACTCCTGTCCACGTCGCTGTGGTCCCGAACAGTATCATCGCAGCACATCGGTAGCAGAAATGGCATCGCTAAGTGTCGGGTGAGGGCGATCATCTTCTGGAGCGGTCCGGAGGTGGCTCCTCGGCTGGCTATCATAGCTACGTGATCGTCAACCATCAAAAAATCCTCGAGGGCAACTTCTGTTGGCACAGCGAGCTCTTCCAGCAGCGTGGCAATGCCACTGTCATCTTGCGCTGCACGCACCGCACTTGCAGCTTCTGCGCTTTCAGGCACAGGCCGGCATGATGGGAGCAGTCCTTTTTGCTTGACGCGACTGATCGATTTTGATCGGCATGTCAGGCGATTTAAATGTGGTCGAGAGGCTCGTCATTAACCCATGCGGCTGTGCACTGAAAAGCGCAGCAAGCCAAGCCAAGTGGGTGCGTTCCGGAGAGCCTAGTGGATTGCAACGCTGCTGGATGGATGGTGCTTTGATCAAGTCGCCATAAAACCCGCTGTTGCTTCTGGTGGCAAGAAGCAAAGCTCAATGTTTCTGAGCGAGACGCCGCTGCGGTGTCGCGGTGGGCTGACCAGTTACCCAGGAATAGGCAAGTCTTGCTCCCGCTCGTTGCAAGCTCCTCGGAAAGGCTTGCCGCTGTTTCGTTGTCATCTGGCAGGATGAAGCACAGGAAAGAAAGCTCGCAGCAACACAGGCACAGCCTAGAGAACGAGTGACTCGCAAATGCAAACAAAGAAAGCATGGAGCTTGGCGGCGTACTGTAGCCTACATAGGTTGTCGGGCTGTCTTCTCCCGTAGCCAGCGCCATAGTTTGGAGATGCCCGCACATGCTTGATCACGTGGTAGGCGGCTGCTGAATAGGAACACTACAAAGCAAGGCTGGCCGATGGCGCAGATTTCAAAGGGCTATTTCCGCTCCCATGTTTCATGGGTTTTGCTGAAGCGCGGCCAGACGTTCGGGTGGCGTGTTTGCCCCGAGTCTACCTAGAGCCAGCGCAGCAGTGCATTGGCGGGCGTTTGATGATCAATCACAGGCATTTGGTGACCACTTGCAGGCTTTTGGTGCCCGATCGCGGGTGCTCAAGAGTTTGATATATCCAATGTGTAGTTCGTCATATAAAATACATTTACATGCATAGTGGCAGAAGAATTTCCGAGTGTTCGATATAAAGCATATTTCGCTATATCCGAGTTTGTTATATTCGGGTTTGGCTGTACCGAAATCTTTAAAGCTATTTTTCTCGGTTTTTACTTTTTAGGAAAACTATAAATTCCAAACTGCTTTATGAAAAGCTGCTTTCAACATAGTTTTCAGACTCCAATTTTGTCAACATAAGGCACTTTTTAGATCCCTCAATTTTTTCTGACACAAAAAAGTTATCAGATGTCTGTTATATAATGACAGCAGAAAAAGTAAACTTCGTTTTTAAAGTAATGACACAGAAATTACATAAAGCAAGCACACCACTAGCCTTATCAAACTGTTTTGTGCCACTGTGAACAAGCTATTTGAAGGAAAGGGGGACGTGAACATGCGACTTCCAGCCAGTGTTCAATGATTCCCTGTCTCTCATTTTGCAAGAAGTGTTGTGGAAAGAACAGAGACATTTTTTGGGGTAAACAAATTTACACAATCCCCTTAGGCTCATAAAGGTCACCTTGAGTAAGCCAGATGCTTGAAACGCTTACTTTTGCTAAGAAATTTCTGTATTTTCAGTTTGTTGCAAATATTTACAACATTGAGCATCTGGCAAAGAAAATACATTGAAACTCATTCCGGTGGAGAATTTCCACGTTCCTCTTAACGAACTCCTAACAGTTTATGTGCCAAAAATTTATGAGCCCAATAACCTTAAAGACACGTTTTGTCGGGAAATATTGTGACGGGTGCAGCATGGAGCAAAAGCTAGGACTAGAGGATGTAACGGAGAAGCCTCAATTTGCCAATGAAATCATAAACCTTTACACTTGTCCAGTACAGCATGCACCATGAGAGCTATTTCTTCCCTCCGCACCAAACTGTGGACCTTTGTCTCTTGTGGCATTTCCAGTTACCGCGTCTGAAGCCAGGCAACTCGCATTGGCAAGAATATTCGGGGATCATGCACTCCAACATCATCAGCGTGCTGTAACTACCCACATGTTGCGTAGCACTTCAACACTGGGCATTGGCGGCATGAATGGCTGCACTGTATGCTCTCACAGTGGGCTACATCTACTGAGTGGCAGGGTTGAGCACTGCGCCTTCCTTCAGCACCTGCACTGCTTGTCACATCTGCTTTGTTTTGTGTGGTTTGCCCTTATTTCACATCGCTCCATTTCACGATACAGAAACATGCACAGTTGCACTCAGCATGACTTGCAACATGTGCTTGGAGCTTCCTTCACTAAGCAAAAAGAGCCTGGATATGAACAAAATTTGTGCATCTGTCATATTTACACCATTGTTAGTCTACTCAAAAGTAAGTCGACACCCCATATCGCATCTCAGAAAAAAAGAAAGAACGGCGTGCCCGTGGGAACATTCCAAAATGAACATTCCAAGTTGTTTGTTTTTTTCGATGCAAAGAATGACAGCCATCTTGAATGTAGTCGTGAATGAGCGCCGGATGGTTATCGAACCCGGAGCACAAATGATGATTGACTAATCACTACATCAAAAACTGGTAAAACATAGCCATTAGTCATCGAATGCATCAAACAGAGCCAAAGATAAGCTATACATGCTATGAGTGAGCAGTGTCGGCTCTTCTATCAGCTACCGACACTCCCCGGAAGCACTGCCATACTGAGTGGTAGTGCCGCTGTGATTGGAGCAGCGGCCATTCCATCAGCTATTGACGCTCCATTGAGTGCCGAGTGAGCAGTTGAAAGTAAAAAAGGAAAATGCTTCCAAAAAAGCACGCAGAATATCTGATTGCTGCTGGGTAAGGCTGTAGTGTAAACAAAATTGTAACCACGCTTAGCAGCCTTTATTTATGATTGTAAGTTGACCACCCCAATTTGGATTTTCAAATTTAAAAATATAGGTAGACTTACAATCGTGTAAATACTGTAGATGCCAATTGATAAGGTTGAGCTCTCTGCAGAGGTATCACTGTGCAGTCTACTGCAGTGACGCGCAAATTGCACAATGGTTGCAACTGCCGGCGCATTGCAGGTCATACTATTTGCGACTACCCACCATTTCGACAGCATGTTTTATTGACTTTTTTATTGGCGTTCCCCACCAGGGCGGCGGTGGCTGATGAGGGCAGTCCACCTGAGGCCACCGGGGAGGCAGTGCGCATCTACGTGCCATACCACGGGGCTGCAGCTGCCACAGTCACCACAGACAAGGAGTCTCCTACCACGGCAGCGGCAACGACAGTGGCCAATGGTGACGTGACGCCCACCAACCAGGACCCCAACAAGATCACCATCCATGTCGACCTGCACCACTACTCCTCCTCCACGGCACCGCCGTCAGTGGCGGTGACCAACGCCTGCTGCGACAGTGGGGACGGCACACTGCGGCACAGCGCGGGCAACTCCACCTTCCACCAGGTCACCACCACGGACCTCTAGAGGTGGCTCTGGGTGCGAACTAGTGCACCACTGGGACCACAATGTGAGTACCACCTGCCACGGCAGCCTGTCCTTCTTGGCTCCAAGGAACAGCCTCACAAGGCTGTGCTTGGTTTGTTGCTGGAAATCAGTTGAGGGTGATTTGGCTTGATGCAGAGAAGTCACTTGCATGTGGGACAGGGTGTCTGAAAAGTGCGTGAATTTTCATGAGGACAGGTGAAAATGCCCGTCCATTATGGCACATGCATGAACAAAGACTGAAGCAGTTTCAGCAGGAGGATCTTTTACATCACGATGAAGCTCAGATAATTAATTTCAACCTCGAGGGAAATTACAGCATAGCTGCTGAAAGTGAAAGGGGACACACTGACTAGTTTTATGCTGGCGTGAGAAGTTCATCCATGAAGCGGGAAAAGGTCAGACCTCTGATCTCAGCTTTGTTTCTCATTGGTGATATCAGTGTCTCTAGGCTTAGGCAGTTTCAGAGTGACAAAAGAATCCTTATGAGATGCACCTGTTCAAGTGCTTTCTATACCTGTGACAAAGCTTGATAACTCTGAAGGCACACTTTGTTGAGGAGGGCTGTACACAGGCTTAAAGCTCTCAGACTTGAGTTTCCTAACACAGTTTAACCATACTGAAACGAAATTTCTGCCACAACCAAGTACTACTTCAGATTCCTGTTTGCAAATTATATAACGCAATGCAACTATACTCCGTTTCATACAGAGCAGGCAAAGCTTCCAAAGCTAACGTGCCTGTTCATACAGGCTGAGACCGTGCCCAAAAAGTAGTTCGCCCGACAACCAAAGTGAAGACAAGCATATTTCGTTGCAACAGATCCTAAGTGCAATGAATGGTATCTCCTGGACTTCGTTTGACCTCTTACGACATTTTCGTCCTCCAACTCATCAACTTCGAGAAGTACGTAAGAATGACTGTAGCGGTCTGATACGCCACTGGTAGGGCGAATCGCCCTTACTCCATCCGCGCTTAAAAAGTAGTTCATACTTAGTAAAAAATATAGTCTGAGGGTCCGCCCGCTGAGCGCCTCACAGCTTCGACCATAGTTTTCAGTGCTACCACTTCATTTTATACTGCTCTTTGTTTTTGTCGAAACACTCACCGAGGCTTTGAGGACAAATACGTAACAGAGCAATACTCGCACTACTCTGCAGCCACCCGGCGTTGCCTGTTATGTATGAAACGTAGTTCCCCCCACAATGAACATTTTAGGAACGTGGTTCCACTTCAGCAAAGTTCTCACGACTTAACAGGTTTTTTTTTTTTCATCCAGATTCTTTTAGAGCTCAATATCTCATGCAGTTTCACCGTAAACGGCTGCTGCACTTTCAGGGGCCCCACGACATTCGTACGTAGGGGAAGTGCAATTAATTTGCAGACATGTGGGCATAAAGATGCTATCCTGCGCCTGAGACGGTTTTGCCAACAGCTTGGGCACCGCATGTGCCAGAGCTCTTTGAAATTACCGTTTGCGAAACATCTTTTAGGGTCCATTTTTCAAAAAATTTGGTGGTGGCTTAACATTGCTGAGCACGAAATATTGCAGGAAAGCAGGCTTTCGGACACCGTCACCATGTGTCACCACGTGCCTGAAAGCATGATTGAAAGCACGTTTCCTTTCCTTTTGTGACTTGCACATAGAGGCAAGTTGATGACGGCAACAATGTGCAATGCACAGTGAGAGAGTGTGTCGCAGTTTAACCTGAGGCATGATCGGCTGCGGCAATAGCAGAGTGCTTTCTTGCAGTGTCCAGTGTAGCTGACCTGCTCACGCTACTGCGGGTTCGAAACCCAGTGGCGGCAGTATTTACTTTATTTCTCCAAGTTGGCCAAGGTTACCTTCATTCAAGGTCTTGTTTATTTCCCTCTATTACCCACATCACGTGACTAACTACAGAGGCTTCACCACACGCACTCATTTTCCAGGTTATGAGGCCAATAGTGCTTTCACATTAAAACGGCGATCTGGGGTGGCCAAAGTTGAGTGCTTACGGATTGCCACGCCGCTCACAACCAATAACGTAAGCATTGTTCAAGTTGCAGACTTCAAGATTGTTCTTCAACGCCTCTTGAGAGCGTTGTCTCTTCCTCGCTTCGTTCTGTCGTTGTTGTGTCTCTTTCGAGCTTTCTATAACGACCGCAGTACACTGAGGCGAAGCGCATATATATATACCCCCCGCGAGGCGACACCTCCTCTTCCTCTACAACAGCGGAGCACATCTGGTGGAGCGAGCGGCGACAGCAGCGGCATCGACGGTGGCGCTATCTGTTGGAGCGTGGCTGCGGCGTTGCTATGCAACGGTGGTTCAAGGTCGTTCGTGGGTCACGCATATGACGTACGGCATACGGCGCGACGAGCCAAAATGGCTCGCTGGCTGGCGTTGTAAAGCCTTCGATTTAAAAGTCTCAAAGCAGGTGTTTTTCCTCTCACTCTCTGATGCGCCTCCGTTGGACACACTGATTGGAAAAAACTGGCAAGCACGTGATGGCAGCGTCTTGTCACGCCTGAGCCTATGAGCGTGACGTGTGTTGTTGTGTGTAACGAAAAGTTAACAACGTAGGCAAGTCAGCTGACAATGTGAGCAAGTCTACCAGCCTCAGCTGTCTTCAGTTCTGATGGCATCTGTACCTCCGAAAGCCAGGAAACGGCAAGCTCTCGAAACCAAGCAGAGCATTGTGAGGCACGTTGAAAGCGGTTTGAAAATGGCTACAGTGGCAAAAAAGTATGGTGTTGCGGACACTACTGTGTCCACCATTTCGAAGAACAGCGACAAGTTGCGACAACAGCTCCAGGAAGACTCTGCTTTGCTTGCAAGGAAGCGGAATTCGTGCGTCAAAGTACGAAGATGTCGCCGCTTTGTTTGCACGGTTTCACGAGGTTCGGGCCTAGAGCATTCCTGCCAGTGGCTCAATATTGCAAGCAAGGCAGGTGCCTTGCAGACATTCTGGGGCATGATGGTTTTAACCCATTGAACGGTTGTATTCAGAGTTTCAAGGACCGGCACGAGATAAGCTCATTGTCATCGCTGAACCCGGCAGCGTTGTGTGTGAAGCAGCCACCACAGATGAAGACATCGTGCCAGCGGTGCGCGGTCACGCTGAGCCTGTATCGGAGGATGAGCGTGATGAAAAGAGTGAAAGTGCAGCACAAGTTTTGTGCAAAGATGCGCTCGACGGTTGCAACTGAGCCTCTACCATGCTCGGAGAAACCTCAGCGAGCAAACACTGAAGTGCCTGGCTGTTTTTGAAGATGAAGCCATTAGCTACACAGTTCAGTCACAGCGGCAGACTAAATTAACGTCGTTCTTTCATTCATCACAACGCTTCGACAAAAAGATCGAAAAACTTCTTTGTTGCCTGTGATTGCAGTGCTGTGCGTCTGATGCGTTATCAGGTGCATTTTGAAAGGTAGGCTGGCCGTTCTGAAAACGCGAATGCATGGAAAAGCTACGTCTTCGTTACAGTACAGTACCATTTATAACGCGGATTTTCCCGACTCCCGCAGTATGCATTATAAGCAGTCTATGCTGTAGATGCGTTAACAAAAATCCATAGATACAACAATCCAGGAAGCAAAAAAAAAATGCTTTTCAGGAGACAGTGGTGACTTTAGGCAAAAACATTTATTTGCTGCTTCCAGATGGTGCTGCCATTCGTAAGCACTCAGAAAGAGACTACAGCAAAGGCTCGTTAATTTGAACTCGGTTAATTCGAACTGACGCCCGGGTCCCGGCACAGCCTTGTGTATTTCGGGGGGGGAAAACTCCCGATAATTCGAATAAATCGGCATCCCCTGCTTTTACTAATTCGAACCAGGAACCACTGGCTGACACCGCTCCTCATAGAAGTTGACCCATAGCAAGTAAAACACGCTCCAAATTTATCAGAAATGTAAAACAATGAAAAAGAAAAAAAAAGCCGGGTTCACGAGGCTCTTGGAGCCCATGTTCCGGTGCATGCCGTAGCAGGTTTTCACTGCTGGAGCACTCACCCACGCCGCTGATGCTTCGGCGTGAACCGTTCCAGGTTTTCGTTGTGTCGCGGTTGCTGGGTCGCTGATCATGTGGTGTAAACAACGTAGCATGGCGGTTCGGGCGATGACGACTTTATTGGTGCCGCGAGCGCGAGCTACACGGACAGCAGCATGGAGGCGTTGGAGCCCTTGAGTGACGCCGATATAATTGAGGCTGCATGTTCCCAGCAGACATCGCAGGGCTCATGTGCAGTTTGAACAGCTTTCAGTGATGAGTCCGATGGTGGCGATGAGACTATGCCACCGCCAAGTGCACATGAAGTAGCATCGGCGCTAAATGTTGTGCAGGAGCTTTGGGCAAACTGCAGATGATGCTGATGGATTCTCGGCAGAAGAAACGCAAGGAAATGCACTTCACCTATTACTTTTAATTTTGACAACCCTTCCCCGTAAATGAACATGTTTTGGAGCATAAATAGCGTCATATATTCAAGCACTAAAGCTCGCTGCTCACACGAATGCATTCCTGTACTTGTTTCTGGCGCATAACTGGCCGATCAATTTATTTCATGTGCCATTAGGACCGTATGAATTTAATCCTTAGAATCGCCCGCCACAAGCGGGTAGTAGTGCCTAGCTTGATAACGAGTCTAGATGTGACTGCTTCGGGTTCTGCCCATGCGGCGGGGTGCTATAACCGCTCATTCTAACACTGATTCGATAATTCGAACTTTGCTTAATTCGAACCATTTTCTGGTCCCCTTCCAGTTTGAATTAACGAGCTTTTACTGTACTAGCTCTAGTCACTTTTTGATGCAGAGTTTCTCAACTGGTATGATCGAAGAGCTCTTCTGTGTGCGACCCATGGCCATTGTTACGAGGCTGCTTTCTTCTGGCCCACTTTTTCTCTTACTGCGCTGACAAAGGCTTGATGGAAATCACTTGTGTGTTTATTTCAGTGTCAAGTTACTGTGTTGGGGGTAACAAGTAACCTAGTTAGGCCTTTTATGATAAAGAGTGGTGAGTTCCAAAGCGCTTTCTCTATGGGTTTAGTGCGGAGCACGCTAAACCTGTTAAACCTGGTGACACCAATCAAGTGGCATTTAACCAGTCTGCTGTCACTCAGCATGCTGGTTGCAGGTTGCAGGTTACGTTGTTGCAGGTTACGTGCCACTTGGTCAGTGTCACTAAGTGCTCGGTGTCCAAAACATTAATTTCGATGTGTATGTGACATGAGCACATGTGTGCCTCATCGGTGGCAAAATTCTTCCAAGCAGCGTGGTCTTAGTACGAAGTCCTGCAGGATGTGAATGCAGGGGCACTTTTGTAACACCTGCGGAAAATTATTAGCATTTTGGTAGCCAGTGTAACGGACCCGTTCATTGCGTGAATGTGTCCATTGTTCGATATTTCCGGAGTACTGCAAAAATCGTGCCACAGCACTGATTTTTCAATTGCAAAGGACTAAATCTGACAGATTTTTGGAAATAAATGTAAATGTTGTTCGTTAGGTATCCATTCCTATCTGTCAATATTCTAGCCTGATTTCACGCCAACGAAGTGTCCACTTCAGCGAAATTTTTTCCAGTCTCGTGAATTTCGTAATGGTGGTGCTTCACAGGCAGAAAAAAATTGCCCTGAGAGGTGTGCATAAATGATGCATGTTAGCAATAAACAAAAACTTGGAGAATGCAATCGTCTACAGTGGCATAATCAAATTAACAATTCAGCCAATATCTTCTGCACTGACAGAATGTTTTGCAAACTATGGTGTAAGTATTGGTCATTAGTATAGATAACTATACTTGCAGCGTAAAAAATTAGTTAAATTGCCAATTTCATTAAATCGAGATTCCTATGTTTGAGCAGTCCAAATGAGGTTGCTGAGTCTTATGATACAGTTAGGGTTGATCAGAATTTTGCGATGTTACAAAATTTTAAAAATGCCCCAGTCAGAGACCGTTATGTATGATATGCTACAGTTCACAATGATGCGAACAGTTTCTCAGCCTGCAGCACATGAAAAAACACTCGAACTACAAGGCGTCTGTCAGCAGGCACTTGGTGATGACGATACTGTTAAAAAGGGACTGCTTGGTGACATATGAAGGGAAAAAAGGTTCAAACAAGCATTTTGGACTTTCCTGATAGATAATAATGGAACAAAAAAAAAAAACGTATCGACCCCAGCATCATGCAATGACCACACCGATGGCAGTCGGCAGGTCTCACCGCGCTATACAAGTGGCTGGTGGTGAAGCGCACCGGCTGTGGATCCCATATGTACAGTCTTGGCCAAAAGTTTTAAAGGGGCCCCGAAACACATTTTCAGTGCATTGTTTTGCCTGTTGGTTACATAGAATGAGTTATAATGATGCTATTAGCATCGGTTGTACCGCATACACTGCGGTTTTTAATATTTTAATTAGCTCACAAAAACATATTCATGGCGCTGACGACGTCACCATGCAAGGGCGGTTTTTAGCAGCGGATATCACATCACTTTGTGCGAGCTTGATGATTGGACAAAGAGTAAATATTCTGCAAATTGGGTTATTAACTAGAGATACGTTTTGTCAAGTTTTCGTGTTTTATATTAATATTAACAAAACCAGCTTGTTTGCCCCAGATAAAAGCACTGTAAATGAAGTAAAACAAAAACACGCCACCAGAGGCACTGGCTACTTTTTACATCGAAGGACTTTGCGTCTTTCTGTAAATCTTCTACAACCTAGCACTAAACACTTATGGCTACTCTCTATGTTTCTGAGAGCGGCTTTGCCCAATCGATCCAATCGAGCCATTGCACCCTATAAGTGTTCGTTTCGGTCCCAAGGAAGGATGCGTTCGTTTCACATTTAGCAGGCAGTGCGCATTGTCAGTTTGTGGAGAATCACCGGGTGGTGGCTCCAGATGGTGCCTCATTCCCGTCAACAGCGGGCGGTCCTTGCTCGCCGTGACCAACCAGCGTGCTAGGAGTGACGGGCGATGGCAGGCGATAAGCAGTAGCAGTACGCGCTATGCTAAATGTGTCTGATATCTTGCGCAGGCTGTCACACCATTGCAGTATCTCGCGCTTGAGTTCGGATTCATAAGTAAGGGAACGCCACTGATCAGTGTTCCCTTCTGTGCTGTCGACGTGACATGAAACATCGCTGGGTCAGCTGGGCGTTCCCATGGTTGTTGTGACCATGCAAACGCCGCTGCCAACCTTGGCATGAACAAATTATAGAGAACAGGCAACCATGGAGTGCAAACTTCCGCCACATGCTCAGATAGGCTGTTTTGATTGGTCGCACTAAGTGTCGTCATTGGGAGAGTGTAATGGGAATGGGAAGCTGTGCGAAAATGGAGTTGAAGGCAGCATTTTGGAAATTCTTGATTGAATAACTCCCGTTCCTATGCATCGACTCTCGTAATTATTTTTGAGTCAGCATCTGTGTGACCTAAAGAATCCATCTGAAGTGTAAGCAGCGTCCGTTCAAGCAATGTTTCACAGCTCCTTTAAGGCCAAAATTTTTTAGCTTCCGCTGCATAACAGAACCATTACGACACTATTAAAGACCAAATGACCTTGAAAGGCTACCAGAAGGTTTCTTCTTGAGGTAGAAAATTGTCCCGCTTTACTTGTGTTTTGAATGATCAGCTACACGGAGCATTCTAGGTACATTAATGCAGCTGAACGCTGTGGCGTTAAGACTTTTTGACCAAGACTGTACATGACAGATAATGCAGCAGGCGAAAGGTTTTATTTTCATCTTGTAGTCAAGGAGGCTCCTGGTACATGCATGTGATGCGCGAGGACTTCGTTAAATTGAAAGTGTTGTATAAAATTACTTTTTTCAACCGGGAAAAATATACATGGCTTTCATTGGGGCAGCAATTGCGAAAGGAAAAAAAAAAAGCCTTATTTTGTGAATTTCATTAAATTGAGGTTAGCTATATTGAGGTTTGACTGTATCGCATTCTTACTAAATATGAATGAAACACTCCATCTGTGGCATGACCGGAGATAACTTGGTGCTGGCACTGTGTTCATGCACTCACTGCCAGCTAGGATGGGCTACCAGTGCCATGGCCAAGCTTCTGCGTTGCACCTGGTTAATGAAGGGGTTTGCCTTACTCTTTTTCTGATAGCGGTAGCTCAGTGGTTATGCTGCTTGGCTGCTGACCCAAAGACGTGAGTTCGATCCCGTCTGTGGCGGTCGCATTTCGATGGAGGCGAAATGCTAGAGGCCCGTGTACTGTGCGATGTCAGTGCAGCTTAAAGAACCCCAGCTGGTCGAAATTATCTGGAGCCCTCCACTATGGCGTCCCTCATAGCCTGAGTTGGTTTGGGACGTTACAATCTACAAAACCACAAAACCAATCTCTGAATAATTTTCTGTCTCTTTTGCCAGCGAGATGTGCTTGGTGATTGCGTTTTCTGGCCTTCATTTCCCAGAAATTGTCCAGACGGGTCAGCAAATGGCAATGCGGCACCCTCCCTGGTTCTGCATCACTTCGAAGATCCTCCGTGGAAGCGGCAGGGATTCAGTGCACCAGTTCCCAGAGCTGACCAAAGTGGTCAGCGAAGCTATCTACACCCCCCCCCCCAACCCACCCTATTGTTGAGGTCCGCCGCGTGCCGACGCCATATGGCTGACAGTCGTGGATTGATGTGGCGTTGATGCCTGCTGGCTGTGTCTCCACGAGTGTGTGCTTTTATGTGCCAGGTATCTGACAAATGGAAAGCCACACGTAATACTAGGCGAGCATACAATGGGAGGGACACAGACATGCGCAGGACCTTGACGACAGCTGCTTGCTAGAAACGTAGGTGGTATGCCCTTGGCATCATGAGTGGCTCGAACGGAGATGTGGGAGGTCTTAGCATGTGGGATGCAGTCTGGAGCACTTGCTGTGGAGATGGGCGTGTTCATTTTTCAGCGACAAATAAATTGCTCATGCAGAGCCTAGTCTTTTCGCACGGAATCCTCGTTTATCATGGCGCATTCCTGCACTCGTCTGTGTCTCATCCATTGCCCATAGTACTTACCACAGCAGCTCCATTGTGAATCCATCGCAACTGACTGGGACAGCCATTGTCTCTGTGGAGGATGCATCTGCTCATCGTATCTGCTGCGTAGTGTGGGAGTTTAGCAACTGTAGTGGTGTAGGGGGAGAAGCAGTTTGTGGACAGCAACCGCTTTGTGAACCCAGTGCCAAGCGGTTCAATGCCAGAGTCACCACCCCATAAATTCCTGGTGAGCACCATTAGGCCTGCGACGACTCATGGGGGGCTTAATCCTAATTAAAAGTGACGAAATGGTTTGGGCCAAAGTATGATTGGAACTAATTGGGAACTAACTGGGACTGGATGGATTCTGTTTGTTTCCACTTGTTCATGTGGCGCACTGTGAAATTGGTCACCTTGGCTGGTAATCGGTTGCAAATTGGACCATTGGCACCACACACTTCATTACTTGGGTTAGCTGGAAGGTGTACAGGGAAGGGTTGGCCTTACGGGTTGCACTCAAGTCACTCGGGTCCGGGTTGGCCCATATTTGTTTCTCTTTTTTTTCTTTTGCGAGTCACTCATTTTCATACTCCGTTGCAACGTGGGTTTTCCATCTGTGCATTCACACATTGCTGGCACAAAAAATCTGCATGTTTTCATGAGGAGAAAAATTGTTCTTTCAAACGTTCAATCTGACATAGGCTTTTCTCTGCACACTTTAAGAGTCCCAGTGTTAACTTTCTTCACCTTGGCAGTGGCAGCATGTTGCTGCATCATTCAGTCTAAATTTCCCCATCTGTTTTAACTGCAGTACTGTTACTAGTAACTCATCTCGTTTGTTTCGTGTTAAATTTCCCACAAAAATGACATCATTGCGTTGGTGGTTCTGCATGGCTTTTCCTATTGTGTATGACTGTGACAACTTGGTTGCGCTCTCTGACGTTTGTGCTCACGAACTGTTTTTAAGTGTCTCTGTTGATTTCAGCCTGGCACTCTGATGCTGCTAAGTTGGCTGATGATGGACAATGCAGGTTGCAGCAAAATTGATTGTATAGTTGTCTGGACTGGGCAGGCATGTGTCGTAAATTTGAGCCTGGCCTTGCAGTTGTGATGGTTTCTTTTTTTTGTGTCGAGCTTCTTTCTTGTGCCAAATCTTTTGTTGTTTTATGTGCGCACTTTTTTTTTTTACCTCCTCACAGCACTAACTTGTGTTGATGAATGCTCTCATGTGTGTTGACTGATTGTGTTTACTGAGTTCCCTGCCCCCTCCCCCGATCTACACCTTGCAAAGAATGTTGATGTAAATGGTGTGGGACACTTTGTCTCAGCTAGGGCGAATTTTGTCACAGTGCATTTGTTGAGCAACCCAGCAATGTAAAAAGGGAAGTTTTAATAATTGTGAGTGGAAATCTTGGTGTAAACCTTGGTACAGTGAATTTCTGTTAGGGAATAAACGTAGCTCATGGAGGGATGGCACAGTGAGTGGGCACACTTGAGCTTGAAATTGTGTGAGGGAAACAGGGACATGACTGGATTTTTGCATGGCCTTCTCAGTAAGCAAATATCGTCAGTTGCAGTGTATGCTAACATTCCCGGGTGAGCAGAAGCCCCACGAATGTTCCAGATCCGAGGCACTTACTGAGCGTCGCTGCTGCTGCTGCTGTGCTACCCTGAGTGGAGTTAGTCAATTACGCCACTCTCTTAAGTCGGAAGATGTACTTCAAATGGTGACACTGTTGGCTAGCTTGTGGCCAGTCTTTGCGCACTGTTGTTCTTCAGTGCTGACTTCCATTACCAGCTGCAGCACTTCCTGCCTCCTGTTGGCCGTGGTCATTTGAAATATGCCATCAAACTAGGAAGATGGGCCAGGTGTCAGCGGCACAGTCTTGTTGCTAGGAAGACAGAACACCTTTTTGCTGGTCCCATGGCCCAATCATGGCCCAACTATCCCAGTGCAGCAATGCTTTCATTGGCACCTGGCAGCAGGTGCTTCAGCCATCCTGCTTGGTGGTGTGTTCCTTTTTCCCCTTTTTATCGCCAAGATAAAATTGTATCTCGGTATACCATGGACAAAGGACTGAGGCAAGCTCCGCAACCAGGTGCAGTGGTGAATAGGATCCAGAATGAAAATGCCACCTTTGCATGGAACCAGGGCCAACAGCATGGCCAGCTGTGAGAAGACATGTGCCTGCCGTAATCACCATTGCACTGTGACAAAACTCTCCTTCCAATCGCACAAATATGTATGGCTGCATGCAGATGCCCAGTGCCTGCACATAGGGTGATGGGCTCGCATGTTGCCACTGAGTTCACTCTTGTCAATGTGACAGGTTTGCTTTCTATGTTCTTGGCACCCGTGTCTGGCCTGTTCGATGTTTCTGTCAACCTTTGTTTTCTTCAAATACTCCTGCTCTGGAGGGGAGCCTTTTTTGCCTGAGTGCCTTGTTACAGCTCATGCAGGGGCTGTTCTTTATATTTTTGCATTTTGTTTTGCTTTTCCCCACTCTGCAGGAGCTGGTCCTTTTTGGAGGATTTCTATCTGGTGGTTGCAGGGTATCATTGTTGTGTCACAGCAAATGCAGAATGGCTGCTGACAAGCTGACCAGAGATCTTGGTTTGACTTGGTGATGTCAAAAGCAGCACGCGTGAAGGTTGCAGCTAGGAAGAAAAAAAAGCAAAGGCATGTACAGGATGAGGGGATTGGTGCAGTGCATCTTCACTACTTGGAAGTCTTCTTCAAAGCCGTGGGTGTGGAAACCTCAGAATGAGCATAATGAGACGGTTGTTGGGAAGTGGGCTTCAAGAGAATGGCATGAAACACTCGCGAGGCAGTCACAAAGCAGTCGTGAAGTTTTTGTGGAGGCTGGGCTGGCCTGTTCGCTCATGTTGAATTGCGTGTCATGAAACAGATGGGAACAAAAGAACAACAAGCCCTTTGATGGTTCCTGTTCTCATGCCTTTAGGTGTTTTATGTTGCGCAGTTTAGTGTGGTAATTTATGAACTAGCGAGAACCAGACTTCTGATCAGTCTGGTCATAGCTTAATGCGAGAGCTGGAAGGGGTTCTAAAGCAATATTTCGGAGAACCACTCTGAGGAAAAGGCGTGGGGATCGAGTGATGTCCAGCTGAACTGTGGGCCTTTCCAAACCAGTTTAATGGGGGGAACATTTCTGGAGTGGGATCTGGTCTTTTGGCAAGTAGCACATGAGTCGCAGGTTGTTAGATAGCCATTTCTAGGCAGCAGGTGCATTGTGTAAGTTGCAGAGATATACACTTTCAGCCAGGCCAGTGCAGCTGCCCTGCATACACTTGCCGCTGCTGGGAAAATGCCAGATGCCATTGCTGGGGTGGTGATAAGGTGGCCGTTGTACTTCAGAGAGAATGTCAGGGGTGCTTTGTAGTTCATTGATGTGGGAATGGTGGAGACATATCTGGAGGGCCGCAGTGTCGCTGGAGAGATGCCCATTGTTTTGTCTGGCACGTACTTAACTGCCTGGTCAGCCATGTACAGCTCGTAGAAATAGAGCTCGCATGCTCCTTCGGTTTGTAGCTGAACCGCATCTGGCCCCAGGTTGTTCGGGCTTGCCTGGCAGAGAGATGTAAATTATGTGAATAACATTGAAGGCCATGCGGTACACATCGCTACTTCAGTGCTGCTGCTGTCTGCACGTACGATTGCCAGAGGCAGCATGGAGTGGAATCTTGCAGCTTCTGCTCTGGTGTGTTTGTTCTCTCAGGGAAGCTGCAGCATTGAGGCTGGAGTTGCTCGCTTTCACTAACGGGGGCACTCTGATGTTTTGTCAGGGTGACCAGACAGAATGCCTGAACGAAGAACGTAGGTTTGAGACTGCACAGAAAAGGTTAGTGTGGTTAGTGCTTAGCGACTGAATGGATGGTAGCAAGTGTGCTGCTTATTCTACCCTCGCCTCTTATGTGTGCTGTCTCAATGCTACATTCTTTGTTCGTTCATTATGCATGACCAATTCGCCCCTCAGTATACCACGTTAGTGGTGCGAAGAGGCATCATACCTGGCACTTGATGGCTCCTGCAGATGAGCAGCCTCACTTGGAAACTGTTTTTGTAGCACGCAAGCATTAGGAGCTCACAGAGCAGAAGTGGAGCACTTGCCTGTTCTTGCAGTGGCAGTCATGTTTTGTGAGCTGTTGCCAGAGGGAAGGCAGCTCACAGGAGACATATCTCCCAAGTCTAAAAGTGCTTAGCTCCTGTGTGCACACCATGACTCAAACTAGCTTAGCTGTGAGAGACCCCGGTAGATGAGGTAGATGTTGGCCTGCACCAGTGCATCCCGCTCCATTCGAGTGGAGCCCTGGTGCACTTCTAGTGCTTGCTTTACTGTTAAGTGGGCAGCCGTACGAGTTCAACGCAGCCCTTGCGCATTTCTAGTGGAATTTATGTTGGAAATATTCTACTCGTTTCTCTCGTGAGTTTCTTAGAGCCATGCAGCACAAATAGTGTTAAGACCGTGCAAGAAAGCTTTGTTCACAGAAACGCCAGGCACCATGTGAGCATTTGAGTATGCTGCCTTTTCCATGGTCAAATATAAATGGCATACTACGTACTGAGCAATAACAGCTGTTCACCAGCTATGCTTACTGAGCAGCGGATTGGGGCTGCAGTTTGGCTAGTGTGGCGAGCTACTGTCGAGAAAACCTGTGAAGGCGTGTGCAGTGGCCTCTCTCTGGTCTCATCTTTAGTGGAGAGGTCGCGCTGATCCTGCCATGAGTTCAAATCTGTCAAGCCTGTCAATTCTCCAGCCCCTGCTGTGTCTAGCTGCTATGAGTCCGTCACAAAATGGTAGTGTTTGCAGCTCTGAGCGTCGGTTGCCCTTGTTTATTTAGGACTGTGAAGCGCCACCTACATATCTGTGGCCCTTGGAGCACTCGCAAAGGGCCGTGTAACCACCCCAGTCAAACGAATACTGATTGGAATTGGCCATAACTCATTTGGAACCACTAAACATGCATGAATTGGGCCTAGTTAGTTGTTTATGATGGTAACAATACAGTAAGCTTTTTATAGACAGTGTGGTGTGTCTTTGTTTTGTTTAATTCATAAAAAGTTTAACGTGTTATTGCCATAATTTAAACCAGTTTGGTCTAATCTGATTGGAACCAACAAATTGTCATTTGCTGCCTATTGTGTTTTGGCCTTTTCTGATCATTTTCGACTGGGAAATGGTTCCCCACAGGGCATTGTCACTGTGGTTGTTAGGCATTGAGATCAGAATAATATTGAAATTCACCCTTTGGTGCTGGCATATTCTTCATCTAAAGCATTTTTTGTGGCAGTCATTGTTGACAAAGGGGGAAAAATGATGCTTGTGCCATGACACGCAGAAGCAGGAAAAACTGGTCGTGGTGGAAAAGCATTGTTTCCGCTGATTCAGCTTTTCACTGAAAAATAAAAAATAAATATGCTGGAGAGCAGCTGAGCTCAAAATTCATCACGCGTTTATTTGCTCACACTGTATGTGCATGTTTGTGACCCACTTACGACTGCCTTCCTGGCAATAGTTTCGACAACTGCAGCCTGAGTGTGCTGACATATATCGAATAGTAACGCTGTCCCCATACAGCTAGTCTGAGCCCCCAGTAATCAGCCAGCTTCACTTAAAAAATTTCACACCTTTACTGCATTTCACGCTGGTGTGAGGTGAAACGAATGAAGAAATTGTGCTGCTGATGTCTGGGGTTCTTCCGCATTCTCCTGTGGTGGTTGGAGGCACTGTTCTGTCTTTCCAATAGTAGTAGTCATGGATAGCAATACTAACACAGAGGCCAGTTGCTTGATAATCTTCCCAAATGTATGCACTGCTTAGAAAATGCAAGAGGACAAAATGACATGCGACACAAGTGCAAACCTGCAACTGTTTATTAATTATTGAAGATACTGTGAAGATATATGATACTGTATGTATAAATACGCCCCTTCAATAAGTAATAAACTAAATTTGCGTATGTGTCAGATATCCTTTTGTGTTTTCAAGTAGTGCATACGTTTGGAAAGGTAGTCGTGGGATCAGAAACTGAGCCTGGAAAAATGCGCAAAATGCCATGGAGAGCTGGCAGTGAACAAGGTTTGAAACATGTCAGGAACTGCTGTAAAGGTGGGGTCACTCAGTTGAAGACACGGCTTCGAACCGGGTCTGGATGGTGTACATTCTAATGGCTCGGTGAGCAGGCTTCTTGAAAATTTCCACTAGTGGAAAATTTTGGAAGCTTCAATAAATAGCCATGTTTATGAAATGCAGCATCAAATTCTAAAAATCATGTCTGAACTTTGGAGGCAGAGAAAATGCCGAGAAAACTTGCTGCTGCTAAGACTAGTCTTGATCATGAAACTAACAACGAAAAAGCAGCAACAGGTTGGAGCGTACGAATCTCACAGCTGTGGATAGCGCACTCGTGAGAAACCGCTCTGATTGATTTTGAAACTGTCTGTGCTTCTTTGAGTCGCAGTGCTATTCTGTTGAAGTTTGTTTAAAAGAAGTGGGGTCAGTGTGGCACTAGTAGTGTGCTCGAACGGCTTTTTGGCTTTATAACGAAAAAAAGACGACAATCCTTTGGGTGAGCTGTCTGTTTGTGGGCTATTCTAGTGCGCAGTTTCTAGACATTTGTAGTCATTGTGACTTCCTTTTCGTTTTCAATCGAGGCCTGGTTTTTGGTAGAAGTGTACTCTGTTGACGGAGCACTCGTTGGCCTCTGAAGTCAGACATGCATTTGCTGAAGGTGATCCTTTGCCTCTACAAGCTTCATGCAGAGGCGTTGAAAAATGGCAGACTCTGTGGAGGCAAGTTTTGCCTTAAATCTCACTGTGTGTAGCTTGAAATACATTGCAAGCATCATCGCAATCGGGTTGCTGCCCATGTTCCCCCAAGGCTCACATGATAGCTGCAAGGCTCATCACAGCACAGTAGCCATCTGGTCGTGAAGCGAATAAGCGTTACTCTGTGCCACTTACATCTGCCGCATGGTGGCAAGTGTCTACTGCGACGCACCTTTAGCACATAAAGTTTCCTCAGCTTCAACAGTATCTTTTAGAGCACCTGAATGTTTTCTCTTCAATTCCTGCTGTATATATATACATATGTGTGCGTGTATGGTCTCTAGCAGCAGCGGAGGGCGTGTCCCCAGTTTAGCGTAAGCCATGCATGTAGATTGAGACTATGGCCATGCAATACTTCTCAACTCTCGAGTCCCTCCCAAGCAAATGTCCTCTTTGAGGGCAAGCAGCACGGTAGGTGTGGCCACCTGGGCAGAGGCGCCACACTCGGTGGTCGCAAATAAGCAGTCTGCACTGACAGAGTGTGGTTGTTGTGCGGATGGTTGCAGCCTGGCATCCCACCCTTGGACAAGCGGCTGAGCAACTCACAGACATAACATGCATCCTAGTGGTACCTGTGTGCAGTAACAACTGCTCATCTAGTTGAAATAGACATATTGGAAGCGCCAAATCACATTGGAACCAATTGGAAGCCAATTGAAACTATTTGGATTCCCACCGGTTCCACCTGAACATTGGCCAATTCCAACTGGTCGTTTTCTACTGGGTGGTGCTGCTTCACCAGCAGTGTTAAAAAGCGGGCCCATTTTGTGTATGCTTGACTAACAGACTGCACAATCTATTTATTTATTCCTCCTCTTCTGCTTCGTTCTGGTTGCCAATTGAAGTTGCACCGTCTTTTGTTGGTGACGTGTTTGTGCCAGTCATTTTGTTCCAATTGCCGTGGGACTGCCATTTCAGCTCAAACTTGAATCTTATTTTGGCATTGGACTACGGGCCGATTAAGAACACCACTACCATTGCAGATTGGTTTGTAGTTGCGCTGCACTGGAAGGTGCATTTTTTTGGTAGGGAAACAGAAATGTCTTTCGGAGAAGCTTCCTTAAAGCACATTGTCAGGGCTTGACAAACCAGGAAGTCTTCTTTCATGTGTTGGCATGATCTGTTTTTTCTAGGTCACAATGCTTAGAGAGCCATCATTCTCGCAATGAGCTGCTTTCATCTTGCAGTGGGGCATGCGACTCCAGCAATACTTTTGAGCGTGCCACCTGAGTGCTTGCCACATGTGCATGTTGTAGCAGTGCCCACTGAAACCAGTATCTGGACCCACTCTGGTGCTGCCTGTGGTCTCGATGCTGGCAGTATCATCTGGCCTCGTGCAGAGGGCATTGCATAAATCACGTAACGTTCCTTGCATAAACTAACGGTCATCATTCATGCTGTTATCTGAACTAGGAAGGTAATGCGCACACGAAATTGCTGACCTGCATTTGAGTTTTTTGAAATTGAGCCAAATCCACCTTGACAGATATAAAAAAACAGAAGTTTTTTATCCACAACAGCCTATTGGAAGCTGTTCCATGATACGCTTTAAAATGCTAGTTATATGGCCCATTTAATTTTGATAGTTTGTTGAAGAACAAATCTATGGGTGAGCTTACAATTGTATCATAACGTCACTTAAATTCGGTGCCTGGATTTGGCTCACTTCGAGAAACTCATTTTATTCTAGATTGTGATTGGAGGGCACATCAAAGTCTGCAATAAGTGTGTTGAATTTTTTGTGTGTGCATTTACTGTAACTGCAGCACGTGGAGCTGCTGTTGCGCGAGTTTGGCCGAATGCGGGCGCTGTTTTTGGCAGGTGGTGGTTGCACACCTCAAGCTGCCAGAGTGGAGCTTGAGCAACATCCGCAGTTGGCGCCTTGCATCTTTCTGCCCAGAGCTGCCTGGCTCTCTCCAATCGATCCTTGCTGCTATTCGTGCCTGCGACTTGTGTGTGTTATGGAGCCCCTGTATGTGACCCTTGTGTATAGCTTTGCTCTGTAGACCTGTACATAATACTGTGGACTGATCAATGCCAACATAGAGTTGCTTAGAAGGGGGCCCAAGTGTGTCTCTGTGCACATTCCGTTTCTGGTACAGGGCTGCACTGTTCTTGACCCGACTGCCATTTGTGATGGACTGCTGGGCACCAGATGGGCTTTGCCCACCTCTCTTGCAATGTGCACCACATTTTCTGGGCCTTTTCTCTTTCTGTTTCATTTCTTTTCTTGGCCTCATCAACTTTGATACTCTGCACCAAAAGTGTAGCTGGCTTATATTCTGAATAATGATGTGTAAGCGCTTACTAGTGAATTTGGGGAGCAGGTACTGTGGTTGTAAAAATTTGAGATGGTGTTTGATTTAACACTACCTGGTGTCACTAACGCTCTGGAGCAAACCAGTGAGCTGGAACTTTTTTTGATCATTTATGCATGCACGAATTGCCAGGAACCTTTCACTCGTTGCTACCTTTCTAGGCTGGACACTGGGTAGTTCCGCTTTTCAACGTTTCCTTGTCAAGTGGCCGAGGCTGCATTCAATGTTACTATGTGGCTGTATAACCGACGTATTCAGGGAGCTCAAAAAGTGGACATATTATGTAAGGGCAAGGTATTCCGTGGTGCATATTGCTTCACTGTCACATGCACACAACTGCAAAGCCATCTGTGCCTGGCGGCCTCAATAGACTGTGTATGCGATCAGTGGACGTCATTTGAGGGATATTTACTTTTCTTTTGCCTGATGGCCTGTGTTTGTCCTTTAACTCGAACTCGGATGGACAGCCGAATACAGTGGGGAGCTTTTTGTGTGTGTACTGTAGATAACAAGTGAAGAATTCTCTATACATAAATGTATATGTAGAACCTTTTGGTACTAAATAAATTAATTTTTATAATGATCGTGCACTTGCCATTGCTCCGCCGGCTGCGGCGCGCGCCGAGTGGCTGCGGCCGTGGTAGCGCATGACGTCTGAAAGAATTTGGCACTGTGAACCATTGATAACCCCGGCTGCTGACGTCATTTGCAACACGTGACGTCCTCTGCCAGGTTTTCGCGCGAAAGCCCGTCGCCGCGAGGTACAAAAGCGGGAATTTTTAAAAATGTATTGTAAATTTCCCGTCCGCTTTTGAGCTCTCGTACGCGGCATGGACGCTCGGTTGCCTGTACTCTACATTGTGCAAGCATTTTAAAGCCAAGCTCGGACACCCCTTTCTGTGGCCCATTAAGGTACTATACATACGCCATAGTGGTAATGGGTTCATGCCCATACATGCGGAATTGGTCATTCTGTACTTTACATGCATGGATCGTTGGGAGTCTTCATACCACTACTGGCGCAGCTGTTAAGCAGTGCGCCACTTCCCTGTAGTACAATGGTAGGTGCTGCTACCAGTGGGACTTGTGAGACCCAGGATGCCCTTCCCGGGCAACCAGTGCCACAGACAGTGGCCAAAGAGCTGCCTAGGGTATCATAGTAAGTAGCTCTTCCCGTTATAAATTTTGTCAGTGGCGTTCTCGCAGTCACTTGTGGTGATGGCCGACATCCTCCGCAAAGAATTGACAGATTGATCGCAAAAATCAATGGCTGATGCCCAGCAGAGTTAAGAGTGAAGTTGAACAAGCTCGGAAGGTATGGCGAGATGCTAGAGCTTAAGGTCGTGCATCACACAAGCTCAATGAGATATATAAGCCCTAGCATTTAAAGTGGAGACGAAACATGCTCAGTTCTTACACACTTACCAGGGTTCACTCACACCCACTGAGCGAGTGCGGTAAAATGCAATAGCAAGGGAGCCGATGACGATGGAGTAGGCCAGCTCATTTGAGATGCGGGCGCCCATCCCTTGTTTTTTGTTGTTTTTTTTGTTGCGACAGTGTGCCTGCTGGCAAAGTATTATCTACAAATACAGAGGCACAATGGAGAGAGCAAACCTTTATTTCACAAATAGGATGAGCTGGCGCAGATGGTGAATGCCGGCATCTTGGTCTGCGTCCAGGACTCTCCGACGGAACTCCAGTAACATTCAGTGGTGCGGCCCAGAAATTCAGTCTTCTACATCTGGTGGTCATCCTGGGGTGGTCCGCACCGGAGTTGGTGTTTCTGCCACATCGCACACAAGGAGGGCGGGACAGTTCGATCCAAAGCAAGCGTTTAGTGTTCGTCTCGCGGACAGCAGCGGGACAGGAGTCACCGGAAGGGGATTATTCGTGACCAGGTTACCGCTGGGGTGACGGTGGCACAGAGGCGTAACTTTTGAAGCACGACAAGTGTATTAGCACGTTACAATTTGTGGTAATAATTCAGAGGAAGTAATAGCCATGGCCACATGATTTGCACTCGCACTGCGTCGACATATGCCACGTGTTGCCGTAGGGAGGTTTCAGTTGTAGACGAGACGCCATTCGCCCCCACTCTAGACTGACTCATGTGGCCAGCGAATCGAGAGCGTTTGCGAGTCATAGGCTGATGGTCCGTAACTTGCTGGTAAAGCCAAGGTGGTTATGATGGGCACGAAACGACAGGCAGCATAGAGCCGTCTTCCATATACTTTGCGAGAATTCTGCGGCTTCAGGGATATTGTGGCATTTTGTGCACCGTGCTTGGCGATGCTGGTGAATCAGTTCGTCAAGCGTATTTATTTGCGCCTCGGCCTGGAGGACGTGAATTGGGGTTGTTGGAAGCCCGTAATAAGGCTCATTGCTGCTCGATTGATAGATTCCAAGCGATCCCACTCTGTGCATGTTATGTGCTGGAATTGGGCTTGATATATCAATCTTGGCTGTAACACAGAAACTATATATCAGGGACCGGGCAATGGTAGATGTGGCACCATCCGACTTGTGAGAAATGCGGCGGATGAGATGCAGCATTTGGGACGCCTTCTGGCATGCTGTGTGAAGCCAGGGGCTTCGATCGCAGCTAGAATCATGCACGTCAATGCCGAGGACTGAGGGAGGCGACGACTGGAATTCTATTTTCGTTCAGATATAGGCTGATAGGGGTGTACGGCGGCCACACGCGTTCGTGATGGGAAGTAGAGCCGTCTTTTGGGGCAACAACTTGAATCCTGCAAAAGAACACCATTGATCTGTAATTGCCAGAGTGAGCTGTAAATTTGTGGCCTGAGTTTGGAGAGATGGATGAACAGACCAGACTGTAATGTCATTCGCATAAACGAGTGCGTGCAGGTCAGCAATGTCGCCCGAGCGCCATGCCAATGGTAGGAGGAAATGTTGAAAATTAGTAACACTGATCCTTGTGGTACACCATGATGTGGCCATCCTTTCGCTTTCAGGCTATGGTTCATTTGCAGGAACATTAGTTAGTCATGCAGACAGTTTCAGAACCGGCACTCTACTGATCTTGGCTCACTGGTGCGCGGCCGATGGCTGCTGTCACTGCGGATTGGTAGCGAAACTACACGATGTATATAATTAATTATATATATGCAGCACGCAAGATCTTCAAAATGTTTATTGCGGTAGGCAAAACAGAAGACCTGAAGTGTTTTTTTGGCCAACTTTCTTTTAAACCAGGCATAATAATGCTAACCGAGACTTGGCATTGCGATAACTCCGATGTTTTTAGCCCACAAGGATATAGGAATTTTTTTGTAAATCGTGCGGGCCGCCGAGGAGGTGACGTCGCTCTGTATGTTGAAACTTGTCATGATTGCGAGTTAGTTTCCAATTTTTTTATATCAAGTGATGATTGTGAAATTTTGACACTGAAATATAGAAACAAAATAGCTTCGGTTGTATACCGACCTCCAAGTGGAAATTTTCCGTCTTTCCTTGACTTTTTTGAAATGTTTTTAGATTATGTACGCACAAATAACTTTCGTTTATTATGCGGAGACGATTTCAACATTAACGTTCTACAATGATACATCGATCACACGCGACTTCACCTCAAGGCTCTCTTCATCAGGTTTCATTAATCTAATCACAACACCCACTCGTGTCACACTGTCAACATCATATGCTTTAGATCTCCTGATAAATAACGCTGAAACCAGTGACCACTGCCTTGTATTCATGTTTTATTATCCTCTTGACCACGCTAATACTTGTGCAGATAAAATTGTTACAGTGCAGTGTATTTCAGATGTGGCAATATCTGCCTTCAGGCATGACATCAAGGCATGTGACTGGTCTTTTGTTAAGGATGCATGCAATGTTAATGACGCATATCAGAAATTTATGCAAGTATTTTAGCAACTTTATAAAAACATTTTCCCATGAAAACAATGAAACTATCAAAAAGGTCCGGAAACCCTGGGTAACCCTTGCTCACGCTAAGATGGTTAAAGCGAAAAACAGACTTTTTCATATTTTTCTTAGCACTAGAACCGAAGCAGCATTAAAGGAATTAAGGCTTTCCTAAATAAGCGAAATTCCGAACTACGGAGCTCTAAGAAAAATTATCTGGAGAAATTATTTTTCAATGTGACTAAAAAACAGCCTGAAGCTGCCTGGAAAATGGTAAATAATCTACTAGGCCGGGATAAAAGGAAAGGCGCTTTACCTGATTGCATTAAACATAATGAACGAGTACTTTCCAGCGTAGAGCTGGCGGATTTTTTAATAAACATTTTGTTAATAAAGCTAAGCCAAACAATCCCTCGCTTTCACGGCATAATAAGTCGGCTTCGAATTCTGTTGATAGCCTATTTATTACTCCCACAGATGAGATAGAAGTATATACAACATTCATACCAATTAAAAAAAGTAGATCATTGGATATAGACAATTTGCAAATCAAGCCAATAAAAGAAGTCATTCAGATCATTGTTCCAGTACTTAGTTATACCTTTAACCTTGCCATTGATGTTGGCGAATTTCCCTGTGCCATGAAACGAGCTAGAGTGTCGGTGTTGTATAAAGGCAGTGATAAGAAAGAACTCACAAACTATCGACCTATATCTGTTCTGCCCGCGTTCTCGAAGGGCTTAGAGAAAATTTTATACACGAGATTAAATAACTTTTTCAATAGAATAGGCGCTATTTCGGGTGCGCAGTATGGTTTCAGAAAGGGAAGGTCAACAGAGTCAGCACTCCGGACGCTAAAAGAACACAGTATCCAAAATGTTGAAAACCGACAAATTACCCTTCGGTTGTTATAGACTTTAGCAAGGCTTTTGACTCTCTTCATCACGATGTTTTAACTGAAAAACTCTTAATAAATGGCGTTCGTGGTAAACCTCTTCAGCTATTCAAGTCATATTTGGAAAACAGATCACAATGCGTTTGTATTAACAATCGAATGTCATCCCCATCACAGATATTAAATGGCGTCCCGCAAGGGAGCGTGTTAGGTCCTCTTTTATTTAATCTATTCATTAACGACATAGTTTGTGTTGATACGACAGTTAATTTCGTTATATATGCTGATGATTGCAATATTCTTTCAGGCACCGATGCAAATAATTTAGTGATAAGATGTAATCATTTGCTTGAAAAAAATTGGTCATTGGTCACAATCAAATCAGCTTAAAATCAATCCTAAAAAAACCAAGGTCATGCTTTTCCAGGCTCGTAATAAATTATTCGTTTTAGATCAGCCAATTAAATTTGATGGACAGAATATTGAGGTGGTTGAGCAGCACAAGGTTCTTGGCGTTACATTCTCATATTTAACATGGGATTTACACGTTGAGAAATTATGTAAGAAGCTTTCCTCTGCAACTGGGGAAATATCACGTATACGCGCCATTCTTCCGGTAAAAATAAACTTGAAATATATTACGCTTTGTTTGCCTCACAAATTAATTACTGCATCTTGGTGTGGCTAACAACCACTAAACAGAACCTAAACAAAATTCTCGTACTACAAAAAAAGGCTATTCGTCATATATTTTGTCTAGATTATCTATCTTCCACCCTACATTTTTTCCAGCAGTACAAAATTCTTCATGTAAACTGCATGTATGAATACAGACTCTTACACTTGCATTACTTTTCTCCTGTCAGCTTTTGGTCACTTTTAGCAATTTCTGGTCCATTGCAGCATCACACTAACATCCTAAACACACGCAGTAAAGACACACGGCTCGTACCTTTTTTCCGCACCGATTATAAGCTCCAGTCTTTACGTCACAATCTTCCGTCTGTATTAAACAAATATCAGCACATCAAATGTTTGACACCTGTTCAACTGCTACAGCTTTTTTCTAATTTGTAATGCGTTTTTTTTTTTCGTTACAGTGTTTCTTAGTTATTCTTTTACAGCTTCCCTCCAATTGCTCACGAAGATGCCTTCTCATTATTCATGCGATTTGTGTCAATCTGTAACAAAAATGCAGTCATTGCGTACACATTTTCTATCGAACTACCTGAAAGTGTTTCTTAATTTTTTGTAAAGCTGAATATTTCATGTTAACCTTTTGTCATCATTTTATTAGTGTTATTACTAATTATTGGTCTCATCTATGCTGCTTTGTAAGGGTTGCCTGGGCCTCGTCAAGCTGTTTGATTACAGCTTTTAGCCCGGGTGACCCACTAGCCTTTCTGGTAAATAAAGATCAGTTCAGTTCAGTTCAAATTTTAGAGATATAACGGGTGAAAGGGATTTTTGACCAAAATAAACGCTTTCAAGAGATCTTTTACCATCAGGATTCTATCTGTCCTAACAATACGCTTAAAAGAGGACTATAGAAGACGGGTCCTATCTCTGCCCTCTCAAAGACTTCTAAAGGCGATTGAAGTTTTGGCGGGAAAGGCATCTTATTTTGGTGGGTTTTATGGCCTCGGTATGGACACCGGGCAGACGGCTGGTTCCATGTTAGCCTTATTTAAGACGCCTTATAGACGACAGAAGTTTTGACGGAAAATTGCACTCCATTTTGGCGGGCCTTTCGGGCTTGTGGTGCACGGGGTTGAAGACGGGTTATATTACCGCCCTCTTTAATACAGATAATAGGCGACAGACGTTGCTGCAAAAAGGCGCATCTAATTCTGACTGGCTGTGTGAGCTTGGTGTTTTTCTCGGAGGGCATGCAGTTGCCTGTCTCGACGCTGGCAGGTGGCGGCAGCCCCGCCATCTTTGCGGCTTCCACGGTGCACGCCTGAAATGTTGCGCGCTGTCTTCGGAATTCCTGCGCCAAGCGTGATTTATATGATGTGAAGGTGCCACATCATGATCCTAACTTTGGGGGAACCTGTGTTCGCACGTAACCCTTACCGCAACTCTGCCGCGTTTCAGCAGCGGATCCCTCGTCGCTCGTCCGGATTCTCCGCCTGCACGGCGGCCATCGCTTGTGCCTTCGTGGGTTCGCTCTGCTCTTCGTGCCACCGCTATGCGTGAGTACCCTGTGGACCTCCCATCGTCGCCCGCCCGGTACTCGTCCAGCAGCGGTCTTCGCGCGGACCTTTGCGTGCCTGCAACCCTATCCGCGTCGCTGCATATACTGCAGCAAGGTTACACCGGTTGTTCCTTTGTCCTTTGTGCAGTTTCCTCGCTGCACGGTGGATATCGCGCGCTCTTCCTTTCGACTCTTTGTCGCGGTTCGACCTCTCCCGGCGTGTAGATACCATCGAGCGCGCACACCTCTTCGCACCATCGCTGTGCTGTGGGTCCTCGGTGATCTTCCCCTGTTCGCGCGGCGTTTCCACCGTGTTGCGTCCGCTGCCTCTGAGTGTATACGTACCATTTACCAGTGCTTCCGTCCGACCTCAGGGAACTGTGGCCACATTTACATGCGCTTCTCACATCTTCTCTGGAGCTGTTGCAGCTGCAGCGTTTCATCTGGGATTAGAATGTCTCTGTGCTCTGCAGCTACCGCGGCAAAGTTGGTGGCGGTGAGTGGTGGATCGTGCTTCCTGGATTGGCCGCAGTGACTCTAAAATATCTTCGAGGGCTGGGGTCGCTGCAGCAGATGAGGTGGCCAGACAAGTACCGCATACACCACCGCAAGTGGGCCTCGAGGCCCTTCTGCTCTTGTCATATGGACTTACCTGCCTCAGGACATCCCACCGCCCGCTGTCATTGTTCTGTACCAGCTGGGGTGCGCGGCGTTAAGTGTGTCATTCGGCCCATCTCTCCCATGTGTCCTGGATTAGAACTCGGGAACCACATTCATTCCCTCCTACTCGCTCCGCGTCCCCCTATGCCTCTCTGTCTTTATACGCACCCAATCCCATTCTCCAATCTCGAGTTCCTAGCAGGGCTTGTTTTAAATGACAGCAGAACTGTAAGTCTTTATGCCTCAATATTGTCACAGTACTCCTCTTGTTCGCATACATGGGTATGGCTTGATTCGCTTTATCAAGTTAGCATACAGAATTTTCGCATTTGCTAATTGATTCACCGTGCTCATGTACTCTCCTGGGCTTCGAAGGCGAGGAGACTAAGTAAGCACGGTGAATCAAATGCGGACATGCGAAGAATTCGCGCACGTATTATTTACACTGGACTGGAGATGTACTAAAATCACCATTACATTTTTCTCAGAGTCGAAGTTGCCATGTGCACGCAAAGCAGAAGACGCAGTTAACATTTGAGTCAAAGCAATATCGACGCATTTCCTTGCGCGCGTTTCGCTTAACTGGTCTGCTTTCGAGTTGCAGCTTAATGGCCAATAACTTTTCTCCTTATAGAAACTATTTCGGCCCAGAAAAAAAACGTACCTCCCCATGTGTGCCCAGAAAGGATGGAATGTCCCAGTCCCAGTACAACATTTATAAAACATTTCAAGACCGTAGAGGCAGGACACAAACACAAGCAAAAGGGCAGTGCGTCCACTAATAGTCCAGAAACGTTTTTTTCGAGGGCATTAAGCAGAAACAATAACGAATCATAGCATTTTGGTCCCAGAAAGGTAACTGGGCAGAACGTTTTTGGGACCAATGCTTTTCAGCAAAAAATACAAATTGACTCCTCGCTCTTTTTTCTCTCTCCCTCGCGCCAAAAGCTGCGAGGAGAGAAAGTTTTGCTCTTGCACTCGCCGTTTTGAGAGATCAAACAGTTTCGCTCGAACAGCCGAAAGAAGCACAGTTCACCCCGCATCTCTCTCGTGGGCCGTCGGCTCCATGCTGCAGGAAGGCGGGTGACGGCGGTCTGCCTTTTCATCGCATCGCCGGGAGCGGCGGTCACCAACGTGCCCGTCTTCAATAGAGTTTCCAACTTCAGCACGGTACGGCGGTCCCTGCAGGCATCTCCAACTACTAGCAGTCCTCGTTGCGCCGCTGTCTAGCAGAGGCGAAGTATTGGCCTCCCGTCGCTCGCCCGGCTTCCTCGCTGGACGGAAGCCATCTTCGCACACGTATTCGCACAGCCCCTAGCCGCTCGCGCGCAAGCCCCAGCGCGCGGCAGCTCTTGCTCTCATCACTGGGCTGTCGTGAACTTCGTAGCTGCGGATTCATGGCAGCTTTCCCGCGCACCTCGGCGTGCTCACATAATTCCTTTTGGAACTGATGCAGCGGCACGCGGCGCACCGCAAGTCCTTTGCGCAGCTTCACGGCCCTACACCATAATGGCGCTCTTCCAGCCGTCGTTCGCGGCAGCGGAGTTCAAGGCAATGGCGACTCGTAGTAAGCACTCTGCATTCCACAGCGCCTCCGACGACTGTGGCGTGTTGTTGGTGGCAGCGTGGCCGTCCACTGCGGTCATAGGCGGGATAGATCTTCGGAGGCCCACCACACTCTTGCTGCGAGTGCCCATGGATTAACCTGCTCTACCTACGTTGCCGTCCTGTCGCAGCAGTATAGTTCGTGTTGTGTTCGCGTCGCTGACGCCCAACCCACCCCCACCGGATTACTTAATTGTGTCTTGATCACCTTGATCTTGCTTCCCACGCCGTATTGAGCCGCACGCGCGGTCTGCTGTACAATGGGTGCGGTGCGCCAGGGCTCCTACCTCAAGACGCTCCCCCCCGCCCTTCCCATCTGGCTCCAAGCAGTCTTATCTCCACACTTAGTCACAAGAAAATAAAACCGGATGTAACGAGGATGTAGCGCGTATGTTTGAGCGTTCGCTGTGCCATGAGAAGGCGCAGGACAGAAGGCTGCGTTGAATTCACACACACACATATATATATATATATATATATATATATATATATATATATATATATATATATATATATATATATATATATATATATATATATATATATATATATATATATATATATATATATATATATATATATATATATATATATATATATATATATATATATATATGCAGCTGTTGCAGCCTTTTATTTCATCCACGGGTTTCCGTTGGCAACGTCGTCAAGGGGTATGTTGGTTTATGCTCATTTTTTATTTTCGCCTTGTAGAATTAAATTTCTTTCCGGATTTTATGACATGTCGCTGGAGCTTACTCCGAGGCTCGTGCGAGCGGCAAAGTGAGAGGGAGGTTTCAACGTGCAGAAAATCCGTTTGCTCAAACCGCGTATCTGTATCGTACGCCCATATCATCTTTTCTTTTGGCACCCAGGTTGCTCTTTACATGCGTTTGCTTTTGCGTGTGCATATGTGCTTTTGTACCCTTTAGAATGTTTACTTAAGGTGCATCAACTTTCATCCCGTATTATGTTTTTATTGCTTCATTTTTTTCAGATTTCTCAGAGCTAGAGAAAAATTTGGCCATTATTATATGCTGGTGCCGTAGCGCTACGTACATTGTGTGTTAAATGGTGCATACATATGCGTTTCCTGTTTGTATTCATTTAAATACAAAAAGCACATCTAATAAACTCAAATTACATCTGTATTGCGCTGCTATTTCCTGTTATTTGGTCGGGATCGGGCGACTTTTTCAATTCATATTTCCTTTGTGTGTAAAATTCTAGCACATTTCATGTTCTTGTGGCGGGAGCAGCGCAGCATGAAGCAAAGAAGAGAGAGGCGGGAATAAACACTGAATAACAACCAGATTTTTAATCCACGTTCGATCGAATATATACATCTTGCTCGTGTAATAAGGAAAGAACAGAAGCATGACAAACGCGTACGATGTACGCGTGGTAAAAGATTAAGACATCGCACGCAGATAATCAATTTCGCTGTCACGAAGTGCTATCGAAGGCATGCTGACGCATACGTCGCTCTTTTGTCGGATGTTGAAGGCTTCTTCAATCTCCCTGGTCCGTGGATTAAAATACGACGGGATCACCATTGTGTTGCTAAGCTGCGGATCACATTCATGCTCTCTGCAATGTTTTGCTAATTCTCTGCTGATGGCGCCCTTTAGAGATCTTTTGTGCTCTTGAAGCCGTTCATTCAAACAGCGGCCTGTTTGACTAATGTAGGTGCGTCCGCTTTACGTAGGTATTTCATAAACCACGCTTTTATACATTTCACACGTTTTTTTGGTGCTTTTTCTTGAATTGCTTTTTTTTTTGCTCGCTGTTGACTTTGGCGCACAGGCTTTTTAACTTGTTGGGTGCAGACATGAGCACTTTTACGCCAGCTCTTGCGCCTACCTTTTTGAGACAGTGGGAAATGCCATGAATGTATAGGAATGACCGCTTACGGCTTCCTTTCTTCTGATTTGGTTGTGACGTATTTTCTGCCTCTAAGTGCTTCTGCCAGGCGACATCAAATTGGCCTTTGGTGGTTTTATCCCGTCAAGTGGTCTGCTACAAGGATATGCAAGATTCTAAGGTCAGAGTGGCGGCGTCAAGCGCGCCTGTACAAAGGTCTACTGTACACGAGTCTTCAGGTTCCCACAAAGTCATCCAGTGAGAGTCAGGCGGTGCGCTCTGTCTTCACCTCAGTGGACCGCGCCATAGACTGCTTGTGGCAGCAAGAGCTGAGGACACTTCGAGCCGCCCAGCCCAAACGACCCCCTTAATTGACAAGGTGCGAGGTAAAGACCATTGGCCCAGTTCGTCTACCGGATAACATTGATCGTATCCTCAGTCTTGGACCCAAGTTCGCCGTCGAACCAAAGTTGAGTGCTTCGGAACAATTGTCCCTTGTGCGACACGTGTCGCGTTTTACTGACACTTGTGAAGCCGAAAGGTGCATTTCGGAAGGGGTTCCGAACTCCAAACACGTGCTCGACCGTGTTTGGAGTGCATTGTCAAGCGTTTCGTTAGGTCGTTCGGCTTCAAATTTGAAAAAAAGATAATCTTTCAGTTCTTCCTTCTAATAAAGAAGGCGGGTTCGTGGTGCTAACAAGGAATCAATTTGGGAAGAAGGCGCTGGACGCGATCTTGTCAGTACTGTGAAAAGAACCAGCCATATCTGCGAAGAAACTACGGTTGGCTGGCTTGGCTGTTTGCAACAAGCTGAACCTTGTGAGTCTGGCGAAAACATTGAATAAAGTAACGCCACTTTCTTGCAAGTCATGTTCACAGCTAAAACCCACAAAGTGAGTGTCCCTTAAGGGTGATTGTATCGGAAAATGACACGTGACAAAAATCAGTAGCACTCGTCCTGCAAAGAAAATCTTTTAACGACCAATGACCCTTTTCAGATTCGTATTTCTGAAAATGTTATGGAATTTTTAGAGAGGAATCACGACAAAGGTTTTATGGCCTGCTCTTTTGACATTTATGGCCTGCTCTCTTGACATAAAGGATTTGTACTACTCCTTGTCACATGAACAAATCCCCAAGTGCATGGAAGAGTGCACTGATTGCTTTCGGGCAACAGCCTTTCAAAACGCAGCAGGTTTGTCCATGGGAAGCTTCCTTGAATTACTTTCTTTTTATCTGAAGTCAACTTACATTGAATGGAATGACCAGGTTTTCATTCAAAAGCAAGGGGTTTGTATCGGATCCTGTATTGCCCCTGTTCTTAGTGATAGTTTTAGTTCACTTGGACGGAGTCGTCTCTGACCGCCTGAAAGCTTATAATAATGTGACTGTTTTTAGATTTGTTGATTTTTTAAATCTTGTTACAAGGATGCAGGGATTTTCTGGCCACTGTCAACCACCTTTTAGCCCTTTTTGGCGAGTGTTTTAATCCTTTAGAAGTGATGCATGAAATCCCAAAGGACTGTGTTTTAGAGTTTTTAGATTTAAGGCTAACTCTCACAGAAAAGTCGATGTGTTGGGAGTACTATCCAAGGGCTAACAAACCTCTCTTACCTTTTCACTCATCCCATTCTAAACTTGTTAAGAGAGCAATTGCTAAGCAATGCCTGAATAATGCCCTGAAAAAAAAAATCCTGTTGTCATTCAATGTGCCGTAGTTTCCAAAGGCAGGCGACTCGCCTCGAGTCGCCTGCCTTATCCGATCAGCCTTATTGTATCTGTGTCCGAGGGGACGCTGAAAGAAGCAAAGAAAAGGGATAAGAACCCTAGTGTCAGAAATGCCAACCGAACAGTGGTAATTCCATACTTGCATAACACTTCGCATCGCCTAAAGAAGATTGCGAAACATAGCGATGCCAGAGGGGTGCTCTCTGCTCCTGAAAAGCTGGAAAAGCTGGTCAAAATGACTAATCCTTTCCAAAAGCCTAAAGGGTCATGCACTATCAAACACCGTGATCTTTTTGTGGCATGTGCTTCTGGTGTGGTTTACGAAATTCCCCTTTCGTGTGGCTCTAGGTACATAGGTCAAACTGACGGATGCCTAAATGAAAGACTGCTTGAGCACAGGATTTGGAAAGCAGGCAATCACAGGGACGGAAATCTGTCTGTACATTGCCATGACGGCGCTTTAAAGAACAAAAACCATGTAAACCGTTCTTCAGCGCGTGCAAGATAGTAGCAAGCATAAATGCCAGGATGTAAGAGAAATAATAGAAGCAGATCTGATTAGGAAAGCGGGTGTGTCATGCTTCAGCGCACCATCTGTTGCACTGACAGCCAAAGAAATTAATTTTCTGAGTGTGGCCATTTGAGGTCGGCAGCGCGGTCAGATGACGTCATGGAGCAAAGTGGATTTAATGTGTGTTTCTGTCAATAAAGTTTTCAGTTGGAAGTAAGCGCTCGTGGTGTCTCGGTCTCTTTCTTCGTGCGTTTGTATTTATTGTGCGCTTGTACGTGTTTACAATACACCAACTCGCCCGTGCTCCTGAGTGAAGCTGTCGCCCTAAAATTCTGGTTTATCTTCGCTGAAACACTCGGTATGTTCGTTAGCTCGACTGAAGGCATTTCTATTGATGGCATGCCATTTTTTCATGCCCAAGTGTTTGGAAATGAAAGTACAGAGCGCAGCTGAGAAATGCGCGGTGAAATAATCCAATTAAACCCTCTTATCAATAGTCTGACATAAAGTCCCTCTAAAGAAACGATCTATCAAGCTGTTTTACCCTGAAAAGCAAGTTAACTTTTTTATACGGTCAAAATAGATAAAACGTCTTAGACAAGGACAGGTATCACCACCGCGATAAAGAATGGCGGGTGGTAGGTTTTAAACATCACGCGTTACAAATGCTTCGCTTTGAAAGTTCGACAAACACAGGTGCACGAAAAGCAAAGAAGCACCTGTACTTGCATCTCAAGAATGGCAAGAACATAGGAACACAGACATGGCACAGCTTTCGTATTGTCGGTTAGCAACATTCTCCATACAACGGCGCTCGTAAAACATTCTAATTCATTTTTCATAAATCATTACCTATGTACTGAAAGTGTACTGATCGAAGTCGTTCCTAGGAGGAAATTTTCGCGTCAGAAGAACGCCTTTCAGGTTAGAAATTTGTTGGCATACCCAGCTTAACTAGCGAACAAACCTTGCAACAATGAATGATCAATTTAGAAAAGCATAACATGAGAACTTTGTTACAAATCGCGTAGTTCCAAGTGGAAGTTGATCATTTTTTGATGGAGTACACTCCAACTGTGTTTAACGCTCATCTACAGATCAGGACACAAATACCTTCCACTTTTTCGTAGTATGCTATTAAGAGCAGCCTTCGACGTGAATAAAAGAAAAAATATGCTTCTTACCTGACAATCGAACAAACGACACGCATTTATTGGAAGCATGCAGTCGCTGAAGAAATATCGTCATCAAAAGCTTCAATAATGAACAGAGGAGTTTGGAGCACTCAGGCACGGCCGTGTCCTCGGAGCGCCGCAGCGTCTTCCAGTCCACTCACATCTTGAGATGCTCTAGGCCTCGCGCAGGAGGATCCGCTGGGCAGTGAGAAAGGATATGGAGTGCAGACGCAACAGATTCGGGACAGAGAGTACAGGATGGAATGAGGAAAAGGGAGTGATAGTGAGAAAGAGCGAAAGGAGAGGGGAGAGTGTGTTTGTAATTTGCGCCGAAGGGTTGCCTGTCGATTCCTGAGGGACTTGTGCGATGTGGAGTATAGCTGACACGAGGCCTTGGAGGCCTGCGTCAGACCGCTTGAAGTGTGCGCGCGCTCCTTCGTGAATCCCGGGTGGGAGGCCGCCGGAGCCCGGTTCAAATAAGCTCTGTCTAAGAGGTTGGCTTCCTCATTTTCTCGATTCCTGGAATGTGCGGGAACCAAATGAGCTCCCCATGAAGGGGCGGAGGTGCACCAGGCGAGTTCAGCATGCAAAAAGCAGAGACGTGGATTCGGCCTCGTGCGAAATTTCGGATTGCAGTTTTCGAATGTGACAAAACATACCGGGTTTTGTATTGACAATGACGAGGGCAATGACGGTTTCCTCTGCAGCTTCGAAGCAAGTATCCGTCGGGAGTGTGTATGTACCGATGGGGGAGAGAGTGTGATTCACAAATGCAGCGACCGCATCATCGCCCGTGCAGGCTGCGTCTACCCATGCGTCTTGCGGCTCACAGCCGTGCTACCGGTGGAGTGATTTAGCACAAGCTCTACGGCGTTGATCGTGGGGTTGAGGGTGCATGTTACGGGGGAGCGGCTTAATGAGCAGTTGTTGGTGTAAGAGTTTTGGTATGGAGAGTAATGATGGATCATTGGCCGGTATCCGGATTTCAAGGCATTTTCCATTGAAGATGCACAAACCTTCAAAAAAAGCCAGGAAACCATGGGTAACTCGTGACCATTTAAAGAAAATTACAAACAAAAACCGCCTCTATCATTCTTTCTTGAAGACACGCTTAGAAACAACCTTAAAAGAATTTAAGAAAGTCAGAAACGAAGTGAACAGTGAACTTAGACGGGCAAAGTGTGCATATTACGAGCATCTGTTTGCACATGTTGCCCGGCAGAGCCCAGACATTGCTTGGAAGGCTATGAACGACGTCCTCGGTCGTGAGAGCAAAAATTATATGCCAGATACTGTAATGGTAGATGGTAATGAATTACGGGACAAAGCTCTAGTAGAACACTTCAATCATCAGTTTGTAAACGCTGCTGCCGCATGTAATGGCACCCCCTCCACAAATTCGCACCATAGTGTTGTCACTGAAACCATATTCCTCCAGCCAACTGATGAATCTGAGATATACAGTACTTTTATGTGCCTGCGGAACAGTAAAGCATTAGACATTCACGACCTGCAGATAAGACCGGTTAAGTACGTTTTACCGATAATTAGTCCTGTACTTGCACATATCTTTAATTTAATTCTAGAGTCTGGAACCTTTCCTGAGCAAATGAAAACAGCCAGAGTATCTGTTATTTTTAAAGGTGGCGAACGTAACTTGTCCACTAACTACCGCCCGATATCTGTGCTGCCTATCTTCTCCAAGGGAATTGAAAAAATCATTTTCACTCGGATAACACAATTTTTCGATAAAGAAAACGTTATCACAGCTGCACAATACGGATTTAGGAAAGGCAGATCAACGGAATCAGCTTTGTTAGCACATAAAGAAAATATCTTGCGGAATATTGAAAATAATTTGTTAACTGCTGCCCTTTTTGGAGATTTCAGCAAGGCATTTGATTGCTTACATCATAAAGTGCTCCTTAGTAAGCTGCAGTCATATGGCATTCGCGGTAATTGTTTGGCCCTGCTGGAGTCCTACCTCAGCCACAGGACTCAGTGTGTATATGTAAGCGGTTATATGTCCTCCCTCCTACCAATTACTCACGGCGTTCCACAAGGTAGCATATTAGGACCGTTATTATTCAATACTTATATAAATGATCTTGTAAACATAGATGCCACAGTTCAATTTATAATATATGCTGACGACAGTACCATACTTATTCCCGAGTACAATGTGGACCGACTAATAATATAATGCAATGAAGTCCTCCAGAAGTTATCCATATGGTCTCAGCTCAACGTAATTAAAATAAATACAATGAAAACAAACGCAATGATATTCCGTGCCCGAAATAAACCTGTTGAAATACATCAGTCTATTAATTTTCAGTGCCATAACATCGAAATTGTGGACGTTCATAAAATCCTCGGTGTACATTTTTCTCAGAACTTAAGCTGGGATGCACACACTCACTATCTTAGGAAAAAACTATCCTCAGTTGCAGGCATGATATCGCGTTGTCGGAGACTGCTTCCAGTAAAAGCTAAACTTCAAGTCTATAATGCTTTATTCAATTCCTATTTAAATTACTGTTCGTTGGTATGGGCCACAACAACAAAGACAAACTTAGACAAACTCCATTTCTTACAAAAGAAGGTTATCCGCTACATTGGAAATATCGATCCAACAGCCAGTACTAAAGATGCGTTTGTTTCCTTTAACATCATAAGGGTTGATAACTTATACAAATATCGATTACTCCAAACATTCTTTTTTTCCTCTACTGAAGTCAAGAACTTACTCTCATCTCTGGCATTTTTAACACTACGTATAGCACAGATATACACACAAGAAGTAAAGATGTCTGGGAAATCCCCCACTTCCACACTTATTATAAACATCAATCATTAGCACATAACCTGCCATCAATGCTTAATATGTACCAAAACACAACTCGTCTGAATCCCAAGAAATTGCGCACGTACTTCATAACATTGTGAACCACATTTTGATGTTATACTTAGTTTTTTCTACTGTGCTTCCTTTGTTTACAATTTCGTACTGTTATTTATGTCAACTTGTACTATTTTTAACTATTTTTAGCTCATTTTGGCGAATATGGTGCATTACATACTGTATTATGTTGCCGCAATACTGTATTATGTTGCGTATGGTGTACATTGCTTTATATTCACATTATTATTTTTTTTTTCTCAACTTCACTGTTCTGCCATGTAACGGTCTCCTGGGCCTCGTCAAGCTGCTCACCCAGCTTTTAGCCCAGGAGACCATTCCAGTTCTTTCTGGGAAAAATAAAGAATGATTGATTGATTGATATGCCGGCCAGTGGTGGTTTGTGTGAGTCGAAGAATATGCGCTTGGCGGTGTGCGTCTACAAGTTCCCCGATTGTGTTGTGAAGGCCTAGTTGTAAGAGTCGATCGGTAGTGGGAAGATGGAGGGTAACCTTGTCATCATCATCATTATCTGCCTGACTACACCCACTGCAGGGCAAAGGCCTCTCCCATGTCTCTCCAATTAACCCGGTCTTTTGCCAGCTGCGCCCACCCTACGCCCGACGAATGAGGGCATCCAAGGCGTCAATGACACGGCGAGAGAGCTGAAGATATGGGGGCAGTAGAGCACGCAGCTAAGTACAAAGGCGTGAAGAAGGTGGCATAGGCCGCGCTGCTTCATGCTTCTGCTGTGACCCGAGACCCGGCGGATGAGGTGCAAGATCGCCCGTACTATCTGCTTGAGCCTCCGGAGGGGAGTATTGTTCTTCTCATCGCTATGGATATTCATGCGTAGAATCCGGAGGGTTTCGAATTTTGGTACCACTGTGCCATCTGTTTGGATGGTGATGCGGAAGCGGGGAATTTTTTTTGGGGGGGGGAGGGGAAGCTGAAGGATATGGCGCAGTACCTGTCTCGCATATCGGCGGACACCTGAACCGCGCCGTAAGCGAAGGGATAAATGGGGGACTAAGAGAAGAACGGAAGAAAGAGATGCCGTGTAGTGTAGGGCTCCAGAATAATTTCTACCACCTTGGGGTCTTTAACGTGCACTGACATCGCACAGCACATGGGCGCCTTAGCGTTAGGTGCGGTTTTTGGGTCGGATGCAGGGCAGTTTGGACTTTCCTGGGGGACAAGAAAGTCCGACGCTAACTGCATAATTTTGGGTCAGATTGGCGGCTGCTTGGAGCGTGTCATCTGTGGCGCCATCACTGCCATGGGTAGTCCATAGCGAGATGTCGTCGGCGTAGAGGGTATGTTTCAGGTGAGGAATGGTTGGCAGTTGCCGATCTAGGGGGACGAGAGTAATGTTAAATAAGAAAGGTGATAAGACGAACACTTGCGGGGTGCCAACGCTCTTTAAAGAGTATATATATGTGGGTAGGCGAGCGGGCCGTGCCTGCTCTGAGGAACACCTGAATGCAGGTGTACGTACGTGCACCCACATTCAGTATGGAGAGTGCAGTCGTGATCCCATTACGTTCAACGCGATCAAAGGCTTTGGGTAAATCCAAAGGTAAGACTGCTTTGGTGTGGCCTGGAAGGAGCTGGTTGGAATTGTCATTGGCGATTTGCAGCATGGCGTCTTGTGTGGACAAATGGGAGCGGAATCTCACCATGCTGTGAGGGTACAAGTTATGGCCCGCAATGTGCTGCGTGAGTCTCGCTAATACCACATGCTCTAAAAGCTTTCCGAGACATTAGGTTAGCGAGATTGGGCGAAAGTGTTTTTTTGTGCTTCGGGATGAAGATTACCTTCGCGTGGGGCCAGGACTGGGGGAGGGTGCCCTCCTTGCAGCACTGACTGAAGTACCCCGTAATATGGGAGACCAATCGATCATCTAGATTATAGAGCCTTGTGTTGGCGACGTGGTCGGCGCGGGGTGCGGAATTCGTGCGCAGAGTTAAGAGGGCTGCTCTGACCTCTGCCCCCGTTATGTCGGCGGCGAGTTCGGGGTTCGGCTGTCCTGTGTATGAGGGGAGAGGAATTGGAATGCCGGGTGAAGTGTGGGTGTCGCAGAGTGTATCCAAGGCAGCGTCGAGATTAGTAATATGTGCGTGTATGAGTCGGGTGACGTCGTGCTGAGTGGTGGCTTTTGTCTGTGATGGATCGATGAGGTGCCGGAGGAGCTGCCACGCCTGTTTGGTGGCGAATTTGCCTGCGATGCTGTCGCATACCTGTTCCCAACGGGAATAGCAGGACTGCTCTGAATGCTGTGGGATTTGGGATTGCAGAATGGCCAAGTGTGTTTTGAGTGTTCTGCTATGTTTACCCCGTTTCCACCCCTTTAGGGGGCTGTTCGGTTTGCTTTATGGGGTTTAATGTCCCAAAGCGACTCACGCTATGAGGGCCGTCGTAAAGGAGGTCTCTTGACAATTTCGATCACGTGGGGTTCTTAAACGTGCATTGACATCGCACAGCACACGGGCCTCTAGCATTATGCCTCCATCGAAATGCGACCGCCGCTGCCGGGATCGAACCCGCGTCTTTTGGGTTAGCAGCCGAGCACGATAACCACTGAGCCACCGCGGCGGCTCTAGAAGGCTGTGGCAGACCGTTCAGAGGTGGGCGAGTCGGGTGTATAGTGTAGGGGTGTCTGTGGATGTCAGCCTGAAGAGAGTGCGCCAAGTCACTGATAATGATGATCGGGTTGTATGAACGGTCAGTCCGCTTCATGCGGAGAGCGTCCCAATTAATGAGTTAGTGCGTCATATAGGTGTGCTGGCGCGGTTTGGACGGGATGGTGACTTGTATCGCGTAATGATCACTGCCTAGTGCGTGCTGTGTTCTTTTCCGGGTGATCCCAAGGAGAGAGCGGTTGAGCACGAGGTCAGGACTAGTGTCCATGCTCACACTGTTGCCGATTCGCGTGGGGGTCTGAATGTTGTTGTGGACGTTCTGCAGGAGCAGCCAAAGCGTGCGACCTCTGTGTATGTGTGGTTGTTGTGTATCCCCAGTCAGTGTGCTGACAGCTGAGATCTCCACCGAATAACCGCGGGTGCTTCCCTGCCAGCCGGTGGAGCTCTCGCAGGAGGAAGTCCAACCAGGCCATGGGCTCGGGGGGGGGGGGGGGGGTGGGGTAGACATTGGCAATAAATATGAATGGTGTGATGGATTTTTTTGGTGATCACGTAGGGCATGTCTGACGTGATATGATGTGCTTCTAAGAGAAGGCAAGCGTCGCTGGAGGCGGCTAAAGGTTAGATGGGCGGATGAGATTCAGAAGTTTGCCTTTGCACGCTACATCCCTCTCGTCGACGGGGTAGAACCCGTCTTCTAACCCGTATACCACAATCCCAAAAAAGCGTGCCAAAATTATATGTCTTTCTCGCCAAAGCTACTATCGTCTGTAACGTGTCTTTGATAGGTCGCAGATCACACCCGTCTTTTAAAAGCCTGTTAGAAGCCTTTAAGACAGATTGAATCCTGATGCTAAGAGAATTTTTGAAAGCGTTCATTTGGGTCGAAAATCCCTTTTATTTCTTTTATCTATAAAATAGACGCTTTGAAACCTTGAGTTCTACCTTTGCTACGCTGTGAATCCCAGGGAGGCTCTATTAAAGCTCTCGCTTTATTTTTGGAACGTAATCAGGTGTGGCCGAGAGCAAGGTGGGGTGGCAAGATTAATACATTTTCTGAAAACAAAACATTTTCTGGATAGAGACCATTGCCCTGCAGTACACTTTGATGATCACAATGGTGACGAAAGCAGATAAACCGTCCCTGAGACGATCAATCTACTGTGACGCCTGGAGGTGCCTTCTACAGGCGTCTGTGTTTACAAAGCCAGAATCTTCCACATTTGCAGACAGAAAAAAATCAACCCGTATGCCTATGTATCTTTCCGTAATCATATTTTAGTCATCGCAGCCTTTGTACATAAAGCAGACCAGGTGCGCTATCATATTTATATTTTCCAACTGACATTGATACAATACGAGAGCAGGTTGCAAACGGCATTCAGTATTTGTTCAGGCGAAGATCTGCACCTTATCCTGAGCACAAAATAAAAAAAGATAGCTAAAGTAGTTCTCGCAAGTGCAGACGGTGGGTTCCCATTAGTGCCAAGTGCCATCGCCATAAAGAAGCTGCAATCCTGAAAACTGCATAGTAAAGTGAAGGGGATGCTCGTGCTGAAATTTTATGCCTAAAGCGCTGCCTGGGCTGGCAGAAACTAGCGATTCCTTTTGGTAGGTGTTCTTCCGAAGCGCTCTTTCGTGATGAAGAGCTTCAGACGTCACCTGTTTCTATTCGAACACCTCGCCTTCGTTTGTGTAAATGTTCAGTGCTGGACTTGGAGACTGCGCAGATTAGAGTGCATTTAGTTGTTTGCATGAGGCATCGGGACCAGTTGTCTGGATAGGCTTGCCAGAAACAATCCTTCATAGAGATGCTGCGCTTTTTCTGAACGTATATGGCGAGTGTGAACTGACGCTGAACTGATGTAGCTCTTGTAACCCACGTAACGAAGAAAGGAACTCGCGTTGAAAAGGAACATTGACAAATATTGCCGCCTGTCGCTCCATAAAAACACGGAGGAGCTGTGGCTGCTCGTACAATATTTTAGTACCCAAAGATTTTTTTTTTTTTTACAGCCGTTCGTTACCTCAAGGTCTGAAATTCGTGACGATAGCTATGCCGCAGTGGTACATGCCCACAGCCATTCCTTTGGCAATCGTTTGTGTTCTCTCTTCATCACTTCTGGATCCGGCTGGCACCTGTAACACCCGATTGCCCCGTAAGTTCGAGAGCATTTGCTCTTATCCTTCTTCTAACCTCTGACTTTCTGTTCCTATATAAAGTCAACGTAAACATATTCGGGGCAGCGCAAATATGCGGTTTTCCAACGGCCTTTTCCTTTATACCAAGCATTTTGCACTTACGAGCATTTTCTGTCACTAGTTTTTCTCCCCAACAGCAAGTTCTGCTTTAAGAAAAACGAATAGTCCGTTCAAGCAGGACACGCCGCGATGGATCAGTGGTTAGCGTGTTCGGCGACTGAGCAGGAGTTCCCGGGGTTCGAACCGGACCGCGGCGGCTGCGTTTTTATGGAGGCAAAACGTAAAGACACCCATGGGCTGTGCGATGTCAGTGCACGTAAAAAGATCCCTGGGTGGTAAAAATTATGCCGGAGACCTTGACTACGACACCTCTTTTCCTTCTTTGTTCTTTCACTCTCACCTTCCTCCCTTACCTTACGGCGCGGTTTGGGGGTCCACGGAGATATGTGAGACAGTTACTGTTTCATTTCTTTTCCTGAAAACCAATTTCCATTTCTTTCAAGCAGCTAGGTTTCAAGAATTGAATTCATGTGAGCAAAGGAGAAATAAGTAAAAATAAAGACAAGGATGAGTTTTTGAAGTTTGAAGTTTGAAGAGGTTACGTTGAGCTGAGTTTTGTTTTCATTTATTTGAAAGCTGCGATCGCCTAGCCACCTTCTGTAGGAGATTTTAAAACTTTCCTAAAATCATAGAACTCATGATTGTGAGGCGGAATCGCATCTACATAACAATCAGCTCTTTGTGCGCCGTAAAGTACGTAGCATGCCCAAATCATTTCGATCATTGCGAAGTCAAAGTCATTGAAATCGCTTACTAGACTGATATTGTGGAAACATGATTGCCACATATTTTTGAGCAATGTTTTTCTTGTGTCTGTCCTTAGGGAGAATGAGTGGACTGTCTTCTCCGCATTTGTTTCTTCCCTTTACATTAGTATTATGCAGCAACATGGCATGCTATATCTTTTCTTAACATGCGTCGTGTTTCAGCTGCATCAGTGCATAAGTTTTTCTGAGCCGAAATTCTCCTAAAAAGCTTATTCCACATGAATTACAATTTTCAAGTTGCCAGGTGGCTAAAATATCAAGTGTTATGAACCGCGCCCAAAAGAAGCAAGGCAGCAGCCTACCTTATGGTCACTATTGAAATCTCTGTTTTCTCCTGCGTTGTACCGTTCACGTAATCCCAGTTAACGGCAGGTTATCTAGCATTAAAAACTTCACAACCTTACGGGCCATTGCATCTCGACACCTGCATGTAAATGCGTCTAAGTTTTCAACCCAGGTTTCATAACGCAACATTAATTAATGGCGATAGATGCAGTTTCTGAGATGTTTGGCATCTGCTTATCACGGATATCCGCAACAAGCGTCGTCTGTTGGTCGCCAGTAGCGATCATCACGTAAATCGAAGGGGATATTCTGAACATTTAAATTGGAAAAAGATTAGTGTCTTGCAAGATTCTTTCCAGACATGGTGATTATCGTGACCAACTTTTCCTACTCGCTGAAAAATCTCACCTATAAAATGCTTCGTGCGCTCGTACCCACTATTTCCGAAGACCGTGGAAAATCAGTCGGTTGTACCCGACATTCGAAATTCACATAGTAATTTCGAGTGTTCACCTCCACGAGGCACGTGGGGAAGCCATGCAAAGTGCAAGTGTTTGTCCAGATTTACTTGGCTTGGGCCACCAGCTCATCCTGCCCCTTTTCCGACATATAGTGTGCGGATAAAAACCTTTTAGCTGGCGCTACAAATAATCCTCAGTGCGCTGGCTGACACACACAGCACGTAGGCGATGATAGGGTTCGAGTTGGCGCATAAAGCAACGATTCTTCTGGAGCCAGTTCGAGTAGTTCGTTCGTGGGGCGCAGTCCTGGGAGAGGCTCCGTATATCCCGCTGCGCCATTCTGTTTCGAACAGCAGCCTGAAAAGGCTGACAGCTGAGGCCATGCATTTGTCTTAGTGCCGCCGCCGTAATGTTCGAGGATAACCCTCCTAGGAGGGATGCCCAGGCGACGTATGCCGGGCAGGCACAGTTTTACTGCCACCAGTATGCAAAATCAATAAAACAGTAAACGAAGGTCAGCCAGCTTCTGACCTTCACCTTCAAAAACTATGGGCACACCGAAAACATAGATATGCAGTAAAACCTCATTAATTCGAAGTAAGTTAGAATTCGAATTAACCGGGTTTTCAAATTAACCGAGCAGAGCGAAAAAAATGGGACCGAGACCAAAAATTTCGTTGTGGGAACGTGCTACCTGTACCGGACACACTTTGCGATTACCATATACTGCTGTGTAAAAGTGTGCCTTCCAATCTGACACCTCTGCGGGCAAAAAAAAAAAGTTGACTCTAATTACAAGTCGACGCGACCCCGCTCCCCCTCCTTCCCGCATAGTTCCGCCATTGCATTGAGTTTTACGTAGTTTCCCGTGGGAGGAATCACGGCGCGCCCGCCACTCAAAGCAATAAACGCTTAACGGTGCGATCACGAGGATAGCGGTCTGAGGCCAATGAAGAGTGAAAACAATGGCGCTCCATCCCGTCTTCCATGCTCGCTTGCAGCCCGACTGACTATAGAGGCGAACCGAACTGCAAACAGTCCTGTAGTTTCGAATCCCGGCGCGATGGACGCCTCGGAGATTATGGAAAGGTCGCTCTCGCACTATCGATCGTTCATCAGAGGAAGCGACTGCCAGCGCGAACAAACCAGGTAAACGGCGCGCAAATCGAATTTCCTTTAGCGGAACCGATTTGCATACATATCAACGGCTTTTTTGATGCCTGGGGCCCCATGCGTGGTGCCGTAAGTGGACGCTGGCACGGGGCGCCTACTACGCGCCGCTCGTCCAAAACTACCAGAGGCCATGTGGCTGTTTTTCCGAGAAAAGTTGACTTACACGCGAATGTACTGAAAAAAAAATGCGATATGCTGGTAACCTAACCCTCTAACCAAAACCAAAACCAAAATTGCAAAAAAATCTGCGTACCGTAATCCATGGATTTCTCGGGAGGCGTTACGCATGCAGCGAAGGCTCAAAAGGTTAAAAAAGAAATCAAGCAGAAATTCATCATTAAAACCAATTGTGGAAGCAATTTAAGGACCCGCCGCGGTGGCTCAGTGGTTAGGGCGCTCGACTACTGATCCGGAGTTCCCGGGTTCGAACCCGACCGCGGCGGCTGCGTTTTTATGGAGGAAAAACGCAAAGGCGCCCGTGTGCTGTGCGATGTCAGTGCACGTTAAAGATCCCCAGGTGGTCGAAATTATTCCGGAGCCCTCCACTACGGCACCTCTTCTTCCTTTCTCCTTTCACTCCCTCCTTTATCCCTCCCCTTACGGCGCGGTTCAGGTGTCCAACGATATATGAGACAGATACTGCGCCATTTCCATTCCCCAAAAACCAATTATTATTATTAAGCAATTTAAGAGCAACTTAAGCAGAAAATAATTTGCGAAAAAGAAAAGTATTACGGAACGCTCCTGCCTTCGTTCATTAGAACGTCTCCTGAGAGGTTCTGGCGCCAAATCATGCCCAGATCTTCTTCCACAAACGAATTTATAATAGACGGCAAATGTGTGTGTGTAATGAGGCCGTTGTTTGTTCCACGTTCAACAAATTCTTTCAGTCAGTATTCACAGAGGACAACGGTTGTCTGCCCAACTTTTCTACAGCACTCCCTGCCATATCTGATAATGTAATTTCAGAGACTGGTGTTTATAACTTGCTTTTGAACCTTGATGTTAAAAAATCAGCAGGTCCCGATAACATACCAAACGCTTTTTTGAAGCGCTATGCGGAGTGATGCGCAAAATACCTGACAGCAATATTCACCAGATCTTTACATGACGGTTCTTTACCGGATGACTGGAGGACAGCCGCAATTAAACCTCTGCACAAAACTGGAAAAAAAGCACACATCGAGAATTACCGACCTATATCTCTAACGTCGACATCATGTAAAATTTTAGAACATATAATTCTGAAACATATATTAAGTTTCTTGGAAGAGCACAAAGTACTTACCGATTTTCAGAATAGTTTCAGGTGTGGGTTTTCTACAAGTACACAGTTAGTTGAAAGTGTGCATGACTTTGCTCAGTCGATTAATCAGGGAAAGCAAACAGACGCAATATTCATGGATTTCCGCAAAGCATTTGATAAGGTGTCGCATAACAGATTAATTCATAAATTAAGTTATTAACGACTGGATACTTACATGGATTACAGCTTACCTCTCAAACAGGTGCCAATTCGTCACTCTAAACAATATATCTTCTAGCGGTGTCCGGGTTATGTCTGGCGTCCCCCAGGGATCCGTTTTGGGACCACTCTTATTTCTATTTTTATTAATGACATTGTGGCAGATCTTTCTGTCCGCGTGAAGCTGTACGCGGATGACTGTATTTTATATCAAGTGGTGTCTTCAGTTGATGACCAGGTACGTCTAAATAATAACCTAGCGAGAGTGGTTGCATGGTGCAACAAATAGGAGATGTGCAATCATTTTGAAAAAAAAAACCGTTTTTATGAAAATTACACACAAGAAATTACCTCTTCATTTTGTGCACGGTACTAACAACATATCATTATTAGAGGTGACAGAGTATAAATATTTGGGCCTATGGATTACTAACAACCTTTCGTGGTCAAAACACGTAGACGCTGTCGTAGGAAATTCAATGCGGAAACTCTTTTCCTTGAAGCGCTCATTAAAGTCATCCCCAGCTAGTGTTCGTCTATTGGCATACAATTCCCTCATCCGTCCGTTACTAGAATATGCTGTAATCATCTGGGACCCTTTCACGGTAACAAACATCCAGAAATTAGAGCGGATACAGCATAAAGTAGTTAGATTTATTTTAACTCATATGGCCGTGCATCTGTAAGGGAGCTCGTGAGGCGAAGTGGGTTTCCCCCAGTTGTGGAGCGCCATCGTGGTTGTCGATTAAAGTTTTTCTTCGAGCTCATAAAAGGTCCATTATAACGTTAATACTTCTATTTATTTTGCTTACTCCTCAGGTTATAACACGAGACAAATGCATGCACTAACAATAACCCCTTTGAACGCACGAAATAACTGCTTTAAATATTCTTTTTTTCCGAGGACAATTACTGAATTGAATAAACTTAATAGCGAGACTGTTAATCATAATTCTTTATTGATGTTTGAAAAGTGCCAGCAAATGTTATGAAGGAGTGCTTATATGCTTGTATTTTGTTTTTCCCCACCCTGCTATGATCTGTACTAGATCGCAGTATCTGTAAATAAATAAAAATAAAATAAACACGTAGCTCAAAGAAACGGCACAGGCCGCCGTTGAAGTCGTGGGCACGGAGCTGCCGAGCAAGAAGGGTCGCATCGCAGGACAAGCGCAGGCGCGCATTCCGGCGGTCCGCAAGCCATACCATAGACTGGTTCTTGCGCTGGAGGCAAACGGGGGTTACGGCGCTTTGCTTATCAAGCGTTGCTCTGCGGTACCACCTGACGGCTCCGAGGGGCCGTCGCTTCACCGGTTTGCGGCGAAATTGAAATCACGGATTCCCACGTAGCGTAGAGGGCTGGTGCAGGCAGCCACTCCGAATTTTCCGATCAAATTTGCATTAGAAATCACGAGACTGCATAAATTCTTCGAATTGTCCGGGATTTCGAGTTGACCAAGTTCGAATTATTGAGGTTCTACTGTATAGGCCACTCGGCACTACGACGAAAGATAGCGGTCGACTGAGTGACGGCTCAAGCCCGCCGTCATGAAAAGCAACTGGTGGACTGACATTCGTTAGGCTAGGGCAACCTAAAAGGAATGAAAAATAATGAGCTCCTGCCTGCACCACTAACGTACAACAGGCTTGATCCAATCAAAGATAAATGAAAAGGCCCGGAGGAAATTATATAATTTGACCACCCGTAAGTGGGGAAAATGGAAGCCACCTGTTGCAGTTGCTTGGCCGCCGCAAAAAAGAAAAAAAAGGCTCCTTGGGGTACTTTCAGCGGCATTGCAAAGCATTTTTTTTTTATTTCGCCGACTTACTGTAAAGACATAATTTGGGTTCGCTGCATACTAAATAAAGTTCAAAGTTCGAAAGTTGAAAGTTTATTTTTGAAACACGATTCAAGTTTCGAGGGAAGCCAGAGAAAAGCTGCGAAAACAGCTTGATGGATCCCGACTTCCTCTTTACAGAATAGCATTGGCGGCAACAAAAGTACGCAGGTAGAGGGAAAAGAGAGAAGAAAAAAGTATTGAAATAAGTGACTATGGTGGACTGTGAAAAACATAATGCACCTGCACGTGTTATGCACATACTACAAAAGTAACACCCAAGAGGACCACGGGGGAGGAGGGAATCAAACAGTGAAAAAGGACACGAGTTGGCAAAGTGGCATATCAGGAAGAAACTAGAGTGCGAATATTTGGCGAAGTCTTTCAGAAACATTTCATGCAGAACAAGACCTTGACGGCAGTACAGTTCATTAACATATACTGCATCACTTGTCGGCCATAATTGATACGATTTTTTTTTTACATGTCAAGGCTTTGCTCTGCGGACATCATACACCGTTCTGTTTTGTGCTAACCCAGCGACTCTGATCAGGGTGTCATCGTATTTCATTATTGCAAGTTTATATTTATGGCACAGCCTATAGCTATACATAGATTTTATTGATATAATGCTGTGTGTGTGGATAAGACTTACTGTGTGGAAAAGAATATGAAACTTTACAAGCAATGCGTATGACCCTTTTCTGTAAAGCAGTAAGTTTATTAATATTTTCAGCTGTTGTTGTTGCTCATACGAGACATCCGTAGTAAAGTATAGACGAGAACAAGCAATTTTGAAGTAGCATGTTAAGGGACATAGGAAAATTAAAGCACTGACGACGCATGATTCCAACTGTTCAAGAAACTACTGGGAACAAATGCGCTACAAGCGACACAAAAAGGACACATACACACGGCACAAGCGCAAACTAACAACTGTTTATTCCATACGGAAGGTGCGTTTATATACGCAGCGTCAGTTTTTGAAAGAAGCAACCATCCCATCATCAAACACATGACCATCACCACGACACAGCATCTGCACTTATCATGTCAATCTCAGTTTTTGTAAGTGCAGTAGAAGGAGTGCTTACACAGGTTCCATTTTCCGCCTTCTCGATTAAAACTGAGATTGACATGATAAGTGCAGATGCTGTGTCGTGGTGATGGTCATGTGTTTGATGATGGGATGGTTGCTTCTTTCAAAAACTGACGCTGCGTATATAAACGCACCTTCCGTATGGAATAAACAGTTGTTAGTTTGCGCTTGTGCCGTGTGTATGTGTCCTTTTTGTGTCGCTTGTAGCGCATTTGTTCCCAGTATGATCAACCAACTAGCCCCTGTAATAGCTTTGCTGTTCAAGAAAGCTTATTAATAAAGTAAATGATATGGTCATTTAACGACATATCGTCTGTAAAGCATACACCATGCGTTTCATAACTTCACACAAATTCTATTCTAGTATTGTCGAGTTCAGTCAGGGAAAACTGAGTGTTTATGGCGGGGGTGCAATACCGCTGCTTTAGTTTTATTAATGTTAATTTGCAAATAGTGCTTTATAGCTCAACAGTTAATTTCATTTAAAGTTTTATTCGCTCGCTTTTGCAAGATCAGTGCTTAAAGTACCTGGGAAAAACACACTGGTGTTATATGTGTAAATTATTAACTTAGGATCACTATCGACTCGAACAATATGATTAACATAAAGAACGAAAAGAATGGGGCCCAAAACACTCCCCTGAGGAACTCCAGAAACTGCGGGTTTATCCTGAGAACATTAACCAGCAATACTTACAAACTTGGACCTATATCACAGATATGACGAAATTGGCAACAAGGTTTTACCTGTGATAACATAACGATCCAATTTTATAAGCAATACAGTATGATTAGCAAGGTCAAAGGCTTTTGAGAAATCTAAAAACGATCCGAGTGCCATGTGTTTCAACTCAAAGTTTTGCAGTGTGAACTCTTTCTTAGCAAGGCGAGCTAATTCTGTAAATTAGCTTTTACGGAAACCGTACTGGGCAGTAGTGGCAAGGTTATACCGTTCAGCGAAACAGGACCGTCAATTCAGAATAACTTTTTCCGGGCTTTTAGAAAAAACTGGTCAGATTGATATGGGGCAGTAACTTCCTATTTCACTTTTGCTTCCTTTCTTATACACTACCACAACTTTCGCTTTTTGCATGAGATGTGGGAGAATTCCGCACAGCAAAGACACATTAAATATGTGAGAAAGACAGGGCGCAAGAATATCGATGACCACCTTTACAGTGTGTATCTGTGAACCTAACGCATCTGTAGCTTCACTGTTTTTAGTGATAAAAATGTCGTTACGATTTCATTTGTGGTAACCGACTCTAGAATATTGTTTCACGATTTCGGGCACCCAAAGACGAGAAATTAGCTTCGTTATTGGACGTGTTAGCAAAAGAAAGTAAATATTTATTGAAAGCATCTGCTAGCTCTGCCCCCTTCAGTTCTATCCCGTCTTGAACAATTTCTGTTTCTAGTTCTGGAGAGTTTCCGAAGATAGAATTTAACAACTTCCAGACATTTTCAAATCGACAATAGGCTTAATTAAAGACATTAAAAACAAATTCCTTTTTTAGCAGCGCGAAGGGGTTTAGTGGCAAAGATCCTGAATTTTGTGAACTTTTTCAACGGTTCAGGATGCCTGCTTTGTATGAACCGTTTGTAAGTTTGTCTCGTACATTCATTAACCGCAGTATATCTTTGTTAATTCAAGGCTTCCTACCTTTCTTTGACTGCATAGATTTTTTTTCAGGGAAAAAGAAGTGTAATATATATCAGTGAATTTTTCAAAAAATTTGCTCTGCACTTCATCAGGATTGCTTTGCTCAAAAACATCTTCCCAGCTAACAGCAGATAAGCGCATCTTGAACTCAGTGTGTGGTCATTCATAAGTCGATAAAATGATGTTTGTTAAAGTTGTTGGAAATAGACAGTCAAACTGCCTGGTAAGAATATTGGCAAATGGTCCCTTATAGTACAAGCAATGACACCTGACTAAGTTTCCCGGTTTAAAGTTAATTATGAAGAGATCTAAGAGTGTTCCAGACTCCGAAGAGACCGTGTGGGTTACACAATAACAGTTTCACATGAATGAAAATTTAGTAAAACCTTGAAATCTACTGTTGTGTTATTGATGGCATGCATGTCAGCATTGAAATTACCTTTTAAAATTAACTGATACTGGTTCACTTTAATGAATTAATGAATCAAGAAATAGAAAGAAATCGTACGATCTACTCGCAGGTGGACGATAGCATACACAAAATATCCGCGTGCCACACTTTACGGTTAGCACTTCACAAGAAGCTGTTGTACAACAAAATCCGATGACCGTTTCTAATTCCATAGCATCTAAAACTAACATAGAAACACCTCCTCCCCGCCTAACACAACGGCTTATATAGGAACACTTTTATGTGGGAATAACATATACATCATCTTCGCAGGTAAACCATGTTTCAGAAAACATGTAACACTGAAACTACTTTCGACTTCGCTAAAAAAATGGTCAAGTCTGACATTAAGATGGATGCAAGTGCAGTACTGCGATTTGTCATGTTTAACATACGTGCTGAGGTCGGAAAGATCGATTCGAACAGTGAAAGAAGACATGGAAGGAAAAATAATGCTCCTCATTCACGCACATTATTTATTTCACAATTTATCCAGATCTGCTGCCCACCGAACAAGGATCGCAGGATCGTGTTCTTTTTTTCCGACAGACACTTTTTCATTGCGGTGTCAGGAGAAACGATAATCATTGAGAGCTGTTCAAGTCTTTGCACAGCGTACCAGGTCCCGGTTTTGACGCGTCATGTTTTCGACGATAGATACGTCCAAGTTTTCATCTATTAAAACAGCTCGCTTTTGAAACCACATTTCTTGGGTAGAACGTGGTGAAAAGAGGAAAATGATCCTGGGTACCTTTCCTGCTTTACACGGAAGTCTGTGCACAATATAGACCTCGTTTGATGGAGTTCTGGCAGGTTCACGGATTTTGAAACATCATTTATCTTTTCCATAAGGTTCACATCATTTGTGACTGGGATGCCATGAACCTCAAGGTTCAGTTTTTTATTACTTCATTCAAGTTCTTGCATGGCCATTTGCAGTGATTGCATTTCACTAGCATCGATGTTGGTCTCAAGTACACTGACACGTTTCCTCAAGCTGCGAATTTACTTATCATGCTTGGCTTGTCGCTCAAGTATGTTGTATTTTTGTACATTAGCTTACTTGACTGCTTCACTTCATTTACCTGCATGGACAGGCCGGCAAGAGCATCAAGCCTTTGACAAATATCAGCCAAACTGGTGGCAGGCTCAGGTTGCATGGTGGCACTTTCAGATATCTGATTTTGGTTAGCGACAGTCTAGGATTCTACAACTCTTGCGACATTTTTCGCCTTTAGACTTATAGGTTCACTCTTCTGGAGCGATCAGCAAGATAGTACGTGCATTTACATTCGGCGTACTTTATGAAGCGACCTCCGCTCGGTAGATACTCCTCGCAGGACGGGCATGTCTCGGCATGATGACCGCTAATGTAACTTGTGCACATTCACGTTTAGAAGCAAAACAAAACTTTGCCCGTAGAATCGGAAATTCGTGCATGGTAAAACCAAAACAAAGAACACAGGAGTAGCAGGCAACACGGCAGAAGTGGCGGCGGTAAGAGACTCAATGCCAAGCAACAAAGTTTTCCTTTCACCAACCTGGGAGGCGGAAAAATAAAGAGCAGATAAGGTAGGCGTCCTTTCACCACCGTCGCTGCCGCTTGTGTGACAGGAAAGGAAATCATTTGAGCTGTTTTCATGCAGGAACCGGATAAGGATCCTGCTCTAATTATTGTCGGTAAGCTATTTGGAGAAATCCTCCTCCCTTGTCGCCGTTAATCCCACTTGCTGTAAAATTGGTGTCCTTGAAGCCGTTGTCGCTGCACTAGTCCACAGGAGGTGGGGAACATCTACCTCTGCATCCAGTTTGGAACAACTCGGGCAAGTGGCGGATCCTGCGTCTTCTTCAGAGCCTCATCGGCACGTGACGGACGGGGTAAGGGTCACCCCGCCCTTATCCTGCTAAGGGATACCTCCTCGAACCTGGTTAGCTTATGAGGAAGGGGTAAAGTGTACGGGGGAATGAGGGCACGTGTACCTCTTCTTAAAGAGGATACTGAGGTGAAGAGAGCGTAGCGGGCATGAAAAGGGAGCCTGGTGGGGGGTGCATTGGCGTTTGGAAGTTGTTGTGTGTAAGATTGTCTACTTTTCTCTGCTCAGCGTTCTAATCATCATCTTGTGTCCTGTATATCTGGATGTGTATGTTTTCTTACTGAGTGCGTGGATCTCCTGCGTTGTCACTTTTTTAAGTTCTTTTATGCCGGCTAAAATGTCTGTATAGATACGGGCCGCTGTTATATACTCTATTTTATTTATGACCTCCATAGCATCGCGGATTGCGTAAAGTTCCATCACAAGCGGATCCGGATGGCCTGATACGTATTCATGATGTACAGTCGTGGACAAAAGTTCGCAGGATGCAGATTCGCGGGGAAAAAAATTATTTCTGCGTTGTCTCGCTTGCCAGTCAGATGGTCTTATTCTAGCAGATGAAGCACGCCTGTCTCGTCACTTTAGGCATTTCGTTCACCTGTTATGCGTAACTGTGCCGTATTAATTTTTTTTCAGCGAACACACATCCCGAAAACTTTTGTCCATGACTCTACATTTAGCTCTTTGTGTGTCGGGCTAGTGGCTGCTGTTTTACTGCCCGTTTCTCTAATCGACGCATCCGTATATGCAATACACATTACCGGGAATACATCAACTAGAGTTCGAGTTCTCGGCTTCTCTTTACTACAAAGTTTAGTCGTCTTTGAAGGAGGGTCAGCCATTATAGGTGTTTGCACTGTCACCGCATTGTACAACGATGGTATAGGCACGACATACTTTTCCTTCAGATTTCGTGTTGCCGCTCGCTGTTCAATTATTTCTGTCAGTGCATTCAAATGTGCAAATTCCTGCAGAATTGTGATGGGTGTAAGTTTTGGTAAGGCCATGAAGGTGTGCAATGCGTTCTTCTTTATTGTATTTAACTACGCTCATTGTCGCGTCGTCAGTCGTTGGAATTGGGCCGGGTAGAGTATCCTCGACTGGAGCACCAATTGTACAAGACGTCATTCCATCTGCGTTCGGGCTCCTCCTCCCCTAGACGAAATGCGTTTGATCAAGTTCAAGGAAGTCGCTGTTGCTTTTTCATCCTATGGAGCCATTGTGTTCATTTGCCAGATTTATGTATGCCTAGGCCAAGGACTCTCAACTCATCCACCTTTTGTAATGACTGATTTCCAATCTTCAGCGTGACCCTTTTAGTGGCGAATTGCTTTTTTCCCTTCTTGTTTGTAACAGGAATGTAGATGGACTTTCGCGGTGACTGTTCCAACCCTGCAGCATGGACATAATCATCTAGCGTATTTGAGGCCTCTTGCAGATAAAAATTCTGTGCCTCAAGCTGTTTATAAGTAGACCAAATCGTGGCCTCGTGTGCGTAAATAATGAACTGCACCTCTTGTATTTCAGCTAATTTCCACGCCTATGGTATGAGTGCGATGTTTAACAGGAAATGTGCTAAAAGTGAACCTTGTGTCACGCCTTTATTTGAGGTGTAATTAACGATTTGTTTTCCTTTTACCCTTTCAGAAAACGTTCTGTCCTTCAGCAAATTGTACGCTGCTTTTATGACCAGTAGGGGAATGCTGTTAGAATTTGTCGAACATGTGATTTTCGTTCATTTTCCAACCAGCATGGTAGGCGCGCGGCAGTCATCTTTTCATAGACCTTGCAAATTGTAGGCGTTAACGAGATAGGCCGTAAAGATTGTAGGATTGTGGGAGGTTTCCGAGCCTTGGGTATTGGGACCACCAATAAGTTTTTCCAGTGGGGTGGAATTTCTCCTTGCCATACCTCATTTATTACGTCCAGCGGGCTGTCACCTGCGTCTCGTTCCAAGTTATTGAAGACTTTATAAGGAACATGATCATGTCCAGGCACAGTTTTGCCACTCACTTCTTCTACAGCAGCCAATAGCTGTAGTTTGGTAAATAGTGATCTTACACCGTTTTATGAACTGCGTCATTTGCCGGTGGACGAGCCGGATACTCTGCATGACTCGGGAAGGAAAGGACCGAAGACTTATATGAAAACTCCTCCGGCATGAGCTGTAAGACAAGCCTAATAGTCTCCGCATGATCTTTGGTCTGCCTCTCTGTTTCTCCGCCGCGGAAAGTCCTCCAGAAGGCCCTGTTGGGCGCTCCTGAGACCAAACGACTACACCCGTCGTGCCACCTCTTATGAGCCAGCTGCTTTTCATAACGGCGCGCCTGCGCCGTCACTCGGTTCACCTCCGTTTTTCTTTGCACGTATTCGGGATGCCGAGCAGCCTGTATATTCGCCTGTTTTCGGCGTGCCCAAAGTTGTCGAAGGTGAAGGCCAGGAGATGGCTTATCGTGGTTCACTGTGGTGGTTCGACAGCGCAACAGCACACACAGACCTAGTAGGAGACGAGACACACAAATCAGCGCTGAACTTACAACTGGTTTTTTATTGGGAACTATCACTAGGTGTCTTCTTGACATTGCGCATGTGCGCTATTTTTTCGTGACTGTATATATGACGTGCTTCTTCCCAATAAAAAAACAGTTGTAAGTTCAGCGCTGATTTGTGTGTCTCGTCTCCTACTTGGTCTGTGTGTGCTGTTGCGCTGTCGAACCACCACTATGCATCACCAACTAGTCCAATCTGCAGTTCTTCTTGGTTCACTGTCGTTGCAATGGTATGATCCTTGAGAACAGTTTGAAGGGTGAGCACAAGAACATTGGGGCTAACTGCATGAGTTCTTGCACCCTTCCGTACGCCATCCCAACATGTAACATAAATTTTTCTTCAAATTTTCTTCATTTGTTCCAAATTGAAACCTCTGCTTATGGGTGCATGGTCACTAACCCACGCATCTAATGCTGGCTGCAATTGTTGTGCAACGGGGCCCTTCCACCTCGTCAGATCTGGTAAGCACGTTTGTGCAGCAGGCAGTGTTGCGACCGCTGGGCGATTTAGCAGTGTAAAATTCATTTCTGTGAAGGCAGTCTGAACTTGATCACCCCTTTTGGAACCATAATCATATCCCTAAGCAGTGTGTGGAGCGCTATAATGTCCACCTATTAGCATCGGGGCTCCAGGTTATGACTGACGGATATGTTTAACCCATCCAAGATGAATTACTGTGTTTCTGGGAAGAGCGTACATGAAAGCTAGTATCAGGGGCGTTTTGTTTCGGCGCGCGAGTACCGCAACTATATCCTCCTGAGCGTTTTGCACCACTTGTTCAAGTCAAATGGCATTTGGGGAACGTTGGCACTAATATAGACGGCAGCTTTTCCTGGCGTTTCCGTCTCTGCCCTTGCTCTTTTATCATGGATGGGAAGGCACTGTTCCTATAGATGTATCATGTGATGGGACACAACCGGTTATGTTCCTGTAACAACAACGCTGGTGAATGCAGCTTGCTGTATAATAATTTTGTCTTAATTTATCTAACCTTATTAAAGAGCCATCTGCAGTTTCATTGTTTAATCTCTTGCCGATATTTTCATCTATTTTTATCCATGATGTATATTGATCTGCATCAGTTGTGTCAGTTGCGTAAGAGTGTATAGTACCGCCTCCCATATTGGTGTTCTATCGGCAGGTTTACAGTTCGGAACATCCACTGACCTTGCTGCCTTACGGACTGCAGGCATATCTTTCTGTTTTTCTTAGCTTTTCTGGCGCCGTTTGGCTATACACGCTTTCTTCTTGTGCAGGTGTGCAATTTGTGCTGCCAGCACTGCAATTTCCTTGTCTGTTGTATCCTGCTGGCGAATACAATCCTCAAGTTCCGAAAAATCATCGGCAGTAATTAAGTGCCGATGTCCTGAGTTTTGCGCGTCGCCCTGTCTTCAGCGCTGAAGCAAAGGATGTCCTGTTCTGTGGATCCTCCGTGACAGGCTCTTCTTCTTCAGTCGCATAATCAAACCGCTTTTTCAACAGAGCAACAAATCTGTTCTTAATCACTAGCGGTGCACATTGTTTCCGTTGCCCTCTCCTTGCTAACTCGAGCTTTCGCTTTTTCTCGGACACTGAGAGGAAGTGATGCCGTGATCACTAGATTTGCGTAAGCCACATTTGAATTTCGCTTCACTCGATCCTGTCGTGCAGTCTGGTTGAACTCCGCATGTACAAAATGGTCTAGGTTTGTACGTTTTGGGACGCACTATGCAGCCGTTGTAGTAAAATTTATCTGAAAGAGCCCCTGGTCGCTGTAATGTGACCAGAAAAGTTCCCCTGTTCCCCATACGACGTGCGGCCAACACTGTATGTGTTCCCGATATGAGGTTTCTTGCCACTGTTTCCAGGGAATAATGGAGGTCTAGGCCATCGATGACACATCGCTGAGTGTTTGGACGTGATGCTAAGTAAATGTGTACTGGAAGATAATCCTCGGACGTGAATGGAATCTATACTGTTGTGCACGTATTGCGTGCATCCTCAAGTGTGGCTAAATGCACTGTGGCACTGTTAGGCGCCCGGTGGCTTGTCAATTTCCGGGAACCTGTGGTACCAAATGCTGCGTCTATCACTCTGCGTCTATCACAGTTTTGGTGGGTATCTTTGTAATATCAAACTGTAATGTTGGTCTGATGTGCGCTCTGAATAAATGCTGCAAAGATGGCGTTGAACATGCAGAGATTGACTTACTAGGGGCAGCCCTTAGCTTCTTTGCCGCTTGTCCGTTGTCTGGCGTACCCGGTAGTTTGACCGGCCGGGGTGTTCTTGACGGGGTGTCAGGGGTGACTTCTTGTTGCACCTCCATAGCATGCAGTGCATCTCTGGGTTCGGGTAGCTGCCCGAGCGCTGTACTCGTATTCGAACTGACGTCCACGCTGTTCTGCGGCCAGGTGCTCGCTGCAGGTATTGGCTTGTTACCGAAACTGGCGGCGGTCACTTAAACACCCAGTTTGGTACTTGTCGTTGTAATTGCAGAGGTCGCAGCGACGGCCCGAAAGCCCACTGGCGTCCACATGCTTGACACCTCATCTGCGGTGAGGATCAGCATAGCACCAGTAGGCCTATAGCAGCCAAGCAACACGTCTTCTTAAAGCGGTTAAAGTTGAAAGATCATGCCTGAAGGATACAGCTCACCCTGCAGCTCAATCTGAAGAAGTTTGCAGACCAGGCAGTAGTCCTTTTTTCCGAACTATACGCTGTCATCGGAGCAGCCTTCAGCACAAGACGGCGATAAGGTCACCATTTACCACATTGGGGGTATTGGATCCTATTGAAGAAGCAAAAGAACAACGCCAGGACATAATAGCGCTTCATACGAAGTCTTTAAAACTTAGAACGAAAAACTATTGATTCCGGTTTTTGGCGTTAAATGAGACATCGCAATCGCGGAAATTCCACTAGACTGGAAGCACTCGGTCGTGGTCCCGATACCAAAGGCTGGAAAACCTCTCATCAGCATACATCTCATAAACGCCGAAAATTTGTAAAATTTATGAGAAGTTGTTTGCGCGTGCTTATAATAGTGACCAGGAATTTTAGCAAACATTACATATTCGCTTCCGGTAAACTCTAGGCACGAAAATGGGGTTGCTACACTGGCTTAAGATTAAGGTCAAACACTTGTCGCCTCATAGCCATCTTGTACTCATGTCGGTGGCTACAGACGTGCTGAAGGTATATGATAACGTGTCGCGCGCCAAGATCCTTTTGAATACAGAAGATATGGGCATTCCAGTGTAGCAGGGGGGGGGGGGTGCATAAAGTTAGGTGGACGGATAAAATTAAGAAGTTTGCGAGGATACGATGGCAGCAGCTGGCAAAGGACAGGGTTAATTGGAGAGACAAGGAAGAGTCTTTTGCCCTGCAGTGGGAATAGTCAGGCTGATGATGGTGAGGTGGACGGGCATTCCCTTACAGATTATGAAAGTTGACCACAGAGTGCTTAGAGACCGGATATTCTCTATCCGCCTCAATTCACACATCTGTAATTACATCCTTTGCCCGTACAGTTTCGAGGCTGATTAATTTTCTTCTCTAGAAATGATTCCCCAAAAAATGTTGGTGCGTATGAGTAGCGCCATTTTTTGGGCTAACCTGAGCTGTTTATGCTAATTGCTGTTGCAGCCGCTAGATGGCACTACATGTAGAAAAATACGTCAACGACGAGGATACGGGGTAGTGGAAGTTAACAGGGAAGTGTACAAGGTCAGGCCCCCACCCTTTTGCACAGGATTGCATTCACTACGGTGGTGCCACATGCAAGAGGGTGGGTTGCAGGATAGGTCGCCAGGCAACAGCTTTTTTTGGGGGGACCCAGAGCTCTGAGGGAATCAGTGTAGATAAGGAAAAACCAAGATCAAAGGGACGATGGAACCATAGGAAAAGAAATAGACACAAGCGCCAGGGCCAAGTTAATTCAGATATAGGTTTTATTAACATGCAAGGCAGGAATAGACTGAAATTGGAGGAAATAGAAGAACAGTTAAGGCAAAAGGAAGTAATGGTATATGGTTTAGTGGAAACACATCTTAGAGACAGAACAACCACCCTGTTACCTAGACTACGAATGGGAATGTTGCAATAGAACAGAGGGCAACAGAAAGGGGGGTGGAATTGGGGCATTCATTCATAAAAGTATGAGTTTTCAAAAGGTTAAACTGGGATGCAAGGAGCATTTATGGCTAAAAGGAACAGTGGCAGGGGAGCAAACACTCCTTGGCTTTGTATACCTGTGGACAAGAGCTAATGCCAAAGAGGAAAACAGAAAAATGTTAGAATTTATTGCAAGAGACATTGATGAACTAGGAGGACTGGGCGAGATAATTATATTAGGCGACATGAACGCACATATAGAAGACCTGGATGGGCACACAGATTCGACAGGAAGCAGGCTGCAGGATATGTGTGAAAGGCATGATTTAGTTGTATGCAACAGTACAGAGAAGTGTGAAGGGCTCATAACATAGGAGGCAGGAAGTCTGCACTCGTCGATAGATTATGCACTAATGTCACAGAGGATGCATAATATATTAGGGGTAATGAGCGTAGATGAACATGGTTCCAGAAATCTAGGTAGTGAGCACAAGCGTATCAAGTTGAGTTTCAGAAGAGAAACCAATGTAGGACTGAAGCGAGATAAACAATCAGAGGGGAATTTTTACTCAGAAAAGCAATTGGAAGCAGCAGCCAAACAAACTGAGAAAGAAATTTTAGAGGATAATGAAACATTAACTCGATTACTTGAGCTAGAGCTAGCTAAGCTACGGGTAAAGCCAAAAGGGAAAAGACGCGAACGCAAGAGTTGGTGAGACGAGGAGGTCAAGAGGGCGATAGAGCAACGTCAGGAAGCGTCCAGGGAACACAGATATTCCAAGAGGGGGGAACCAGAAGTTGGAGTAGACAGAAAATGGGATACCTTCATAAATTGTAGAAGGGAAGCATCCTATTTGATTAACGAGAAAATTAGAAGAAATGGTGCCCAATGAATGTCAAAAGTAAATAAAAAGGATAGAAAATCAGCTTAAAAATTCTGGAAACATCTAAACGCAGTAAGACTAGGCTAGAGAAAAAGTTTATTCTTACAGATAAGGGTATACGACTAGAAGTGGATGAGGCGATGAAACACATAAGAACAAGGATGGCAGAATAATTTAAAGAAAGAAATGTTGCAAATAATTTATCGAAGGAGGATAGACCGGTTACTGCAATTGCTTCACTTGAGCAAAGAGAGTGGGAAAGGGCCGAGAAGAAGGTTCCTAGTGGCACGTCAACAGGTCCAGACGGTATTCCGATTGTGTTAATAAAGAAGCTAGGACCATAATCCAAGCAAACATTAATACAGGTGGTGAATAAAATGATAGTGGATGGGAAAGTCCCCGATAAGTGGCGATTAAGTAGGATCAACATGATATATAAGGGAAAGGGGAGAAAGCGCTGACGTGAGTAACTTCCGTCCCATAATGGTGACATCCGTGGTTTACAGGGTGGTGATGCAGATTATAAAGGATAGATTGCAGGCTTGGGTCGAGAACGAGGGGGTGCTAGGGGAGCTACAAAATGTGTTCCAGAAACAAATAAGGTTGGAGGACAATCTGTTTTCATTGATGCAGTGTATAGAGATTGCTGAAAAGGGAGACAGGCCCCAATGGCTAGCATTTCTGGATATTAAGGGAGCGTACGACAACGTTATTCAAGAGTATTTGTGGGACATGCTGGGCACGTTGGATGTGGAAGATGGAGAAATTAATCTTTTAAAAGATACATATAAAGATACCAGAGTGCTTACAAAATGGGAAAAAAAATGTATCAGGGCCTGTAGAGATACAGCGGGGGCTTAGGAAAGGATGTCCGTGTCGCCTTTGTTGTTCATGATGTACCTGCAAGGGTTGGAGACCAAGCTAGAGAGGAGCGGCCTAGGTTTCAACCTTTCTTTTTCAAGCAAGGAGAATGGATTAAACAGTAATTAGCGGGACTGATATACGCGGATGATATAGTGCTAATGGCTGACAACAAGGAAGATTTGCAGAAGTTGATAGACAAATGTGGCACAGAGGGAACTAGATAAGGTTTCAAGTTTAGTAAGGAAAAATCTGCAGTCACGATATTTATTTTATTTATTTATTTAACAATACTGTTAACCCTCAAGCGAGGGTCCTTACAGGGAGGGTATGAAAACTTTGTAGAAAATAGAATTATTCACAATCACTAAATACATCAGCAGAAGACAGTACATTCGTTCAAGCATCAAATAGCACTTTCAAGCAGATGGTCATCCAGAGATCGCTCAAATTCATGCAGATCATTCTGTTCTACAACACTCATTCACAAGTCATTCCACATTTCAATTACATAGGGGAAGAAGGAATTTCTGAAAGCTTCACTATGGGCGTAGTACGGCTGAATTATCCGACTATGATTTGTTCTAGAACTCCGTTTGTATGTTTCCTTTTGAATGTTTACCTGTTTTTGGAGCATCTGGAATATTAGCTTTAGGCGATTTTTTTCTCTACGTATTTCTAATGAATCCAGGCTACAGGAAGAAAGCATATCTGTAACTGAGTCTGTCCTTCGATATCGGCAGCAAATAAAGCGTACTGCGTACCTCTGAACTCTTTCTAATTGTTTCTTTAAATAATTCTGTTTAGGACTCCATACTACTGACGCATACTCAAGGATTGGCCTCACAAAAGCTTTATATGCAATTAGTCTTACATCTCGTGTAGCATTCTCCAATTTTTTTCTCAAAAAACATAACCTCTGGTGTGCTTTAGAGCACACCTCTTCTATATGTGTGCCCCAATTTAAATTTTGTGTTATTGCCATTCCTAGATACTTAAACTGAGTTACGTTTACCAAACACTTGTCACCAATGAAATATGGGAACGAAAGAACAGATTTCTTCGTTGTAATGTGCATGTATACGTTGATTTCGAATAATTTATTTCCATGTTCTATTTTTTGCACCATTCGCTTAATACCTGTAAAGAGTTGTTAATTCTAAGCTGGTCTTCCGTGTTTCTAACTGTGGAATAAATTAAACAGTCATCTGCGAATAGCTTCAGTCGTACATTTGGTTCCATGACAGCAGAGATATCATTAATATACACCAAAAATAACAACAGTCCCAGAACAGAACCCTGTAGAACTCCTGAAAGAACTGCTAGTGAGGCGGACAAATGACCATCCATTTGGCCACCTGGTTACGATTTCCTAAGTACGCTTTAATCCATTTTACAATATTCATATTAATTCCAGCTCTTTCCAGTTTAAAAACTAATTTATTGTGTGGCACCTTATCAAAAGTTTTGGCAAAATCTACAGCGATTATGTCAATTTCCTGCTTCGCATCAATCGTCATTGCAAAATCGTGAATTGTCTCTACAAGTTGTGTAGTGGTGGAAAGGCCTGCTCGGAATCCGTGTTGGTGAGGGTAAAGTAAACAGCTTGTTTCTAGGTAATGAAAGATATGCTTCGCTATAATATGTTCCATAAGTTTACAAGAAATCGATGTAAGAGATATTGGGCGGTAGTTATTTACAAGAGTTCGGTTGCCTCCTTTAAACACCGGAATTACTAGTGCATTGCGCCAATCTTGTGGTACACAATGGGTGTGCAAGGATTTTGAAAAATAAGTTTAAGGTATCGTGAGGCCCACTCGGCATATCTTCGGAGAAACTGGGTTGGTATGTTGTCTGGTCCATTGGGTGGCGAGCATAGAATACACAGGAGTTCGCTAAGAGTAGTGGATGAGTACAAGTATCTTGGGGTGTGGATAAATAACGGTGCTGCGTATCTGGCAGACCATGAAAAATATGTAATGAACAAAGCTAGTAGGAATGCAGCTTTCATGAAAAATATAGCACTGTGGAATTAAAATAATTATGAAGTGGTAAGAGGGATCTGGAATGGAGTGATGGTTCTTAGCCTTACTTTCGGTAATGCGGTCCTGTGCAAGAGACCAGATGTTCAAGCGAGGTTAGAAATCAAACAATGCGGTATAGGGAGGCTAGCTTTGGGAGCACATGGCAGTACACCAAATCAGGGAGTACAGGGTGATAAGGTATGGGCGTCGTTCGAGAGCAGAGAAGCTAGCAGTAAGATAGCATTTGAGGAGCGATTGAGAAAAATGGGGGAATAGCAGTGGGCTAGGAGAGTTTTCACATACCTGTACATAAAGAATGTTGACACGAAATGGAGAAAGCGGACTAGGAAATTAACAAGCAAATATCTGGACAGCAGTAGGGGTGCAAATCAGAATTATCAATTAAGAGAAAGATTAAAGAAACAGAGAGAGCTCTTTGGAAAACAGCGATACTGACGAAATCAGCACTTAACATTTAGGATCTTTAAGCAGGAAATTACCAAAGAAAATATTAATGATAATTGTAGGGGAAGATATTTGTTTTTTGAGGCCAGGACTGGAGTTTTGCGGACTAAGACGTATAGAGTCAGGTACCACGAGATAGACACGTTGTGCGTTGAGTGCGGAGAGGAGGAGGAAACGGCTGAACACTTGATACTTTTCTGTAAAGGGCTCCACCCTACAGTGGAAAGCAGCGGGGCTGATTTATTCAAGGCATTGGGGTTTAAAGACAGTGAAGGGAAAGAAGATATTAAGTGGGTAGAAGTAACCAAGCAAAGGTTATCTGATTGGTGGCTAAAATGAATACAAGAGTAAAATTTTATAAGTCATGACTAGGTGACTTGAGCCACCGCCCGATTTAAAGGGTTCAGCCTCCATCCATCCATCCATCCATCCATCCATCCATCCATCCATCCATCCATCCATCCATCCATCCATCCATCCATCCATCCATCCATCCATCCATCCATCCATCCATCCATCCGTCCGTCCGTCCATCCGTCCGTCCGTCCGTCCGTCCGTCCGCCCGTCCGTCCGTCCGTCAGTCCGTCCGCCCCTCCGTCCGTCCGACCGTCCGTCCATCCGTCCGTCCATCCATCCATCCATCCATCCATCCATCCATCCATCCATCCATCCATCCATCCATCCATCCATCCATCCATCCATCCATCCATCCATCCATCCATCCATCCATCCATCCATCCATCCATCCATCCATCCATCCATCCATCCATCCATCCATCCATCCATCCATCCATCCATCCATCCATCGCCTTCAACCTCACGAAATGAAACAACGTGGCTCAAATCAGAGATATAGTACAGCAAGACAACACCTTTACAGTCCGCATGCTATCAGATGCTCTCGATATTATTAAGACAACATGCCACCAAATTTTGCGTGAGAACTTGGGGAAACGAAAGCTGAATGCCAGACTTGTGCCGCAATCCCTCACACAAGGCCAGAAGGACAGGCGGGCATCGGTGAGCGCTGATTTGCTCTCGGAGGCAGAGAAGGATTCTGCATTCGTCGACAGCATCATTGATGAAGACGAAACATGGAGTTTTCAATACAACCCTAAAAACAAAGAGGCAAAGCTCCGAATGGCGGTCCACATGCACTCCGGCGTCGAGAAAGGTGCGGCGACAGAACACCAAAACAAAGAGGATGGTCATAGTTTTTTTCGATGCCATAGGTGTCATACACCGTAGTTCGTCCCGCAAGTCCAGACGGTGAATCTGGAGTTTTATATCCGCGTGCTCCAACACATGCGTAATGCAATGCGACGCAGTCGCCCTTACTTATGGGCATCTGGACAATGGAGCCTTCTCCATGATAACGCAAGGCCGCACACTGCTCTCAGCGTGACAAAATTTCTCTCCAGCCACAGCAGTACTGTACTTCCCCATCCGCCATACTCGCCTGGCCTCTCCCCATGCGATTTCTTCCTGTTTCTTCGTGTGAAGAGAACCCTAAAAGGTCGCTGGATGAGGAGCGTGGAGGCCACTCAAGACGTCACGACAAAGGAGCGGACAGCCGTGCCAAAAGAAGCTTTTTCCAACTGTTTCCAAGACCTCAGCAAGCGTTGGAAGCTGTGTATACACTGCAAATGAGACTATTTCGAAGCTGTGCGGCACAAATGACTTCAATGTTAAACGCATTTTTTAATGGACTCATTATCGAAACTTTACGGACAAAGGTTGTGTCTCTCTTGGGTTAGTGGAGGGCTACAAGGATTGGTTTTAGAGCCTTTACTAAATATTACAGCTTTCATCCCAGTGTGGTGCAAGTTAGAAGAAATTCCACGTGTTGAGTTTGAGTTACACAGGTGACGTCACGCTACGGTGCTTTCAAAATCACTTGAAGACGCTGAAATACCCTATTTACTCGCGTAATAGACACACTCCCCCCCCCCCCCCGCCACAAACACATACACTTTTGTCGTTGAGACATGATTGTTTTTTAACCACGCGTAGAAACACCCTCACCAGTACAGGATTTGGCCACCCTGGTGTTGTACTTGGCCACAAACTTCTATGAACAAACCAATTAACCCTCGGCCTTCAGTCCCCAACGGCTGCGGAACAACTGACCACGGCGGCGGTCAGACCTGTGACGCAGCGGAGGGTGCAATTTCTGACTCCGGACAGGCCGCCATTGGAATCTGAACCTGGAAACGTTTAACGCTAGAACTTTATCTAGTAAGACTAGCGTAGCAGTGCTGTTCGAGGAACTAGCGGGAATTAAATGGGATGTGATAGGGCTTAGTGAAGTTAGGAGGACAGGTGAGGAGTTTACAGTGCTTAAGGACGGACACGTACTGTGCTCTCGCGGATTAGCGGTAAGACGAGAACTAGGCGTGGGATTCCTTATTAATCAGGATAAAGCTGGCAATGTAGAGGAGGTCTATAGTATTAACGAGAGGGTGGTAGCTATTGTAATTAGGCTCAATAGAAGGTACAAGCTGAAAGTGGTGCAGGCCAACGCGCCTACATGCAGCCATGATGACGCGACCGTTTAGAGTTTCTATGAAGACGTGGAATCGGCAATGAATAAAGTAAAATCACACTAAACTGTACTGATGGGCGACTTCAATGCGAAGGTGGACAAGGAGCAGGCTGGCGACCACGCGGTAGGCTACTATGGGATAGGTTCTAGAAGTAGCAGGGGAGAGTTAGTATAATTCCCAGATAGAGATAATTTACCGGTCATGCATATTTTTTCCGCAAACGAGAGAACAGTAAGTGGATCTGGAAGAGCCCCAATAGTGAGAATAAAAATGAAACCGAATTCATACTATGCGCTCAACCTGGCAGCGTTCAGGATGTGGCCGTGCTCGGAAAGATGCACTGTAGCGACCACAGAATGATAACGTCTCGAATTAGCTTAGACTTGAAGAGGGAACGGAAGAAGCTAGTGAAGAGGAAGTTCATTAACGAGTTAGCGGTAAGAGGGAAAGTACAGAAATTCAGGATATCGCTGCAAAACAGATATTCGGCTTTAACTGAGGAAGATGAGCTGTATGTTAATACATTGAACGATAATCTGACATCAATATTTACGGAATGCGCAGTAGGTGTAGGCGGTAGGACAGTTCGACAGGATACCGGAAAGCTATCTCAGGTGACGAAAGATCTGATCAAAAAACGTCAAAGCATGAGGGTATTTAACCTTAACGACAGAATAGAACTGACAGAGCTATCGAAGTTAATAAATAAGCGCAAAGTAGCCGACATAAGGAAGCTTAATATGGACAGAATCGAACATGCTCTGAAGAACTTAGGTAGCCTAAAAGCGGTGAAGAGTAAACTAGGCATAGGTAAAAACCAGATGTATGCTTCAAGAGGCAAGAAGGGGAATGTCATTAGTGTGACGTTCCTTGTGTGTGCTACGAGGTTCCGCGTTCGACGGCGCGGCGTAGACGGAGACCCAGATGACAGCGGCATCATCAATTACCCAGCCATGTTCGTTGAGAGTGACGACCAGAACGAAGGGGTTTAAGCCCAACCGGACCCAACCGGACCTGCCGCCGCCGCCGCGGGGAGACGGGCTTTATCCTCCCCAATTGCCGTGGCGGTTCCAGGGGAGGCCTCCCGAACACATCCCAGGACAAGGGACCACTTTCCCGGCCGGTGACCCGCGGGAACTGTCAGCGGGCCAGAGCGCGCCTTACCTTGAGCAGCGAGTGTCAGTTGATGGATGGAGAGCGGACGCCGGTGACCCGCGGGAACTGTCAGCGGGCCAGAGCGCGCCTTACCACAGCCGACGCTATGCGCTACCTCGAAGACAACCTTCTTTCCCTCGGACTCAACACGTGAGGGGGGCGAGACCATAAGTGCGGTGGTATGTTTGTGCGCCCAAGTGAAAGCCCTAGCCCCCCTCCTTCCCCTCCGGCGTGGGCGTCCTCACTTTAGGGAGTGTGGAGAAGAGGATATAAAAATCGACAAGCAGTACGGAATGGGGGACGCTCAGGACGACATCGTTCGCCAAGGGGGCCTTCAGCGCCGAAGCCCGACGGCGTGCAGCTTCTGCCAGCAACCGTTCGAGATCAACTCCGGAGCCCCTCCATCGTCCCCATGAAGTCGTCGGCACGTAAGCTCGGATGCCCCAGCCTCTGATGTATAAATCTTAATCATGTGTAATTATTGAATATATCTGTTTGTTTAAACTGAGCCATACGGTGTCTCTTTGCCTCTCCGTCCCGTGTGGACCTGCGCATTATGGGCGGTCATCACACTGGTGTCAGAAGTGGGGTCTCAAAAGCAAATGTCCTCTGAATGCTGTGACATTCATGACTTCAAAACTGTAATCAAAAGGGAATCACGGGACTGATTGTGGGACTTTTACCCCCATTTGAGAGGCTTGAGGCACTGGAGGGCTTGAGAAAAAAAAAATGTCTGTATCTGAGGGAGCTCCCACTCCAAAGACGTCGCTCGGAGCAAGCATGCTGGCATTAGGAAGCGTCATTCCGACGTTCACGGGAGATAAGACAGGGGTTCCAATCTGCGATTTCTTTTCCATGCTAGAAGAGATTGGGAAAATGGGGGGATGGTCCGATGCTCAAATGCTGGGAATGGCGAGGTGTAAGATGGCAGGAGCTGCTCATGATTTTGCATGGCGAGACGAAAAAGTAAAATCCACAAAATCATTTGCGGAATTTAAGAAGCTCGCGTTTGAGCATTTCGACACTGAACCACGTCACGTGCGGGTACAGAGGTTCCGTGACGCCGGACAGATGGTAGGGGAGGACGTGCGAACGTTTGCGTCGCGGCTTCAGCGCTTAGCGCGCGATACGTTAAGCAGGGAGGAGGAAGGAGACCAGCTAAAGAAGAAATACGCGGAGGATATACTTAAAGAGGAAATGACCGCTTTGTTCGTGGCTGGTCTGCAAGACCCCGTGCGCCGGTTCGTGCTCTCGCGCAAGCCGAGCAATTTCGACCAAGCCGTGGAGGCCGCATTGAATGAGGAACAAAATGAGGCGTTAACGACAGCCGCAGCGAGAGTACGCGTCATAGAGAGAGCGGTGCTCAACCCTGAGGTTGCTCTCTTGACAGAGCGGTTAGATCGTTTAGAACAGCTGCTATCTCAGCAGGTAGAACGCCAGGTTGAAGCGCGCGCTCAACAGCGCCCATTCGCTGGAAACCGGAGACCGCCACAAAGCTACAGGCGCGGTATGCGAGATTTTGAATAAATCGTATGCTTCGCTTGCCAGGGTCGCGGACACATCGCCAGGTTCTGCCAAAACGTGCGCCGTGGGGAGCCACAAAGAGAAGCAGGCGAGACACGCCCTAAGCAAGCCTACAGCGGGGCTCCAGATACCGAGACAAAAAACTAGTTAGTCCTCCCCAGCCTGAGGAGCGTGGGGAGGGAGCAGTGGATGATGAGGTGGTGGTAGTTTGTGTGGCCGACGAGGCATGCCCTGTTGTGCGTTGCAAGTTAAATGGTTGTTGCATGGAATTGTTGATAGATACGGGGTCAAAGGTGACATTGCTTAAGGAGAGCAGTTTTAACACGCTTCGAAGGAAGGGGGACCGCGAGGTGTTGGAAGCGTCTGGTGGTATGGCAACCAAATTTGTAGGCATAACGGGGGATCCTCTTGGCATAAGTGGACTCTACCGGTTACACTTCTCTCTCGGCGGAATTGCATTGGAGCACCCCTGCTACGTATGCCCGGACACGGTGTCTCTGCCAAACGGAGTGTCAGGTATATTAGGGCAGGATTTTTTGAGAAAAGGGAAGGTAGTAGTCTCATTCTCTGAGGAAGAGGTTAATGCGGGCGGCTCAAAAGTTCCGTTTTTGAACAGGAGAGGGGCTGAGATTCGCATTACCGATATTGACACCCGTCAAACAGTGGGATCATTGGAGAAGGTATATTCGCGGGTTGCCGTCAGGCTGGTCGATGAGGCGGTCGTCCTTCCTTGGTCGGAGCACATTTTGTACGCGTTTGTGCCTTCAGATGTAGAGAGCGGCGCCGTGGGAGTGCTTGAGCCGGTAAACTCTCTCAGCAATGGCCTGAAGGCAGCCGTGTGCCTCGTGACAGTTAATGACGCCCACAGATTGCCCCTACGGGTGGTTAACTGTAGCCAGCAGCCACTGAGCCTTCCCAAAAACAAAACATTGGCTTTCTTCACCTCTGCGATAGAGAAACGTGAGCCCACCGATACGGTACTCGCAACTGTAGAGCATGCTAGTCCTTCGGCTGCTCCAAAGGTGTCGTTCGATCTTTCTCACGTAAAATCCAGGGAGAGGGAGGCTCTGGCTGGTTTGCTGAACGACTACTCGGAGGTATTCGCCGCGTCCAACCTGGATTTGGGCTGCTGTGGCGTTATAAAGCACAGGATAGAAACCGGCACTTCATCGCCCGTTTACCAGCGTGCGTACAGGATTCCTTACTCCCAACGTGAGGAGATGGAGCGGCAGGTGCAGGACCTGATTGATCGCGGCATTGTCGAACACTCAAAGTCACCCTGGGGAGCACCAGCACTATTGGTGGAAAAGCCAGATGGCTCGTATCGATTGGTAGTGGACTACCGCAAACTAAATGCCGTAACTCGCATCGATCCATACCCCATCCCCAATATACAGGAGACGCTTTCTCAGCTGGGCTCTGCCAGGTACTTCACGGTAGTGGACATGGCGGCGGGATTCTGGCAGATAGCAATGGATCCGGCAGATGCCGAGAAAACGGCATTCAACACGCCCTCAGGGCACTATGAATGGAAAAGAATGCCGATGGGTCTGGCCAACAGCCCTGCTGTCTGGCAGAGAACCGCTGATGTTATCCTGGCAGGTCTTCTGGGGAGGCTGTGCTTCGTGTATATGGATGACATAATCATATACAGTGACAGTTTTGAGAACCATTTGCGCGATATTGAGCAGGTTTTGGTGCGACTAAGAGGAGCGGATCTCAAGCTGAAGCCCTCTAAGTGCCAATTCCTCAAAAACAAGGTGAAATACCTCGGGCACGTTGTTTCAGCTGACGGCGTGCGACCGGACCCTGAGAAACTAAGGTGTGTCTCGGATTTTTCATCCCCGACTAGCGTCCGCCAGGTCCGGCAGTTTCTCGGCCTGATCGGTTACTACCGAAGCCACATAGAGGAGTTCGCCAAGCTCGCTAAGCCGCTCACCGCCTTAACAGCCAAAAATGTCGCCTTTCGCTGGGACGAAAACGCGGAGGATGCTTTTGGGGCCCTGAAAAGGAAGCTAATGAGTGCACCGCTGTTGCGCCACCCGGATTTTAATTTGCCCTTCGTTATGGCCACAGATGCGTCAAAGTTCGCAGTTGGTGCCGTGCTATCTCAGGTTATCGAGGGCAAAGAACATCCCGTTGCTTTTGCTAGCCGACAGCTGAGCCCCACAGAGCAAAAGTACGGAGCTACGGAAAGGGAGTGCCTCGCCGTTGTCTGGGCAGTAAAGCACTTCAGATGCTACCTTTACGGCCGCAAATTCAAGCTAGTCACAGACTGCCATCCTCTGAAATGGGTGATGAGTGTCAGGGACCCTAGCTCGCGACTCGCTAGATGGAATCTACACCTGCAGGAATACTGCTTTGAAGTTGAGCACAAGGCAGGAAAGACACATCTGAATGCTGATGCACTCAGCCGCACAGCTGCCGTGGCAGCTATAGATGAGTTTGTCCCCGTAGTCGACCCCGCCGAATTACGCACAGAGCAGTGCAAAGATCCTGACCTGAAGCGAATAATCGAAAGCTTAGAGGGCGCACCGTCTCACCCCGAACAGCTAGGTTATTTCATTGGCAAAGACGGCACCCTGTGTCAGCGCACGAGGCCAACCAGGAAAGGGAGACCAGAGAAAACCGCTTGGGAGAGAGTCGTCATACCTCGGTCGTGGACAGAAAGGGTTCTTCGCGCGTTTCACGATGCGCCATGCGCCGGTCATTTTGGCGTAGCGAAGACACGCAGGCGTGTGGAGCGTTTGTACTTTTGGAGTGGCATGCGACAGGATGTTAGAGACTACTGTGCGAAGTGTCATTCTTGTCTCAAACGAAAAACACCCAAGAGACGAAGACCAGCTCCAATTCAGCCGTTCCCTGAGGTTTCGGCTCCCTTCGAGCGGACAGGTATGGACATAATGGGCCCATTGCCCACGACCACTTCCGGAAACAAGTACATTTTAGTATTTGTCGATCACCTTTAAAAATACGCGGAAGCGGTAGCACTCCCAGATCAGAAGGCAGACACGGTTGCAAGAGCATTTGTCGAACAGATCGTGCTCCGACATGGACCCCCGAGGCAACTCTTGACAGATCGGGGAACGAACTTCGTATCGCAGCTAATGAGGAGAGTTTGCGAGCTGCTTAAGATCGCTAAGAAGCAGACAACACCGTACCATCCGGCTTGCAACGGCGCGGTGGAGCGACTGAACCAAACCGTAGCCGGGTTCCCGTCGCATTTTGTTTCGCGCGACCAGCGGGACTGGGACTTGTGGCTCCCGTATGCAATGTTTGCCTACAATTCCGCAGCACACGAGAGCACGGGCGAATCGCCATTCTTTCTTCTCTACGGCCGAGACCCGGACCAGTCTAGTGAAGTGCCAGAGGGCCCCCGTCGTGTCCCATACGCTTCACTGGACGACTATAAGGTTGAGCTAGAATCGCGCTTGCAAGTGGCGAGGGACATCGCAAAGGAGGCCTTAAAGAAAGCGGCGAAGCGCAGGAAGGAGGTGCACGATCGCAGTGCTAGAGACGCGCCGTTTATGTGGGGGACAGCGTGTACATTGAAAACTGCCAAAGGCAGATTGGGCTAGCTCGTAAGTTCCAGACGAAGTGGAGAGGACCGTGCGAGGTTGTCGAGAAGCTTTCTCCGGTAAACTTCAGAGTCCGAGACGTGAACCGGCGCTTGATAAGGATACACGCAAATCGCCTCAAGTCGGCACCGGTTCAGTATTCACGAAATGAGGAAAGGGAAAGCGCGGATTTTGATGGGGACAGAAGTGAAGCGGAGCGCGCAGATAGTTCGCAAGAAACGCCCTCTCCTGCATTTGTTCGGCAGGCGCCAGAGGTGACGGCCGGAATGCCACCGGATTTACTTCATGCATTGCTAGAAGAAGAAGCGCGCGAGGTTGCCGTGCAGATAACGCCAGGAGAGGCTCCTGCCACGAGCCCTCGCGAGTCCCAAAGCAGACAAAGGGTCACAGACTTACTTAGTATGACTCATGAAGGCCGATATCCGCTGCGAAATCGGAAAGCTAAGTCGGACTAATGGCGTAAACAGAGCGGAGTTGTGAACTGGTTAGAATTGTGTAATGCCACAGCTCATAACATTGCTATGTGCTTATGTGTTAAGTTATCGGAGTTGGTAGTTAAACCTTTCTGTCATTAAGTAACACCTTCACAGGAGAGCATGCGGAGCGCATGCAGAACCTGCCCTACTTCCTTTCGTTATCTATATTTTTGTCTGTGCCGTGATCGTGCTAGAAGTGGGAGCTCCTTTGTAACTGTGGTAAATTTATTTCGTCCAGTTTGGACTAGAAAGGAGAGGCTTGGGTGCTGAGTTTCATGTTTATCTGTAAAAGAAGATCAGTGCTGCCCCTGGAGACGCCAGTTATGACAGTGGAGGCATATGGTGTTGTGCAGTGGTGTTGAGTGCAGCGAAAAGTGTTTTGTCGGACGCACTCTGCGAGGCGATTCAGAAAGACAAGGGGAGCTGCATGGACTCAAATGTTCGGAGAACATTCTTCTGGAGGGTGAGCGAGTGTGACGTTCCTTGTGTGTGCTACGAGGTTCCGCGTTCGACGGCGCGGCGTAGACGGAGACCCAGATGACAGCGGCATCATCAATTACCCAGCCATGCTCGTTGAGAGTGACGACCAGAACGAAGGGGTTTAAGCCCAACCGGACCCAACCGGACCCGCCGCCGCCGCCGCGGGGAAACGGGCTTTATCCTCCCCAATTGCCGTGGCGGTTCCAGGGGAGGCCTCCCGAGCACATCCCAGGACAAGGGACCACTTTCCCGGCCGGTGACCCGAGGGAACTGTCAGCGGGCCAGAGCGCGCCTTACCCTGAGGAGCGAGTGTCAGTTGATGGATGGAGAGCGGAGGCCGGTGACCCGCGGGAACTGTCAGCGGGCCAGAGCGCGCCTTACCACAGCCGACGCTATGCGCTACCTCGAAGACAACCTTCTTTCCCTCGGACTCAACACGTGAGGGGGGCGAGACCATAAGTGCGGTGGTATGTTTGTGCGCCCAAGTGAAAGCCCTAGCCCCCCTCCTTCCCCTCCGGCGTGGGCGTCCTCACCCTAGGGAGTGTGGAGAAGAGGATATAAAAAACGACAAGCAGTACGGAAGGGGGACGCTCAGGACGACATCGTTCGCCAAGGGGGCCTTCAGCGCCGAAGCCCGACAGCGTGCAGGTTCTGCCAGCAACCGTTCGAGATCAACTCCGGAGCCCCTCCATCGTCCCCATGAAGTCGTCGGCACGTAAGCTCGGATGCCCCAGCCTCTGATGTATAAATCTTAATCATGTGCAATTATTGAATATATCTGTTTGTTTAAACTGAGCCATACGGTGTCTCTTTGCCTCTCCGTCCCGTGTGGACCTGCGCATTATGTGCGGTCATGACATTAGCAATATGCATAAGACAGTTAAAGTAGCCGAATAGTTCTACAAAAATCTGTACAGTAGCCAATGTAATCAAACGTTAATGATAGATACAGTAGCGCACAGCAATACGTCATCTCGTCAGTAACGGAAGAGGAAGTAAAGAAAGTCTTAGGAGCAATGCAAAGGGGAAAAGCAGCTGGGGAGGATCAGGTAACAGCAGATCTGTTGAAGGATGGAGGGGAGATTGTGCTAGAAAAGCTAGCCACCCTGTATACGCAATGCCTTATGACCTCGACCGTGCCAGAAGCTTGGAAGAATGCAAACATCTTAATTCATAAGAAGGGAGACGCCAAGGACTTGAAAAATTACAGACCGATCAGCTTACTATCTATTGTGTACAAGGTATTTACAAAGGTAATCGGTAATAGAGTCAGGGCAACCTTAGACTTTAATAATCATATTCACACTATCAATCAGGTGATAGAGAAATGCGCAGAATATAACCAAGCTCTGTATATAGGATTGAAGAAGCGTAGCTTGTTGGGCCAGTTGGTGCATGGTATGAGGAAAACCAGCGAAAAGGACGCATTCACAAGGAGGAGAAGTACACAGGACAACATAGGACACCACAGGACAACACAGGACAGCGTTGTCCTGTGTACTTCTCCTCCTTGTGAATGCGTCCTTTTCGCTGGTTTTCCTCATATCTGTATATAGGCTTCATTGATTACGGAAAGCACTCGACACAGTAGTCATACAGGCATTGCGTAATTAGGGTGTAGAGAGCCTTATGTCAAAATACTGGAATATATATATATATAGCACAGCTACCGTAGTCCTCCATAAATTCAGCAATAAAATTCTAATAAGGAAGAGCATCAGGCAAGGAGACACGATCTCGCCAATGCTATTCATCGCCTTTTCCCAGGAGGTATTCCGAGGCCTGAATTGGGAACAGTTGGGAATAAGAGTAAATGGGGAATACCTAATATTCTGCGATGCGCTGATGACATTGCTTTGCGGAGTCACTCAAGAGGTGAACTGTAAATCATGATCAATGAGTTAGACAGGCAGAGCAGAATTCTGGGTCTACAAATTAACATGGAGGAAACCGAAGTGTTGCTCAACAGTCTATCAAGGGAACAGCAGTCTCAATTGGCAGTGAGCGCCTGGAAATGGTAAAAGAAAAGGTCTACTTAGGGCAGGTAGTGACAGGCGATCCGGATCATGAAAGGGAAATAACTAGAAGGATAAGAATGGTGTGGAGCGCACATGGCAGGTTCTCTCAGATCATGAATGGCAGGTTACCAATTTCTCTCAAGAGAAAAGTGCACAACAGCTGTTTATTACCGGCACTAACCTACGGGGCAGAAACGTGGAGGCTAACGAAAAGAGTTCAGCTTAAGTTAAGGACAACGCAGCGAGCCATGGAAATAAAAATGATAGGTGTAACGTTAAGAGACCGGAAGCGGGCAGAGGGGGTGAGGGAACAAACGCGGGTTAATGACATCCTAGTCGAAATCAAGGGGAAGAAATGGGCTTTGGCAGGGCATGTAATGCGAAGGAAAGATAACCGCTGGTCCTTAAGGGTAACGGAGTGGATTCCAAGAGAAAGTAAGCGTAGCAGGGGGCGGCAGAAGGTTAGATGGGCGGATCAGATTAAGAAGTTTGCAGGCAAAGGGTGGATGACGCTGGCAAAGGACAGGGTTAATTGGAGAGACGTGGGAGAGGCCTTTACCTTGCAGTGGGTGTTGTAAGGCTGATGATGATGATGAAAAACTAGCACCTGACCTTTGGGGCCGGTGTCCAGCATGTTCCTTTTACCTCGCCGCGATTGGCCAACGCCGTCGATTATTACGAAATTGTCAGACCATGCTGGACAAACGGACGGGCGAGCGGGCGGGCGGACGGAGGTATATGAAATTTTGACTTGCAAAAAACCGGTGAAACATTTTGCCCCGCGTAATGAGTCCTCCGCCCTCTTCCTAATTGATGTCAAGTGTCCTTGAAAAAAAAAGTGGGTTCACTAGGCGAGTATATAAGTACATTCGAAGAGTGTGACCACGAAGCAGGCTTAGTACAGTATAGCCGCAGAAGTCCAGCTAGGCTCACGCGGCTAAGAAAAACTGAAGAAATCGATTGACAACTAAAAGACTACGCTCAAAACTGGAAACCCGACATCACAACAACTGTAGAAGTTGAAGTTTCTGGGGCTCGACATTCATGAGTCTGGCAAAGGAACACAATGGCTTATATAGGACAAAGAAAACAGCAGCAACTACCTTACACTTGATCAAATGCATATTGCCGCGAATCTTTGCAGTGTTTGTTCCTTCTTCAAATCTGCCGCCACGCCACTTTATCGCTCTGTTTGCGACGCAAGACGCGACTAGATTTATCTCGATTGATCGCAGCCAGCAGAGCTGATACTACGTTGTTCCGGAATGTTCTAGTAACTTTGCACGCTTTATCTCGAAAGTTCGCTATCAGCTTTAAATTGAGCACGGCCGAAGCGGCGGGAATTCCGTTCGACGACCGCCGAGCCCGCTTGATGCTTCGCCGCTGAGTGATTCAGTCCATTGTGGGCGCAAGTCAGCGCAATAAAGTTTTCTATTAGAAGACCTTTTGTCCGTCGTCTTCATCGCTCCTTCGACTGCCGTCATCACTACGTGACATCTGGTGGAGGTGCTGGTTAGCTTTCCATGTTCCGGACGCCCCCTTCAAGTCGTGAAACCAGCCCTCAGCGCTTCGCACCCGAGGACGAGCCAGCAGCTCAACGAGCCTCCGACGTCTCCGGGGAGAGGAGCCTGAGTTGGGGAAACTGCCGGACCACACCAGACAGCGAAAGGACACCGCTACGAGCACCGCAACCTCGCCGAAGATGTCGACACTCATCATACTGCAGCAGTCGCGGGCGCCGCCAACTTTCAATGGATCCGTAGGCGAAGACACCCAAGAATGGTTGGACCGATTTGAGCGCGTGGCGTCATTCAACAATTGGGATGATGCGGCGAAAATCGGGCACATCTTTTTCGCTCTGGAGGGCTCAGCACGCACGTGTTATGAAAACCACTAGTCTTACCTAACGACGTGGGAGCTGTTCAGGAAGGAACTCTTGAAGGTATTCACCAGTGTTGTGAGGAAAGAAAGAGCCGAACGACTCCTCGAATCCAGGATCCAGCTTCCAAACGGGACAGTACGCGGTTACTTGGAAGAAATGAAGCGCCTCTTTCGCCACTCCGGCCCAGGGATGACCGAGGAAAAGAAAGTTCAGTTTTTAAGGCGCGGCGTAAAAGAACAACTCTTTGGCAGCCTCGTCCGCCAGCCGCAAAAACAGTCGTCGAATTCATGCATGAAGTCTGCCCGATTGAGAAGACCCTCGAGGTCCGAGCTCGACAGTACAATCGCCCTTCCTGTGCCTGTGCAATCCGTTCGGACACGACGGCCACCACTAGCGACAAGTTGCGGGAAGTGATCCGCGAAATCGTTAGGGAGAAGCTACGCCGATTACTGCTATTCTCCTTACAGCCGCAAGCAGCGACTCTCATGGACGTGGTACGGGAAGAAGTGCAGCAGGCACTTGGCACCCCGACGGCCACAGAAGCCCGGGCCATGACCTACGCCGCTGCAGTACGCACTCTTCAGCCCCAACAACCCCTACGTCCTCTCCGACATGAACAACTTGTTCCCGAACGCCGCCTGCCTGCCCCCGCCCGCCCAGCCTATGAGCGACGCTCAAGCCCCAAGAAATGCGACGCCTGGAGGACTTCCGACAAGCGGCCGTTGTGCTTCCATTCAGTGTTGGCGGCAACGCGTTACAAGTAACGGCGTTACCGGTAACGCGTTACTTTTTTCGGTAACTTAGTAACGTACTCGTTACCATTTGGGACCTGTAACGGGTAACGTACTTACGTTAACATTTTTCGGTTACATGAGGTGTCACGTTAATAGTTACTTTTGGTTCCAGTTGTCACCCACTCCTTTCCCTTTTTCTAAAAAAAAACGCAGAACACCTAAAGTGATGTTGCAAAGAAACAAACAGGTGCTGTCGACGACCTTTGTTGCGGCTCGCATGCATGCCACAAAACACCTGCCCTTCACGACGCACCAAACTAAAAAAAAGACACAATAGCCATAAAGCATGAAACGTGCACGAACACGCATTCACACACTCGTCTTCGCCTACCTCCCCTTCCTAAAAAACTCGCACACACATTTTTCTACAGATGGGAAGCATGCCGAGCATTCTGGAACATCACATTTTTCAGAATTAGTTCAGCGATGTTTCCTTTGTGAAGTTAGAATTGATGATGAAGTGCCATTTTGTGTTTAATGCCACATTCAGAAGATGGCTTCATCATGTGCCACACAGTTAGAATCCAACACATGTAACTCTACAAGCAACTTTAGGACACTATAACATTGCTAAGCTCCAGCTCATTTGTGCAAACTACCGCGTAAAATGGTTGTTTGGGCTAGAAGCTTTATGTGAAATATGGGCTTTATAAAATTGTTATCTTGAGTTTTTGCTGCGAAGATGCACTAATTAAAATTTATAGCCACGAAGTAACGCCAAAGTAACGTGCGGTACTTTTTATCAGTAACGGTAACGGTAACGAGTTACTTTTCTTTGTAGGTAACGTAGGGCGGTAAAGCGTTCCTTTTTTCTTAGCGTAACGAGTAACGTATTTAGTTACTTCGTCACTGCCCGTACCGACGTATTGGTCTTCGAGGATTTGCCGTTGACGCCCCACGACCACGCTTCGGCCAACGTACGCAGGAAATCGACGAGTACACGCCGAACCGCTTTTTGCGCTCACCATCGCCTTCAGCCCCGCGCTTTGCGTCGCCACGCCGCAGCTACGCAGCCGCGGTACAAGGAAGGTCTTCCAGCACCGTAGGGGAAACTAAAGACAGCAACCTCTGGAGGTGAGGTTGCTCACAAGCCAAACGCCGGAGATCCTCCACCGACCAGGCCCCATGAAGACGCTGCACCCGCTATGCCGCATGAAGACGCTACACTCGCTGCACCGACGCCGCACAAAATGAAAACTCCGACCACGACGCGAACTGCCTTCAAAACGACGCCGCCACACAGAAAAGCTTCGACCACACGCCACACCCGCAATTCGCATACGCGACGAAGCCGTGACGCGACGCGGAGGCCGAATTGCAATGCAAGAGCCAGGACATTCGACTTAGAAGTGGCTATCGACGGCCGGAAAGTTACCGCTCTTGTCGACACAGGAGCCCATTACTCGGTGATGAATAGAACATTTGCAGCGCAGCTGAGGAAAGTCACGACCGCTTGGCACGACCTGCAAATTCACACCGCAGGGGGTCACCTCATTACGCCATCAGGGCGATGCACAGCGCGAGTGACTGTCAAAGGACATACCTATCCTGTGTCCTATGTTGTGCTACCGCAATGCTCCCGCGAAGTGACCTTGGGCATGAATTTCCTTAATGAGCATCAGACGATGACCGACCTGCGATCCAAGATGATCACGCTTTCGACGGACGAGGCCATCACTTCGATGAAAACTCTGCAAAATCTCGTTGCCCTGAGTGTCCCGGAAGAAGTGAGCGTCCCACCCCGTTCAAGCGTTATGGTGACCGTAGGCGCCACGAAAGCCATTAACGCTGAACCAATCATCGAGGAGAACATGTAGTTGCTTCTAGACCGTGGAATAAGCATCGCAAGAGGCATCGCACATTTACGCAATGGCCAAGCCGAAGTACTGCTGACTAACTTCAGTGAAGAATACCGGCACATTAACAGAGGAACGACGATTGCTTTCTTCGACGAAATATCCGGCGTACGAGACTACTTCGCCCTCTCCGACCCATCCGCAGAAGATTCGCCTGACCAAGAGAAATCGCCCACTTTCGACATCAACCCAGCCGTGCCCCGGAACAGGCAACACCAGATCCGCAATCGGCTTTGAAGCTGCAGCGAGTGTTTTTCGTCATCGCCGAAGGCCTGACCAACGCCAATTGCCATGCATCGCATTATAACCGACCAGCACGCCCGACCTTTCCGTCAAAGCCCCTACCGTGCGTCGCCGCGAGAACGACAAGCCATCCGGGACCAAGTGTAAGAAACTCTTCGCCACGACGTCATCCACCCATCAAACAGCCCATGGGCGGCACCGGTTGTTCTAGTGAGAAAGAAAGACGGCGGACTTAGATTCTGCGTTGATTACCGCCGCTTGAACAACATAACCAAAAAGGACGTCTACCCCCTCCCCTGTATAGACGACACACTGGACCGGCTCTGCAACGGCAAGTATTTCTCAACGATGGACCTCATGAGCGGCTACTTGCAAATTGAGGTCGATGAAAGAGATCGCAAGAAGACTGCATTCATCACTACGGATGGGCTTTTCGAGTTCAATGTGATGCCATTTGGTCTCTGTTCAGCACCAGCGACGTTTTAGCGAGTAATGGATACAGTACTGGCATGCCTGAAATGGCAAATTTGTCTTGTATATTTAGATGACGTCGTTGTCTTCGCCTCGAACGTCGAAGAACACCTTAAAAGACTTCGAACAGTACTAGGCGCCATCAAGTCTCTGGCCTAACCTTGACAGCAGAGAAGTGCCACTTTGCCTATGAAGTGCTGCTGTTTCTAGGCCACATCGTTAGCAAGGAAGGAGTACGCCTAGACCCGCAGAAAACAGCTGCTATTGAACAGTTTCCACCGCCGGCAGATAAGAAAACAGTGCGCAGATTCCTCGGACTGTGCGCATATTATCGACGATTTGTGAAAAACTTTTCGCGCATCGCCGAGCCCATGACAAAACAGACGAAGGCAGCCGTGCCATTTATATGGAAAGCCCCGCAAGCAGAATACTTGAAACAACTTCAGCGTCGTTTACAGTCCCCGCCGATCGAGAACAGAAAACTCGGCAAGTTGGAATGGATTCATCTTTAATCAGCGCGAAACACAGGACGTAGTGGAAGAAACACGAGACGACACGAGCGCTATCTAACAACTGAACTTTTATTTCTAGAAGGGTTAGTTATATAGGCACCAAAAACAACAACCGAAAAAGCACACAAAAACCCAAATCATAAAATCGCGATAGTCAGTAAAATTCGTACATGCACGTAGCGGGAGGTTATTCGTCTCATTTTAACAAAGCACACCAGCAATCTTAACACATGACATAAACCTGCTATCAACCCGCCACCACACATTCCCCGAGAGCGTGAATCTCTTTTTCCACGAGATTGATAGAAGGCGAAGCGACACATATTTCTGACTACTGCCTTATCAGAAACGCCTCAACTAACTCCCTGCATGTCCGATCCGGGTGACTAAACAAGATATTTGTCCTGTCCAAATGGGGGAAACAATCTTTACATTTCCGGCAATGCACAGCAAGGTTCAACGAAACTGCCCCTTTTACTGATCTTCGATGTTCAAACAGCCGCACGTTTATACAGCGGCCTGTCTGGCCGATGTACGTCTTCCCGCAAAAAAGCGCGATAGAATAAACCACTCCTGTGTCGCAGGCGACGAGCGGTTTTTTATGTGTAACTGTACATCTGATCCCCCTCTCGGTCATCCCGGCCCTCGAGCCTCTTCGTTACAGCACTGAAGACTCTGCTCAGCTTATTCTTATCCGTGAAAACTACTTTTACGTCGTATCTTGCACCTACGTTCTTCAACCGGTGTGACATTACACGTACGTACGGAATCCCGACTATTCTTGTTAGCGCGCCGTCTTTTTGTTTTTTTATTTTGCGAGACTATCGCCCCTAGTCAATATCCTTTCCGATATTTGAGCCAGAGCCACATCTGGAAAACCAGCGTACCTAAGCTTCTGAACCTGCCCCTGGAAACTCGCACCCTCCGCCGGACTCAAGACAAGTATTGCTGGCCTCGACTCTCTGCCGATGTCGTACATTATGTGAAAACCTGCCGAGATTGTCAGCGACGAAAGACCCTCCAACCAGACCAGTAGGATTTCTGAGCCCCATTGAACCTTTCTCAAAGCCCTTCCAGCAGATCGGCATTTACTTCCTGGGTCCTTTCCCAAAGTCAACGTCTGGAAATAAGTCGATCGTCATAGCGACTGACTACCTGACCCGCTACGCCTACCCAACGGAACAGCAGCAGAAGTCGCCAAATGTTTCGTGGAGTGCATTATTCTACACGGCGCCCCCGAAGTGCTCATCATGGACAGAGGAACAGCGTTCACGGCTGAACTGACGCAAGCCATCCTGCGCTACAGCCAAACCAGCCACCGGTAGACAACTGCATACCATCCGCAGACCAACGGGCTTTTGCACCACTATTTCGACCCTGACAAGGTTCTTCGTCGGCTAGGTGAACTGGATGATGAAGTCATCCCAGACGCAATGACTGCTTCCCAGTGACGCCGCGTATGACCAGAAGTTGTCCATGTCGTCCGTCTGAAGCCCTATTATGCGCGCTAAAGGACGCCGCGCGTCCGCTAAAGGACGCGTCCTTAAGCGCTGCAGAGCACGCTCTAGAGGACGTGCTCTGATAGGCTGTTTTGATTGTTCGCACTAGGTGTCGTCATTGGGAGAGTGAAATGGGAATGGGAAGCTGCGGGAAAATCGAGTTGAGGGCAGCATTTTGTTTGCTTGTATTTTGAAATTTCTTTATTGAATAACTTCCGTTCCTATGCATCATTCCTGTAATTATTTTTCAGTCAGCATCTGTGTGACAAAGAATCCATCTGAATTTTAACCGGCATCCGTTCAATCGTTGTATCGCAGCCCCTTTAATACACATGGGGAATATACCATTTCGGATCACCCGGATACGATTGTGATGGAGCTCTGCGCCATCCGTGATGCTATACCGGGTGTTTCAGGGAAGATTAAGTAATTTTCAAAAATTGGATTTTTGAGGTAAAAATATGGCTCGCGCGGCATGGTATTGCCACGGTTGGCGGACACCACAAAACCGGTGAATAATCTTAACTGGTAAGCTGGCCAACTAATGTCCAATAATTAACTTTTAACTATTAGAGCTAGGCGCCTGTTGGCAATTAGAGACCTTACCCGGTCATTAGTAGCCGCCATACCAGTGTTTAGAATGTCGAATACGCGATTACCCTCGGCGCTGTGGCTCGTCACGAGGTTCGGCTATTTCGACTAGTTGCGTGCACTGGAGGGATTGCTTTGCCTGCATGCTCTTCGAAAGCGTGTCTTTTCGCACAATGTAGCAAAATTTGTTGGGCCACAGAGCCGAAGGCAATCGTGTTTTCGAAATTCTAAAAACCGATATGATGGCTACTAACGAGGGGCTATAAATCTCTAATTGCAACTGGACGCCTAACTCTAATAGTTGAAAAGTTAATTATTGTAAATTAGTTAACCAGCTTACTAACCCTGGCAATGCCATGCCGCAACAGTCATTATTTCGCTTCAAAAGTACTTTTTTTTTTAAATTACTTATTGTCATCCCAAGAACCCTGGTATACGCTATAAGTAACTTGATGTATTTAGGTGAACCCGATATTTACGCGGACTCCTAATGACTATTAAAGGTGCACTAAAGAGGAATCTGAACTCGTCTTTTTACCACGGGAACTCTATCTACACGTTCCGGGAATTCTTCGAAACTTGCAATTAATGTCCTAAGTGGCCGATTGCCCTAATTAAACCGGATGAAACGTTCCGGCTCCCGCTCTTTTTTTGAACTCAACGCGGTAGGTAGGAAGAGTCAACCAACGCGTCAGCCAGTCCTGTGGCGGCTTTCCGCTCTGACATCGGAGGAGTGATACGTAAATCAAATAGTTCACGTGTATTTTTATTTACGTAGGCCTAATTTGAGACTTTATTGTCCGTGACTGAAAATATTTTCACAGAAACCTAAAAAACAAAATAAAAGCGAAAGCGAAGCCGCCACGGGACTTGCTCACGCGTTGGTTGACTGCGCCTACCTACCGCTTTGAGTTCAAAAAAATGCGGTAGCCGCGACTTTTAATCCGATTTAATTAGGGTAATCGGCCGCACAGGATAATTCAAAGTTTCTAATAATGCCCGGAACGCGTACAGTTCCCGCTGTAAAAAGACGAGTTCAGATTCCTCTTTAGTGCACATTTAAGCAAATAAAAAGAGCAACAAAGACACAGGGCATCAGTCATGAGATACATGCTCTGAATAGCACAACAACGAAGCGCATCCAGTTACTTTGGACACAAGAAGATGCTGTTGACCAGGGGAGGGTAGACTCTGATACACACCAAGTCCCAAACACGGATGCCTCCTTTTCGACCACCGCCTCGCTCTTCCCATTCTTTAAGGAGAGGTACACATGCCCTGATTTCCCCGTGCACTAGCCCCCCTTCCTCGCAACTCCATGAGATAAGAAGAGATGGCCCTTACGATTAGGGCTGGCATGTCACCGTCGGTGACAGGCAGATAGGGCTCACAAGAAGATGTAGTGCCTAGCACACATCCTAAATGTTCCACGCGAGCTGCTGACACGTATTTTCCGCACAAGCTGTGGACGTGTTCCGGGACAAAAGCTTCAAGGACAAGACGACTACAGTAAGTTGGACTAAACACTACCAGGGAGGACGACCTCACGGACAACAGTAGCAACCGAAACCACGGGTTTCTTGATGAATCTCCACGACCTTCGATAGCATACTGACAACCCTACGTGTATTTTTATTTACGTAGGCCTAATTTGAGACTATATTGTCCGTGACTGAAAATATTTTCACAGAAACCTAAAAAACAAAATAAAAGCGAAAGCGAAGCCGCCACGGGACTTGCTCACGCGTTGGTTGACTGCCATATGCAAGTAGGCTAAATTAAAAAAAAATGCACCACGCTGGTGTCTTTACTGGAAAAAGAACCTACCATTTTAAGAAAATTAAGGACAGATAGAAACATACGGCGCTGCGTATCTGCTCTCGGCGTTGTCTTAGCTGCGCTCTCTCTTAAATTCAAACAAGTAGCGGGAACTATATAATTCCGTCTTTGAGGTTTGGTTGCAGAGCAGCTTAACCGAGCAGCCGGAAAATTATGAGCAGGGGAAATGCAGCCTGGCGAGAGAAAAGATATCTTGAGACACCTCAAACATCCTGTGCTAAAATTAATCAAGGAAGGAATGAAAGACGTAAGAGAGAAAGGCGCCGTAGTCGACCGTGAGAAAGTGAGCAGGAGAAAGGAGATTAAATAATTGGTGAACATGCGTCAGCGTTTATCATCATCATCATCACTATCATCATCAGCATAACTGCGCCAACTGCAGGTCAAAGGGCTCTTTCCTATTCCTCCGATTAACCAGGCCCTGTACCAGATGCCTACACTTTATTCCCTCTTTCCTATTCCTCCGATTAACCAGGCCCTGTACCAGATGCCTACACTTTATTCCCTCAGACTTCTTAATTTCGTCCGGCCGCGTGACTTTCTTCCGCCGCTTACCTCAGGCCTCTAGAAATGCAGTCCGCTACTCTTAATGACCATCGGTTATCTTGCCTTCGCATTACATGCCCTGCCCAAGGACATTTCTTCTCGATATCGACTAGAATGCTATTAAAACGCATTTGTTCCCTGACGTACTCTGCCCTCTTCTTGTCCCTTGACGTTACGCCTATCATTTTTAGTTCCATAGCTCACTGCCTTGTCATTAACTTAAGTGAACCCTTTTCGCTGTCCGCCTTGTTTCTGCCCCATAGGTGAGTACCGCTAAGATACAGATGTTGTATACTTTTCTCTTGAGAAATATTGATAAACAGCCATTCATGATCGGAGAGAAGTTGCCATATGCACTCCACTCCATATTAATTCTTTTATAGTTATTTCACTCTCATGATCCGGACCTGCGGTAACTACCTGTCCTAAGTACACCTATTCCATTAACCACTTCCAGCACCTCGCTACCATTTTAAGCTTCTAGTCTTTTTCGAGACTTTTGAAGATTACTTCTGCATATTATTTTTCAGATCCGCCGCTGTGCTTTGCTTGTCTAGCTCAATGATCATGCTTTGGAATTGATCCCCTGAGTGGCTTAGCAAGGCAATGTCATCAGCGAATCGCAGATTACTAAAGTATCCTCTATTAATGGTTATCCCCAACTCTTCCCAGTCCAGATCTCTGAATGTCTCCTGTGAACAGGCGGTGAATAATACTGGAGAGATCGTGTCTCCCTGTCTGACACCCTTCCTTACTGGGGTTTTATTATTTTCTTTATGGAGTATATTACGGTGGCCTCGCAGCTCCTACGAAAATTATCCAGTACTGCTACATGTGCTTCTTACACACCCTTGTTTCGTAATGGCTGCATTTCTCTGACACTTCGAATCAGTAAAATTCTTTCTTGCAATACATGAAGGCTATATACAGGGATCTGTTACATTCTGCACATCTATTCATCACGTGACTGATGGTGTTAATATGGTAACAATATGGTGTATTGTCGAGTAACGTTTGCAAAAGCCAGCCTGGGCCTTTCGTTGACTGAAGTGTAATGTTGCTCTGATTCTTATAGCATCCTATAAAGGACGCGGCGTGACATCAGGAAAGAACATATAAATCATTGAGAATGGTTAAAGTAAACGCAAGAAGTAAATCAAGGAAGAAACACACGGGAAGACTAGAGTTAAAAAATCAGGGCGACACCAGCCTTTGAGTTAATTTCGGCAAAAATTTGGAAATGTTTGATCCGAAATGAGCTCTGCTACCTTGGCGACTCATTGGCAACACCCAACTAGCATCTCATTTCAGTTTCCTAAATTGGCGTGATATCGCTTCTTTAAGAATCTTGGCCTGAGTAGATGAAATTCGTTTGTTTTTTTTTTTGCAGCCTTTGGACCACGCCTGTTTCGTGCAAAAGTACTTTTTGGAGAGGCAATGAGACTCTGCTCCAAGGAACTCCTGGCAGTTGCTAAGACGATTCCACCCCATAAGCTGAATAAGGTGCGTAGATATTTTACTCGCCTTGGATAAGAATTAGCACTTTGAGCAGACAACCATAGCCGGCAGTCAATTTGAGACCAGCATAGCGAAAAAAAAGGCAGCCCGCGAACTCTCCTTAAGAAGAGCTGATTGTTTCTTGGTCTAGACGACCAGAAAAGTTTTCGGTGCGCGTAAATTCATGGAAATGCCAAATGATGTGGCTGTTATAGCTGAATAAAAGATATGAAGTGCTCGATCTGTACTTAGCTCTGTGCGTCCGCAGTGCACAGTTCAATTTTTCCTTGAAAAGAGTGCCAGATTGTAAGTGTTGAAGAACTGCTTCAAGTGCTCTCTTTCTAGAAGTCTAGTAAGATCACTAGAAAAGGCTTTGACGAGAAGTCCCTGAGACCTAGAATTACAAGTACTTTTGGCAAATTTTGTTTCCATTCTTGTGCAGGAACCTTTCGGTATAAGCGACACCAAGTCTTTAAACGGTGGGACCATTTGCGTGACGCCACTGAACCTTAAAGGGGTCTTGACACAGTTTTTTGGAGTCAAGCTTTTCATTGCATATTGCTCGCTATGCATCTCGGAACAAGTGGGAAAAATATGAGCTCATTTGGTGCGGCGAGTAACTTGTAATTTATTTATCCTGAATCATTGAGACAGCCAGGCAGCACTCGCAGTCCGTGTCGACATAAGCCGACGGCCACGGGCTTGCCCGCGCCTGAACTACTGAACTGTGCACTGTGCGTAGTGAACGTAGGGGGGTGGGTAGTTCGTTGTCCAGGGTAAGGGTGCGGAGGGGTGAGGCAGGGCAGTTTACATCCCATGCCTGCGGGACAAAGCAAAAAAGGTCTTTCGTTTTTCTGTCTAGCTTCTGCCCGGTCTCGGCGACTTCACCACAATGTGCCACGCGCGGACTCGCTCAGGCGCGCGCTCCGCTCCGCTCTATACAGGGCGCGCGGCAGTGTTGGAGCAGACGACGGAGCTGTCGGGTCCTGACGTCAGTCAGGCCGCTTCAGAATGGTCATCACTGTGCTGGGGAGGGGCTTAGAGCCGATTACATCTATAGTTAGATAAAACTTAAAAAGAAAGCAGCAGTGGCTAACACTGGGCCACGGCCCGTGGCGTACTGTATCAACTTTTCAATATTTGACTATATTAAACAAGCCAGTTATCGAAATTCTAGGTCTTGTATGTTTTCTTGTGATTAGATTTTCGTTAACGAACAAAGAAAGGCTGAACAACGGACTACATTTTTGTCGCGGAGGAATTCTTTATGGAGGTCCTGAATGTGAGCGGAGCTTCACCGCGGACATAAGTTGTAATAGACTACAATTGCAATTTCTAGCCCGAATGCGCGCGCACAGTGCTACTTCTTTAAGTACGCGTAATTACGTCGTGGCCATATAGCTACAACGTAGATAGCTGCAACGTAAAAGCGCGATTTGTTGATAGACCATGTCATAACCCCTTTAAATGAAATTTGGAATCGTAAACCTGTGCAGGCCAAAGATGCGGTCTTGGTCACGGATCACACCACTTGTGGCCAGCTTGTTGCTAGCTTGTATCGAATGCAACAAGAAGGCGTGAAGGCTACAGGTGATTTTAGTGCCATTAGCATGGACCTCCTTGTCATAGGCGTCACCGTGTTGATCTGCGAGTATTCTACAATAATTCTATATGCTATAAGCCTTACTGTGTGGAGATGGTGAAGGGCCCTGGGGCCGTATATAAGGATCAGTTTATAATATTGCATTTCGAATCCATTTGGCTATTCTCGCATTGGTCCCTGCTGTTCGATTACACTACCGCGGCTCCCAAGCCTAGGTGGGATGCTACCTTACCATCGGCTCATGGCGACCGAACCACAAAATGTCGCATCCAAAGCCAACGAGCCAGTTGTTAAGTCGCTTCCCACTGACGGTTGAAAGCCGCGGCAGCGTCACCGAAGAAGAGTGGCCAATGCGAGAGAACTAAATGGATTCGACATAGAAAATGGATAATGAATTCCTTATACAGGGTGTCCTAGCTAACTTTACCCAGAGTTTAAAGATATGAAGCTGAACTCTAAGACGACACGACTAAATGCATGTTGATGGCTATTGTATAGAGCAACTAACGCTATTTTTGTATGGTGCCTGTTTGCATAATTAGCCGAAATTAATTAGCCAACTTCGCAAGTAATGAAGATAGGTGAAAAAGTCCAATGAGAAAGTTGTAGGACGGTCAGCGAAACGTCCAATTGAACAGTTTCTAACTTTCCATCTGTTACGTATCGGCATTTTTCACTCATTGCAGACGTCCGCCAAATTTAAAAAAAATCACGTGACCTGTCCACTTGTGCGCTGCGACTGCAGTGCTCTCGAACGGTCCGTGTAGGAACGAACAGGTCATTTAGTATAGTGTGCTACCGCTTAAAAGGTGACAGGCCACGACGCAGCAGCTGGCTGTCGATATGGGGAACTTGCGCTGAAGTTTGCGGCGACGATTGCAGCGCCATAACACACTGCCTAGCGAGAAGAGCAAGCAGTTTTGGTACTCTTAGTACTTTTCCGCGCCACCTTCAGGCGCTTATTGGCGTGAGCCTGCGCGCTCTGTCAAAGGCGCACGCACCGTGCGTCAGCTATCTGGGCTACGCCGAAAGAAGCTAGGCAATGAATGCTGTCAGCCAAACGCGGGTATCTAATCATGCAGAATGCGTTCTCGCGTTTGCAGCGGCCCAGGCGGCTGACAAAAGCAGTTTTGAGTAACCAAATGGAACAATTGCAGGGCCACCTTGGCAGCGCAGGTTCCCCATAGGCCAGCGGTATGCCTCCCTTGCGGCGCTTGATAGCTACAAGCGGACACAATCATTATCTATTGCGCTGGCGTAAATCGCACAGCCAGCGCTTGCGTCACAGCCCTATTGTCTTTTTAAGCAGCAGCACATCAGGCTAAACGATCTGTTCGTTCCTACGTGGAACGTTTGAGAGCACTGCAATCGCGGCGCGTAAGTGGACATATCATGTGGTATTTTTTGTATTTCGCGGAAATTCACAGACAGCGAGGAAAAAAAGTCGATACGTAATAGAAGAAAAGTTAGAAACTGTTCAAATGGACGTTTCGCGGACTGTTCTACAACTTTCTCATTGGACTTTTTCGACTGTCCTCATTGCTTGCGAAGTTAATTAATCTCGACTGCTTCAGAGCAGTACTCTATAAATGCAATCTAGACATAAAAGGCATAACAAAGGAGGCAGATGAAGATCTTTCCAAGACCTTGAATCAAATCGGCGTGCTGATAAACGAACCGACAACTGAATCAGACATTGGAGTGTGTCGTCGCATCGCCGGGAAAACATTCAAATACAACTCCTAACATCATTTTGCAGTTTAGGAACCGTTGCAAGCGTGGCAAAGTACTTCAAAAAGCAAAGAAAATGAGAATTGCAAGGGAGGATTTGGAATACTCAATCTAAAGACCAATATACATAAATGAGCATCTCTGCTCGGCTCTCAAAGCCCTGTTGAGTAAGGCTGTAGCACAGAAGGCCGCAGACTGGAGCTTTGTTTGGACAGTTGGCGGTAAAATCCTGGCTAAGGAAGACGAATCGTGATCTACATTTCGCATTCGAGACGAACAGGATCTGGCAAAAATTGCATGCGTAAAGACATCAGGTGCTTCTTCGTTTTTTAGCATGGTAGTTTTACCCCGTGACGTAAACGCTGTAAAACGCTCTTACACCGACGTATATCTAACCTGCTTTCATCTAAACATTCGGTCTACAAGACATAAAGAAGACGAACTATCCGTCTTTCTTGATGAATTTAGTTTTGAATTCGATGCCATATTTTTGAACGAAACTTGGTACACACACACCACTGAAGTTTACAAACGAGACTGCTACCAAACGTTCTTCCTAAATCGGACATCTAAACATGGGAATGGAGCGGCAATACTAATGAAAATTGCTATAAACTGTGATATTGCACCTGACTTTTCTTTCATAAGTGATAATGTAGAATGTTTAAAGTTGTGTCGCAAAGAAATGTGTTTTCAGTCATGTATAGGCCACCGGATTCTGTTGTTGATGTATTTATCATATATATCACTTGCTGAATTATGTCAACCAAAAAAATCTTAACCTAATTCTCGGTGGAGATCTCAATATCAACTTACTGAAGCCATCTCCTGCTCAAATGACGTTTGTATCAACGGTAGAGTCCAGTGGCCATCTAATTTTAACCCAAACTGCAACCCGCGTCACAATGCAAACTGCTACCCTTCTTGATATTTTGTAACTAACATAAATAGTAGTTATGTTTTCTCCGGAGTTCTATGCTGTGATATTAGTGACCATTACCCGATTTAAGTACTTGTACGGGGCATCAAAAAGCAAACAACTGATTTACCCGCCGTGAAAACAGCACGGTGCATCAAACCTGTGACTCTTGAAGCGTTTCGTTAAAGTATTATAACCGAAAGTTGGAATGATGTATTCTCTTCCGATGCCACCGATGATGCATATGAGCTATTCATTTCTCGTTTTAAGTCATTATATCATGAACATTTTAAAGAAAAGGTGATCAAGAAGTCATGAAGAAATCGTAAACCTTGGATCAACCACGAGTCTCTAAAGATGATTAAAAGAAAATCCAAGTTGTTCAAGAAATTTCTGAAAACGAAGTCGCTGGCTGATCGACAAAGACTCAAAGAGTATCGTAATAAATAAACTACTCATTTAAGAAATGAAAAAAGAAAATATCTGCAGAACGAGTTTGGGAGCGAAACTTGCGATGGAAGCGCTCAAATCTGGATGAAAATAAACAAACAGATGAAAATAAACAAACTACTTGATTGCAAATCAAGTTCTGCAGGTGTTACTAGTCTTACTCTCGAAGGTCATAAGGTGGAAGGAATCAAGCTTCAAGAAAAGTTCAATCATTTTTTTAAGGATACTGTTTCACAAAAACCTCCCGAAAACTGTAAATCCTAATATAAAAGCCAATGATCAGTGTCTTTTTAGATCCTACCAATAAAAATGAAGTTTGCAGTATTTTTGCCTCCCTAAGTAATAGCAGAGCTAGTGATGTATATAACATTCAAATTGCGCCGTTAAATGCGTATTTGACTGCAAAGCTTCTATTCTCACCCACATTTAAAATCTCGCCCTATCTACTGGTTTATTCGCAAAGTTAATGCAAGTATCAAAAGTTATCGTCTACAAAAAGGGAGATAAAACTGATATGTCTAATTATCTACCAATCTGAATATTACCAGACATTTAAAAAGGATTAGAGAGAATAATCTACGAAAGAATAATTAATTTTTGCATAAAGTTCAATCTTTTTTCCCTTCCCAGCATGGCTTTATTTACGGGAAATCAACCGAAAAGGCATTATTAACACAAAAAGAAATCATACTGGATGCAATTGAAAATCGATAAATCTGTATAAGAGTCTTTGTAGACTTTTCAAAGGCTTTCGAAAGCCTCAATCATCGTGTCTTACTTCAGAAACTAGAATTATACGGCATACGCGGAACGCCCCTAAACCTTGTAAAGTCTTACCTTCAACATCGTTATCAGAAAGTCCAAATAGGGTCCCATCTGTCATCATCTCAAGCAGTTTGTACTGGTGTGCCACAAGGCAGCATTTTAGGGCCTCTCTTGCTCATGTTATATATGATTGATATCGTTACAATACATGATAAACCAAAATATGTCATTTACGCAGATGTTACAAGCTTGTTTTTTCAAGGCACCTCGTTTCAGCTTCTTTTCCCAGTTATGAATGACGCAATGAATAGATTAAAATCCTGGAGTGCAAATAATGCACTACTTTTTTTAAACACTGAAAACACTAAAGCCGTGATTTTTCATCCAAGGCAATCAGCAATTATTCAGAACTTCGACATAAAGCTTGGGAGCACCAGCACAGAACTCAAAGATATGATTAAAACACTAGGAATACTTTTCACAATCACATGAACTCAAACGCCCAAGTTGATACTGTCGTCGCTCATCTGTCACGGTGCGTTGGTATTCTCGCTAAATTCCGATGCTTCCTTCCTGTCTCAGTCAAATTAAAATATATATTGTCATTTCTTTGTCTAATTTAAACTACTGTTTTTTTTGGTTTGGGGCACTAAAACAGAAACAAATATGCATAAAATTTACATGCTGCAAAAAAAAACCTGTCCGTTACATTGCCAAAGTTGACTACCATGCCCCTACCGATCGCTTATTTTCACACTACCAGATTATCCCAGTTCATAGCTTGTACCAATATCGCTTAGTAACCAGATACAAAAAATCTCTGCAATATAATAATCGAGGGTTTCTAGACTTGACTTGTCCCACTCAAAACTATACCAGCTTATACCCTGCGCAATACAGAAAAATGGTTTATTCCTTTTTGCCGCACCAACTATGGGAATCAGATGTTACGTTACAATATGCCACAGTTTTTAAACCAAATGCAGTCTATGAATGTCGAAATTTCAAAAAGCAGATTGAACGAAATGAGAGCCGCCTTTACATAAGCAATAAAACGCTGCTTCAGTATATATATTTTTTTCATGTATAAAATATTTGTACGTATATCTGTGTCTGTGTAAAACGTTTTGTCTATAGTGTTGGCCGATCTTCCTATGTTTGCAATCTCTTACATAGTACTCATATTTCCTGCTGTATCCCATGTAAAGGGGGGTCCGGGGGTCCCTCAAGTGATCTGCGATCACTTTTTACCCGGACCTACCCACATCTATGACGTAAATAAAATAAACTTTAAACTTTAAACTTGAAACTAATTATGAAATTAAGCACAATACAAAAATAGTGTGAGTTGCTCGATAGAAACGCCAGCAACATGCATCTGGTCGCGTCGTCTTAAAGTGTCGTGGCATATTTTTAAACCTTGGCTAAAATTGGCTAGGACACACTGTAGAATACGGCCCTAGGGTTGAATCTGGGAAGTAGTTCGCTTTGGAACCTACTCACTTCGCCGTCATGTCATTTAGACGTATACGTACTCGTAAAACATTATTTCCTTTTTAGCGAAAGCATAACCCTTAGCGAAAAAAGGCTGTGCTAGCAATGCATTTGTAATGTACTGTATTATGAGAGAAACAGCGCTCGCAGACAACGGGAGAGAACATGGAGGACATACAACTCGACTCAACACAACTTTAAATTGCCTCAACGATCTAAATTACAAAATATTGTCAAGTGCTGGTGATGACGCCGAAGAGAACAGGTAAGCAGACTGAGGGGTCGTTTGAACGAACTCTTTACTGAGCTTACTTGCTTCCACAAGGAACTGAGCAACTCTGTGGCGGCGATAGCAACAAATGTGCTCGGCTACCGTGGAAAGACAAAATCACCATAGCCCTCGGTCACGCTGAGCTTAGAGCTGACAAATAACTTTCGATAGAAGAGCAGGAAAAGTAACCGCAACAATCTAGAACAACGTAGAAGGGGTTGCATGTGGCTGCGATCGTTCGAGATAAATCAGGTCGAATCTTGCATCACATCCAAAGCGGTAAAGCCGCGCCACCTTTGAGCATGAACAATAATTACAAGTCTTCGCAAAATTACCCCTGCTTAAGGAAACAGCGGCCCGATGCTTAAAAAAAACGAAATGTGTAAAGAAATAAACACGGACAATGCAAAACAAGCAGTCAGATTACCCTCCTCCTGCTCCTTCCGCGGTAACTAACTTCTGGTTGCGGATTCCTCTGCTCTCGCTACAGCCTCCTCTTGCCCCGGTAACCACCTACCGGTCACACATTTTTACGTTCTCGCCATCTTCTTCTTGCACTGCAAGCACCTTCCGGTTAAACACCACCACCACCACCACTACTGCTACTGCTACTGCTACTACTAATGCTACTACTACTACTACTACTACTACTACTACTACTACTACTACTACTACTACTACTACTACTACTACTACTACTACTACTACTACTACTACAACGATGCGAAGCTCAGTGAACGGGTCTTCAGCAACAGAGCAGTCGTCACTTGTAGGTCACTTACCATCAGTTTAAGCATCGCCTTGATGTGGTCATATCTTGAGGACACAACAGCCTGACGCATGGGCGAAAGAGCTTCAGCTTGGCGCCCGCGAAGCATCACTCCCAGAGTTGGAGCCCGTCGCCTCTGGAGAGCATTCGCTTGTTTGAAAAGGGCATCGTCCCATTCGCTGAGATCGTATTCTTCTCCCGACTGCAATCGAGAATTCTCGTGTGACGAACCGCGTTTTCTGCCCCACAGTGAATTAAGTGATACCTGGTGAAAATGTTTAGTATTTTCATTGCAGTGTTCGGCTAAAGATACTTCCTAAAAGTTGCCTCATGATGTCCATCGCAAATGGTGCACTACGCTGCACTACGGTGCACAACGGCGCCACCACAACGCAAATATGCTGTCTTGCTTGTGCGCGCTGCGCCTAATTGGCTCAGGTTTTGAGATTTGCGAAACACTAGTTTCACGCAGCTAGACTTTCCAAACCGGTGAGTTTCCATAACTCGCCCACTGGATGAGAGCAGATCCATCAGTTATTTTCCCGTCAACGTCAGAAACAACACGTGCTAATTCTATGTGCGCAGACCGAGCGAGATCGCATGCCACCAGTGGTTGACGCGACCTGGAACATGGCCTTGGTTGCGCAGTTGCACAGGTCAACGGAGCGAATGCTTCTCCTCCCATTGATGCTGATGTCCTTGACATATGGCCAGGCTCGCGTCATTGGAGGCGATTTAGGTGCGCTAGGCATGCCTTGTGGAGGCGCTGCTGAAAGCTTATGAAAAGTACAGGCAATGAAACACGATCTCGCCAATGCTATTCAGCGCCTGTTTACAGCAGGTGCTTTGTGAACTGGATTGTGATTAATTTGGGATAAGAGTTAATGTCGAAAACCTAAGTAATTTGCGATTCGCTGATGACATTGCCTTGCTTTGTCACTCAGGAGATGAATGCAAAACGTGGTCGAGTTAGGCAGAGCAGAACGGTAGGTCTTAAAATTAACACACTGAAGACCAAAGTAATATTCAACAGTATTGCAAGGAAACAACAGTTCACAATCGGTAGCGATGGTCTGGAAGTGGTAAGGGAATAGGTTTACTTAGGGCAGGTAATGGCCGCTGATCGGAATCATAAGAGGGAAATAACTTGAAGAATTAGAATGAGGCGGAGCTCATATGGCAGGTTCTCTGAGATCATGAATGGCAGTCCACTAATATCTCTCAAGAGAAAAGTATAGACCGTTTACAAAGAGCAGTTCGCCTAGTGGACACTCCCGGCGCCACCGCCGTCGCGACATCAGTGGCCTTCTGTATAGCAGGCGACTGCAGGTGGTGCCTACGGGCTGCTGACTTCGCTGCTGTATCCGCTATGCTCTGCGGCCAAAATGTGGAAAAGCAGAGGCAAAACGTGTTCCGTGTTCGATTGTAAGAACTGCGACGCAGATTTGAAGGTTTGGAATGTATCTGTTTGCGAAACGCACGGGCCTCAACTTCACGAAGATTGTCCGTGCACTAGGCCTTTTGCAATGCATAGATTTCCGCAAGGAGAGAAGAACAAGTTGGTACAACAGCACTGGATTGCGAATCTACAGAGGAAAGACTTCAACCCCGGCTTATCGGCTAGGGTGAGTACACATGATAAAAGTGAAAACACCGGTTGCTCGGGTTGTTTGCTGACGGTATACCTGTAACGCCGGCAGTCACCTGCGCGCTCGAGCCGCTGTTCAAATGAATTTCTGTGCATGGTCTGACGGGAGGTTTTGGTTTGCCAGTATCGTTTCAGTCACCTTGCATTCAGTGTTCATCTGAGAGTAGGGTAGTACGGCTTAGAGCCTGCTGTTTTAATTGTAAAAATGATCTAACCTAGGACCGAGCTAAACGGGCTGATGTATGTACATGATGTACGTACATATATGTCCGCGTTTAGTCGGTGCCTTTCGAGTCGGTTGTGCATTCGCGCTTGAAGCGTAGATCCTTTCCATTGTAAGTACCTTATCTCTACCATCTCGTTTCGAAATACTTACGCGAATGTGCGGTGCTGGCTGCATTTCATTTTCGCCACAACGGGGAGGTACTACGTACGTGTGTTTGCGCACGTGAGATAGGCGATTTCATAATACGGCCAGAAGCTTTCCAGGCATTGTGCTGGACTTTTTTTCGTTTATGAATATTGGCATCGCACATCCGAGGAATGCTGTTGGGCTACCTTTGAGTGAGTGCAAACGCCGGTTGAAAAAATTTTTCTTGGTTGTGTGCCCCGGTTTATGGAAAACAAAACTTCTCAAATATGCATTGTGAAAATATTATGGTGCAATATTTTTGAAGAGCACAAAGGAGAAGTGCAATGCCTGGACAGTTGCATGGAATGACCATATTACATGTTTAGTTAGAATGACCATATCACATATTTCCTTGTATTTGTGGTGTTTGACGTAGTCCGCTTGCACTGGTTGTCAGAACTTAAGTGGCCTTCATACACATTTCTTGCAGGTATGCTCAGTTCATTTCATTGATGGGCGCCCTTCTAAAGACAACCCGTACCCAACACTGCACCTTGGAACACCGGTATGGCTTTCGGAGGTTTGTTCTGAACTGCAGTTTATTTATTCTTTTGTATTTTCATACTCTGCAATATTTTAGACTGCTCACCACAAGGGAAGAAGGAAGCTGGTGTGGCACGATGTCAAACCTTTGGAGCCTGAGACCTGTTCAACAGCTGAACCTTCGTCACACCATTTATCAGACGAGCAAGATGAAGAGAGTGCTGCAGCTGATGATCACCTGCCTATCTACATTGCAACAGAGGATGCATCACATAGGTACGGTAAAGTGGTGTGAATTATCCTTCATTGGTTCTCATTTACATGCTTTTATGCAAGTCTGTCTTGGGTGCACAATATGCACGTTTGCTTTCACTAGTTATATGAAGAGTTTAAACCTGTGGTACGCTATGGATATTACCTTTAGCGGAGAGTGTGCTGCACTTAGCAGTGCTTTCTTCGTTCCAAGTGAATTTTTCATCCTTCACGTCGCAAATAAGATGTTTTTATGTCATACAGTGACTGAAGTAAACAATATTCAGCAATTTCGTCAGCGGGGTAGCATGCCATCTACCATTTTTGTGCAAATATAGTTTGCCGCCATTAGTGACATAAATTTTTTTTGGATTTCAAGCGTAATGTGCACCTCCGAAATAGAAATTAGTCCCACAATCGTTCATAAGTCTCATAATTTTTATTGTTGCTATTTCCATAATGGCACCTCTACTAGTATTTTGCCCTTGAGAACTAACAAACTGTCTTTGTCAATGCTTGAAGATGCCTTTTTGGTGGGAGTGCTCCTTTTGAATAGAAAAAAAGAAATGGCGTGTGAAAGGGTTAAGAACAGCAGAATCTGTTCACAAATAAAGTTGCTGATATCATGAAATGGTGATTGTAAGCTTGCTTACTAGTTTTGCCATCTTTAGCATTGTCATGTTCAGTTAACAGTAAAATTTCTTGCAACCACTCATATAGGCTAGCCCAGTTACAGCTTATTGCCTGGACCCGGATTGTGCATCTCTTGCTGCCATGTGCGCAGGAGTTATGCCTATCTCTGCAGGCATACACAGTCTGCATTTCAATGAAGCAATTACTATCTTTTCATTCTTTTTCCCATGAGATGGTGGTTGCCACACGCTGCTATGTATGTTTGGAACTAGACTTTTTCACGTTGCTTGGTGTTTACTGCTGTGCAATTCTGAACAAAAAGCAATCAATGCACATGAGAGCAGACTTGATTTCAGTCAGTGCATGTACATACAATGCTCAGCCATGCCACTGCACAGGTTCGTCGTCTGCTTTAAGCTTGACAGTTTGCTGCATTAGCACTGTTTCACGGGCTACTGAGGAAAACTCTGAATATTGTCAGCCAATGATGGGAATCCCTGTATTTAGTTTTTTTCCCATTCATAAAAGCTCAGTGTTCGCTTAGCATTTGTGATTAGAACACAGTACCTTATCTATAGAGGCCAGTTTCAATTTTCTTTCAGTGTCCCTTTAAAGCTTTCAATACCTCTGCAAGTTGTTACAGGAGTACGATGCAGACCACAATTAAACAGCCAGAACACTCTATTTGTTTCCCTGTAGTATAACCGTTGCACGGCATGGTAATTTTATTCTGTGTGCTTGTTAGCTCATACTACTATGCTAAATATTGTCTCACTTTCCTCCACATCCTTCGTTGTACAGGAGAGAAGGAGCTGAGAGTCTCGTTGATGGCTGCTTGGCCTGTGGCTGCAGATGCAAGATTACCGAAACATCAGAAAAAGGAACTCAAGTGGAGCCAGCGGCTGCTCATGACCATTTGTATGCAACCACTCGCAGGCAGGCCCCGGTCACTGCAGACAGTGCTTGCCAGACTATATTCAGTGCATACTCAACACTTGCACCAAGTCACTTCCGCTTCTTTACAGGTCTGTCAAAAGTAGTATTTGACGAACTGGTTTGGACTCTTTCCACTATTGTGAAGAGCCCTTTCACTATGCCCTTTGAGGACCAAATCCTACTTGCACTGATGCGGCTGCGTCTTGGCCTATTGCTTAATGACCTTAGCTTACGTTTTGGTGCATCCACTGCAGCCATTAGCAGGATTTTCTGCTTCATTGTAACAAAACTTGCCAAGTTTGCCAGAGAGTTCTTAGTGTTCTGGCTGCCAAGAACAGCAATCAGGAGGACATTGCCTTATGTTTTTGAGGAGAATTACTTCGTAACTTGCATTGTGGACTGTTTCGAAATTTTCATTGGCAGACCTGGGCAACTGCACCGAAGAAATACAACTTACAGTTCCTACAAATCGCACAATACGGCCAAAATTATTCACGTCATTGCACCAAGTGGGTTTATTATGTTTTTGTCAAAACCGTATGGTGGCCGTGCAAGCGATCGTTTCATCACTTTGGACAGTGGTTTTTTAGACCACCTGACGCAAGGCGACGAAGTCCTCGCTGACCGTGGCTTTAACATAGATGACCTGCTCCCACCATCTGTTAAAGTTTCACTCCCAAGCTTTTCCAAAGGCCGGCCGCAGATTTGTCGTTCAGATGTAGTAAGTTCGCGTCGCCTGGCAAGGCTTCGGATTCATGTTGAGCGATCAATAAGGCGTCTCAAATGCTTCAGGATTTTGAAGCAATTCCCTGCTAGTATATTCACAAAGAAACCCCTCGCAAATGATGTACTTGTTGCCATCGCTGGGCTCTGCAACCTGCAACCGAATTTGATTAGAGATCATGGTGATGCGTCAGAACCTGGTGCTCAGTCACCATCGCATCCAGGCAAGCAGCTGGAAGTGGTAGACAACACACCTGAATGAGGCATGGAGATTTATGTGGAGTAGCCACATCATCTAGTCGTCTCTTGTTTTTATGCACCTGCCATGTTCTCTGTTCACTGATTAACGTAACCATGTTCACTGCAAGAGAAAGGCTCCTCAAAATTGCATTCAGTTAAATCGTTAAATCTCCTGGGCTAGCTGTAGCTAGCAAACTTGCCAATTTTAACTGCCCATCTGACTCTGCCACCCTTGATGCCATTGGTTATCAGCTCTCCATATTACATGCTTTGCTGATGGCAATTTCTGTTTCAGCTAGGATATCATTAACTTGCATTTATTCCCTAACCCAACCCACTTGTTTGCTGTCTCTATCCATAGCTCACATTGCTCTCAATTTAATTTTAAGCATTTTCATTAGCTTCAGAGTTTCTGCCCCATAGGTGAATACTTCCAAGATACAACTCTTATGTAATTAACTCAAGCATGCTGGTGTACTGGCAGGCTGCTGTTGATGACCCTAAGAATATCTGTCAGGGATATGCTATTCAGGTATTTTGCTAGCTATTTCACTGATGGCTCTGAGCTATCTTAGCTGCTACAAACAACTCACGTTGGAGCCTTTTTTTCATGCCGTCTGATTACCAAAGTGTTTTTCAGCAATTTCAGGTCCGCTACCTTTTGTCCAGGAAGAGCAAACTCTAAAGCACTCTTCCTCCTTGAGGAACTGAAGTTGGAATCACTTGCAAAGTACGTTCGAGCTGCCAAGGTTGATGTTCTGAGCCTATTTCATTGTCTTGCTGGTGCACTTAGGGGCACTTGCTTTGCGGCTGTGTGTACAGTGTAGGTCAAAGTCAAAGTCAAAGTCAAAGTCATTTTATTCAGGCAGCAGTAATAGGTGCCTAGGAGGCAGACATAAAGGCAAATTAATGCCTGACTCAGTGTCGGCCCCCTTCCCCCCTTCCCAAACACATCACTCAACAGCAGGTACAGTCACATCGTTGAACAAAGTTTCGATCAACATAAAAGGAACACATTAATACAGCATAGCATACAGGGCTAAGTCATACTGCGAGGAAACAAACAGCCAATATAAATCGCATGCAGTAATAGGCAGAGAAAATAAACAAGCGGGAACAATAAAACATTGACAACAAAAACCATCTGGTGTCTACTTGAAACCCAGAAAAAAAAAATGCAATGGAAAGTTATGTTGGGGAGTTTCTGCATTGGCTTGCCCGATGGAAACCTTTGTTGATACCATATTGGAGATGTCATTCTTTGAAGATTTACTGCTTGTACTCCCTGTGTTCACTTTGGGATGATGAGAAATGTTCAGTACCAGGTGAGGGTACGAGCCTGTTGGTTTTTGTTCTATGCCTGCTTTTGTTTTGTTGTATGTTCAGAGATGTATTTGATAATTCTGATGTTGCATGCACAAATAAACCGGGTCAAATTGTCTTAATGACAAGACAATTAGTCAAATCTTGTAAATTTATTCCAATAGAAATGTGTTCATTGCTTGCTGTCAACAACTGCTGGCAGCAGGTGTGAAAAATAGAAGTCCTCAAGATGTGCCACTTGCTTACTTATGAACTCCTTGTCATAGGGCACCTCGATAATATATGCCTCGTTCGGTGCCCAAATCACGAAGTCGCACCGACTTCTCTCGCAGCAGAACAGCTGCAACTGTACGTGCAGGTAATATCTGTTCTTCCCGGCCTTGCTGAGTGTGAGTTTGTTCTCCTTCTTAATCACGTCATATTTTCCGCTCTTAAACAGGGCATCAAGGCTACCATGCTTTTGCACAGTCAGTGGTGTCGGGCACTTTATTTCCAGCACTGTGTCCGAGTCTGGAATTATGCCATCAGGGCTGGCTCCAAACCATGAAGTGGCAGGCCGGATGATAAGGCCACATTCCACTACGTCCATGGTCTTTGTTTTCTTGTACCAGGCACGGGCTTTTGCTTCTGACTCTCTTCCATACCTTCATGTAAAAATCACATTCTTGTTGTAATGAATTAGTGTCCCTCATCTTAAAGTAACTTCAACAGTGACTAGTATATTGCAATACACAAACCAAGCATTCACAACGTAACAAATATCAACCTCCAATTTCATGCTTTCAGGCTTGTAACTTGCATGCGATTTGCGATGAACAAGCAGTCAGGCTGTGCTTTGCTGTTGGAAGCAATGAATAGAAATTTACATCACAAATTACAACCACACAGTGATACTTTCATTCTTTGCAGGCAAATTCGGCCTGCAAATTGCCACTTTGCATAATGCAGTAATAGAGAGTTCATACTGCAAATACGCAAAAGTGCTGCTGTACAAAATCAAAGCATAGTGTTGCAACCGCTCTATTGTCAGCATCACATGCAAAATTTCGATGGAGGCGAAATTCTAGAGGCCCGTGTACTGTGCGATGTCAGTGCACGTTAAAGAACCCCAGGTGGTCGAAATTTCCGGAGCCCTTCACTGCGGCGTCCCTCATAGCCTGAGTCGCTTTGGGACGTTAAACCCCAATAAACCAAATCAAACCAAACATGCAAAACAGTATTTAGCAATAGTTCTTGTACTATAAAACTTGCCATAGCATTTTCGAATCCAAGGGATAAACTTCAGCATGCCATGCAGAGCAACTGAGGCACAACACCGAAGGCTGTAGTCAGTGAGATATTTGGCTCCTTACCGTGTGCTGGCATTAGCATAGAAGCTTGGGTGTATGTGCTTTGATACCCACTTCTCAGGGGCAGCTTTGATGGGAATGCTACGGGCCTCACTGGCAGTTATCCTCAAGAAACGTTCTTTGTGCCATGCTGCACTTCCCTGAGGGTGGTTTGCCAGTGCTGCAGCCTGCTCAGGAGACAGCAGCACATTGGTGACGAAGAAATCTTGGCATAACTGGCACAGCCGCTTGCAGTCATGCTGGCCATGCTCTTGCTGGAGAACTGTGGAGTACAAGAAGGGTCTGCTTAATTTAACGACTTCTTGTGCATACTCGAAACAGGCTTATGGGGGCTAAAACCTGAAAATCACTCAGTCAGTATGCAATGTAGGGCCATGTGTAGGTGTATTTACAATCAAAAGCCGTTGCAAAAAATCAAGTCTGCTGCAGCATCAGCAATAGCTGTTTCTCGGTGCACCTAGAACTTAGGAACTATGCACAGGTGCTAAGAGTAACCTTGTGAGGTCATCGCACAAAAAACTGTCACAACTTGATAGGAGGTCTTGTAGTTCATGCACTATCATATTCAGCAGTGCATGGTGAACAGCTGAGATTGCATAAATGAGTATGAAAGAGGTCTTGTTGATGCTATACCACGTTCCAATGTCGAGATGCACGCTCTACTGTAATGCTAATTACTAGTTAAGCATTACTGCCAGTATATTGGGATGGTTCAACCACAAGCACATGTCACTTGCATTTCTGCAGTTTTGAACATTGCAAGAGCAAATCTTTATGCATAATGTCTTTATATAAACTGACTACATTTAAATGAACAAAATGTAAACTTATGCAACAACAAAACCTAGATGGCAATCTTACTTGCACGTAATGATAGCCTCTATGCCTGCTCGACTCACTTAGTTGAGTCAGCCATGCGCAACATCAGGAAATAATGTTCTTACATGCACGGCCATCTTCATCACCACCTGCGGGTAGTTTCCTGCGTGGCTTCAGAACAGTGTGTAGCATGGTGTTCTGAAGCTTGCTGACGTCGAGAGAGCATTTTTCGAAGTGAAGGAGCATCTCCTTTTCAGATAAAAACTGCTGCGTCTTCGATTGTGTTTTCTTATGGCAATAAACTACCTCCATTGTTGCTGGCGTGACATTCTTCGCTGTTGCCGCATTCCATGCACACGCTTTGTCAGTTGATGACTGTCCGGTGAGCCCCTTGGATGTTGCCTCGACAACCTTCATGAGCAGTGCACAAATATGGCTGCACCGCTCACTTAGCCCCGCTTTGCATGTGCAACTTGCTGAGAAAGGTTGTCCAAAATTTATTTGTGTTTGGTACGTCCTGCTCACTGCTTGCGACGACCTGATGTTTGCCTTGATGCACTTCACGCCATTTTTCTGCTGGTACAGTGCCACGCCAACATGGCCACTGTCAAGCAGGTTGCTGCCTTCAGCAAATCCTCTGTAGTTGAGGGATGGTCTGCCATCTGTGTCAGGCATTTCAACCATGTAGTTGTAGACAACTGAAATAAAGAATGATATCAGTACAGTATGTCATCATGTGTGCTATTTATGTAGCTAGTTTTGTGGTAATAAAACTTTGTTCCCATGCTGAAAGTTGGATGCCAAGAAATCTAGTAAGGTTCTGCATAATACACTTATGCTTGCAGTTGCTGACAAATAATGAAAACTAATTATTTGTGCCTGATCGGCCGCGTCAGTCATGCTGCGACCCGCCGCATATGTTTACGATGGTTGAACGGCTGGTATTAGCTCCTGATGTTCGACTTTGCAAAACCAAAATAAAAGGACTGCTTATTAAATGTCTCCACAGTTCCAACCTTTTTTGATCTAACATGACTGGCGCAGAAACATGCAGTGAGGAATATTGTCACTCGTGCTGATAGTTTTACGTCGCATTTTACTAGCGGCTGCCAGTTTTGGCTTACTGTCCACGCTGGAAACTTCGCTTATCGTACGCAAGGCTACCGCAATAGATCGCGCGATGCCATGCAGCAGCTGTAGGTTAAGCGCAAAAGAGCTTTTCTCAAGTGCTAACTTGTTTGCAAACGAGTGCACGTTGAATCTCGCGCTCCTTGCGGCAGGCTACAAAAAGCATAAATTCGGAAACCCTTTCCGCAAGCGAGTAAAAGTTCGATTTCATGCAAAGTCGATCATCAGGAGCTAATACCAGCCGTTCAGCCATCGTAAACATATGCGGCGGGTCGCAGCATGACTGACGCGGCCGATCAGACACAAATAATTAGTTTTCATTATTTGTCAGCAACTGGTACGCAGGTGTTGGGGATTTTTTGCAGAATGAGGCCATTACGAGCCAGCTGCACAAAAAGTACAACTTTGCGCAACTAACTTGTGCTGCAATCAAATCTGGGAAGTTCTCGCTTTAAACTCACGCACGAAAACAGTCATAAGCACACCAGGACAGAAATCCAAGCAGTGTTCTTGGCTTTAGAAAAGCGGGAAAAGACAGACAGCGAGCATACCATCGTCACCAAGCAAAGCGATGTGGCGTGAAGGCTCACACAAAAACAAGAGCAAAGAGTCCTAAAATACAAAAAAAAAACAGCGCACTTACACGGCCGCTGAAGCTTCGGCCAAAGCTTGGTGTCATCCACCCATCCTGCATCCATTTTGCGAGCAAAAATAAGTACTATCGCAGTAAAGCGCGCTTGCAGATGAGGCTTCCGCACAGGCAGGCAGCGGAGTCAGAAGGCCAGCAATGAACAGTGGTCACGTGACCAAATATGGCGGCGCCCATGCTTCCGCGCTGTAAAGCGTCTATACAACAGCTGTATCTTACCGGTATTCACATATGGAGCAGAAACGTGTAGGTTATCGAGAAGGGTTCAGCTTAAGTTAAGGAGAACGCAGTGAGCTATGGAAAGAAAACTGATAGGTGTAACGTTAAAGACCAGAAGTGGGCAAAGTGGGTGAGGGAATAAACGCGGTTAATGACATACTAGTCGAAATCACGAGGGAGAAATGGGCTTGGTCATGGTATGTAATGCGAAGGCAAGATAACCGCTTGTCCTTAACGGTAGCGGAGTGGATTCCAAGAGAAGGCAAGCGTAGCAGGGGTGGCAGAAAGTTAGGTGGGAGGTGGGCGGATGAGATTAAGTTTGCGGGGATACGGTGACCGTATGCTAGCAAAGGACAGGGTTAATTGGAGAAACATGGGAGATGCTTTTGCCCGGCAGTGGGCTAGTCAGGCTGATGATGATGATGATCTACATAAGATGAATCGTGAAGGAAGGTTGCTAAGATGGTCTTTCTGTCTTTCCTTAGGTCTAGTTCACTGTTCTATTTCGCTAAAAAGTGTGATCGGGCCTTTGTAATGTCAATGCGTCGTATTGAAACTTCTTTTACAGCTTCTCGTGATGTCCTGCATGTGGTATAATAAATGTAAGGACGCCATCCAAGAGAACACCAAGGAACCGGTAAGGCACCTCAAACGAAAGAAAAAAAAACGAGCTGATGCTCTACTGTCAAGAGTCACTAAGTTAGCGCACTGCCGAGTATTCATCGTATAGGCAGGTTTTCTTATCAGGGTCCAAAATTCAGCACTGGTTTGGTATTTGCCTACCAGGGTACGTAGCAGCCAAAAAAAAAAACGTGAAATAAAACAAGCAAGAAAGTTGCACTGGACCTTAGACACTTTTAGGCTTCATTCAGGTAGTCTTTCGATTCCAGGATTTGCTTAGTCTCCTTGAATAAGAAGAACAGTCAACTTCATATACAACACAGCGGACTGCTTTGTAGAGCCTCATGAAGATCGCTTGATAACCGCGGCTATGTCACCTTTCTGAAGCCCGCCGCTTTGGCCGCTTTCACGTCCTCACAGTGCCCATTTGGAGCCCTACCACTCGCGTCCGCTGTTTAAAAATCACACTGGGAGCTTTGGCTGCTTAGGAGGAAGTGTGATGCCCATGAAGGGGCTATGATGACAACGTAGAAAATATAGACAAGGAGGCAGAGGCGTCTCGTGGTAGGACTGGGCAAGCGGCCGCAACTGGCTTCATTCGCCCGTTCTGGACTCTATAAACCCTTGATTGTAACAATGTTACGAAGACTTGCACTGAACAGTTTGATGCTTATAATTACACTTCTTATTTCATCAGGTGATTTGGGAAAAATGATTTTGAGCAATTTTGAACAAGGTGGCGAAAAAAGGAATTGAATGTGTTAGCGATATCAACTTGGGAAGAGAAATTTGTTCTATCGTCGGCTATATTACCTATATGATTGTACTTGAAACCTTGTTGACGAAATAACTGATGTGAACCATTTCTTTCAATGCGCTGGCACTAGATGCCTCCCTAGCTTAAAACATGACGGATGATTTAGCGTGGTAAAACACATTAAGCTCCGCCTTAAAGTATGACGCGAGAGGTATAGTTGGTTAATATTCATATTGCGGAAATGGCCATTATCTACTTTACATTAATAGATCCCTGCGAGTCCTCATAGAACTCCTGGAGCCATGGTGCAGCGGTTAGGCGATGCGTCACTGCCATGCGATGGCAGTTGCTGCCTCTGGTGGGGCTTGTTAGACCAAGGTTGCTCTTGCCTAGCAACGTCTCGCAACCAATCGTTAATCTAACTGCCATCTGCCACGGTAGGCAGTTTGCTCACAGTCCGGTGGGCAGGTTGTGATGATGCTACAAGGTTTAGGTGGCACCCTAGCCACGTAAGGGGGCATGTATGTAGCAGGTGAGCCACCTAGGGCAAGTTGCCCACAATCCGGTGGACAGAATAAAGGTGCAGATAACGGCTAAGCGGAAATCCTAGTGCCAACACACTTGAAACCTGCGGGTGAAGCCCCGAAACAACTTGACAGGCTCAGGTAAGCTCGGAGGAGCGTCACGCCAGCTGCAGCCAATGGGAGGAGGGCGTCGCGCCAGCTGCAGTTCAGTGGAGAGAGGATGTGAACATGAAGAGCGATAAGCGCGGTTATGTGCACATGCACATGCCACAAAGAAGAGGCGAAGGATGAGGTCGCCTCGGGAACGCTGAGTGCACCAAACGGTAAATGGATGAAGCCGGTCCTTCGACAAACTTCGAAGCCAAACGACGTGCACGGCGAGCTAAACAGCGACGCAGAAGAACGAAGCACCAACGTGAGTGAACCGATCCAGCGGATACAGCAAGGCGGCAAGTCTAAGCAGAGCGGCGATGACAGATAGCCTTGCGAAACTGCATGCGGAAACAGAAGAAGGGCGAGGAACTCGGTTGCGTGTGTATGACGACGCCCAAAAGTCGAGGCGAATGATAAAGTCGCCGCAGGAACGTGCAGTAGAGAGGTGTCTACAAATGGCTTCAGAGACTGGAGGACTCAGTGAGCGACGACTCGCATCGCAACGAGCAGCTCAGGTGGCTTATCGCGAGAAAAAAGCAAGGAGGGACTGTAAGAACATTTGGGTTCCACTGGAATATTCAAGCTAAACAAAGCTAAGCAAGGGCAAACGCGCTAGCACACAGAAGTCGGATTGAGCATAATCAGGTAATTCGGGGTTCAATTACAACACGATAGCGTTAGGAACCTCGTGTCGCGAGAAATCCGACGTCTTAGTCGGCGTCATCGTCATTGAGCGTGAGCAAAAATTCCACGAAAATTCCCCGGAGAAGCAACAGCTAGGAGGCAGGTAGGCCATCTTTGTCACGGAACCTGTGGCGTCATCACAATCTGCGGCAGAAGATTGTGAGCAAACTTGACCAATTTTGCATACGTGGGCATCAACCCACTAAAGCTATTGCGGCATACTCTTAAGCGGAGCTATGGTCTCCCCTCCACTTTTGTTTTCGTTGCAGCCGCTGGAAATGCTTTCACTTTAGTGATATGTTTTTCTGGCTGTTTTTGACTGCGCATTCCGCGTGCTACACCATCGAATGCTGGGCCGCGTTTTTTTTTTAATACGTGTTCTTTCTTCCGTAGCCTGTTAACAGAGCCCTGCATAGGTTAGGGATTTTGAGATGAACAGTAGGTTTCGCGGCGTGAAACAGATGTTGTGAAAAGAGATAAGCATTTGATAATAATATTATTGCAGACGTGTTGACGACGGCTCTGTCAGCTGGGACGAAGACTAGGACATAGAAGCGCGTGTTGATTTTGGTGGGCTAGTGTCTTACATCTAGCAGCTGCCTGTATCTGTGTGCTCGTGTCAATAATTGTAACGTTTCAGACGTTACAGTTTGGTGGAGGTGCGGGGTGGGACCTCGGTCAGAGGCATGGGAGTGATGTCGGATGCCGTCGCACGATGGAAGCGGCCAGTGCCAAGGGCTGTCGAAGTGGCGACCACTGTGTGCGACAGGGTTCGTGGGGCGTCCGTAACGTGACGGTGTGCGAGTACGCCGGTAGCATACGGGTAGGAACCGGGAGGGAGGGGGGGGGGGGGGGGGAGGGGGTAATGAAACCATTTGTCTTCGTTGTTGCGGTTTTTTATAAGCGATGGTCTTTTATGAAAACGGAATGGATTCCAAGAGAAAAGAAGCGTAGCACGGGGAGGGAGGAAGTGGGCACATGAGATTGAGAAAGGCTGCGGGCATAACGTGGCCGCTGCAGACACAGGACGGGGTGTATTCGAGAGATATGGAAGGACCCTTTGTCCTACAGTGGGCGGGTATTTAGGCTAGGGATGATTACTGTTTTGTATCGCGAGACTTGTCCGTTCCTCTCCAGTCTTGTTTGAATGAGCGTGGCTTTATTTAGTTATTCTTTGCGTGCAGCGTCAATTTTGCATTACAATGGCGGATTGATACATACGTGTAACACAACGCATAAATGTAGGTAAAATTTTTGCCTTCTATTATAAAAAAATGGTGTACAAGCCTATCACATACTCTCTTGTCTTCCTATAGATATTTTTGTCTATTCGTAGTCTACAGACTGTCTATAGATTAAAATCTGCTAAACGTTTATGGCCATAAATCTGTAGACTGCCTAGTAACTGTTTATAAACGTTATTCACAAAGGTGCATTGACAGTTTATAGACTGCCCAAAAGAAATATTTGTAAGTGTTATCCGAAATTAACCTGCTAATCCTATTTATAAATCTTTTATTGCACATTGCAGTATTATTTCTTTATTTTCTTTCAAAATGAGTGAAAATCGTGCGCAAACGTGAAGAAAACTTGTTTCCGCATTTCAGTTCCTGGACTGCATTCTCGTGGGAGTACGGTACGAGGTGAGAGTTTTTATGCCTCTCCAGCAACCGTCGTTGGGGTGGAGGAGAGAGAGAGTGATTTGTTTACAAGGAATGCCCTAGAAGTACAAACTGCTCGGCTTTGCTGCGTTGGACGCAGCTTGCGAGAAAAATGACGTTGCCTATGCTTCTGGGACCTTCCCGGGAGCATGACACTCAGATAGGATAAATGAACTACTTTAGTAGCAAGTTTAGATATGAAGTCGTTCCAGTTTTCTGCTGGCAACATGACAAGCCTCGGTTATCTTGGATACGCCATTCGCTGATTACGACCGGAAGGCGGCACACAGACTCAAAAGTATCCCGGCTCCTTTTGCAGTCAGGGTGGGTTGATGTGTGATCTTCCCCACCTCAAAATAGCAGTGCAGTGGCACGGTAGGCTCCTATTTATATAGGACGGTTAGCAGATTTTAGAGACGCATATAACTCGAACACGTTAGGAGAATTGAGCAACGTGGCTGACTTCTGAACAGCTAATGTACATTTCAACCAGCTGATCCTCCGCCTCATGTCTTATGAGATGAAATGGTAACGGTTTATGATGCAGCTGCCTTCGATTGGTTGCGCTCGAGGCATGCAGAACCAATAGAAACTAGATCAGCTTTTTTTTTTAAGTGTAAGATGCAGACAGGATCGTTTATTCATTGATGCATGTACTGCCGTCTGTTGCATATTGATGAAAGTCTCCCCGACAACAACAGTGCTGAGCGATGAGACAAAGCTTTGAGTCAGCATTGGCAACAGTACAGTAACAATTTGGGTAGTGATATTTTAACGGATGGCCCTATGCGTCAAAGCCGAAAATATCGCAGTGCAGAGCTGTGCATTTTTAACAATGCATTTCAGCCGGATGGATTATGAGGCTACGTACAACGTTCTCACTTTACAAAGTAGCTTTCAGAGCCTAAAAATTTAGTTGACACTTAAGCTTCGCCATAAGGGTAAGACGCGATATATTTAATGGATCAATGTCTATTTATGCGGAATTAGTCATTCTCCACTTAACATTCATAGATGCCAGGGAGTCCTCATACCTCTCATGGCGCAGTGGTGCAGCGGTTAAGCGATGCGTCAGTGCCTTGCGATGGCTTGTGCTATTACCAGTGGGGCTCGTGCGACCTACGTTGCTCTTTCTGAGCAGCCCCTCGCGACCAAACATTACTTTAACTGCCACCTGCCACGGTGCGTAGTTTGCTCACAATCCGGTGGGCAAGTTGTGATGACGCCACAAGGTTCCGAGACCTAGATGGCACACCTGCCTCCTAGATTGCTTCTCTGCGGATTTTTAGTGTATTTTTCGCTCACTGTCAATGATGCCGGCCACGACGCCGAATTTCCTGCGGCATGAGCTAGTTAACGCTATCGCGTTATAATTGACTCAAAAATGTCACCAGTAGAGCATACGCGTCGCGTACCAGAGGACAGGGGTTCGAATCACGGTGCTGCGCAATTATTCAACGAGTTTTTTTTTAAAAAAAACTTCTCGTGTCGATGAAATTTCATAACCAGGCATGGGGTGCGGCCTGATCTCGATGACAAGAACCGACAACGCACTCCTTAACCAGAACAGGATTTGGCCACCCTGGTGTAGTACTTGGCCACAACCTTAAATGAACGAACCAATTAACCCTCGGCCCCGGTCCCCAGCAGCTGCGAAAAAACTGACCAAGGCGATCGTCAAACATGTGACGCTGCGGAGGGTGCTAAGAATTTCTGGATCCTGACAGGCCGCCATTGGAATCTGAACCTATAACTCTAGAACCTTATCTAGTGAGGCTAGTCTAGCAGTGCAGTTCGAGGAACTAGCGGGTATTAAATGCGATAGCATAGGGTTTAGTGAAGTTAGGACAGGTGACGCGTATACAGTACTGAAAGGTGGGCACATACTATGCTATCTTGTATTAGCAGATAGACGAGAAGTAGGTGTGGGATTCCTCGTCAGTCAGAATACAGCTGGCAACATATAGGAGTTCTAGAGTATTAACGAGAGTGTGGCAGCTGTCGTAATTAGGCTCAATAGGAAGGGCAAGCTGAAAGTGGCACAGCCCTTAGCGCCCACATCCAGCCATGATGCCCAGACCGTTAAAAGCTTCTATAGAGACGTGGAATCGGCAATGAACAAAGTAAAATAACAGTACACGGTACTGATGGGCGACTTCAATGCGAAAGTGGGGAAGAAGCAAGCTGGCGACCAGGCGGTAGGCGACTATAGAATAGGTTCTAGGAATAGCAGGGGAGAGCTGTTAGTAGAGTTCGCGGATAGAATTAATTTACGGATCATGAATACCTTCTTCCGCAAAGGAGGGAACAGGAAGTGAACCTGCAAGATCCCCAATGGTGAGACTAAAAATGAAATTGACTTCATACTATGCACTCACCCTGGCATCGTTCAGGATGTGGACGTCCTCGGAAGGTGCGTCGTCGGAAACGTGCGACGGAAGGCAATTAATGAGTTAACGGTAAGAGGGAAAGTAGAGAAATTCGGGATTTCGCGACGGAACACATATTTGGGCTTTAACTGAGGAAGACAATCTGAATGTTTAAACAATTAACGATAAACTCACATCCATCATTAGGGAGTGAGCCGTAGAATTAGGCGGTAGGATAGTTCGACTCGATACCGGCAAGCTATCTCAGGAGACGAAAGATATGATTAAGAAACGTCAAAGAATGAGGGCGTCTAACCTTAAAGACAGGATAGAACTAGCATAGCTATCGAAGTTTATAAATATTGGCAAGGGTAGTCGACATAACGAAGTTTAACATAGAGAAAATCGAGCGTGCTCTAAAGAACGGAGGTAGCCTAAAAGCAATGAAGAGAAAACTAGGCATGGGTAAAAAGCAGATGTTTGCCTTAAGAGGCAAGGAGGGCAATGTCATTAGCAATATGCATAAGATAGTTAAAGTAGCCGAAGAGTTCTACAAAAATCTGTACAGTATCCAATGTAATCAGAACGTTAATGAGAGACACAGTAGCGCACAGCAATGCGTCATCCTGCCAGTAACGAAAGAGGAAGTAAAGAAAGCCTTAGGAGCAATGGAAGCGGAGAAGCAGCTGGAGAGGATCATTAACAGCAGATATGTTGAAGGACAGAGGAGAGATTGTGCAAGAAAAACTAGCCAGCTTGTATACGCAATGGTTTATGACCTCTACCATACCAGAAGCTTGGAAGAACGCTAACATTATTTTAATTCATAAGTAAAGAGACGCCAAGCACTTGAAAATTACTGGCCGTTAGGCTTAATAACTGTTGCCTACAAAGTATTTGCTAATGTAATCGCTAATAGAGTGAGGGAAACCTCAGACTTGAATCAACCAAATGATCAGGCAAGATTTTGCAAAAGATATTCCACAATAGATCATTTTCACACTATAAATCCCGTTATAGAGAAATTCATAGAATATAACCAGAGCATATATAGAGCCTTTATTGATTACGAGAAAGCAGTTGACTGAGTGGAAACATTGGCAGTCATGCAGGGATTGTGGAATCAGTGTGTAGAGGAGCCTTCTGTAAAAACACTGGAAGATGTCTATAGCAACTGCACAAATAAGGAAGTTAAAATAAGGAAGGGCGTAAGGCAGGGAGAAACGATCTCGCTAATGCTATTCACCACCTGTCTACATGAAGTATTCCGAGGCCGGAATTGGTAAAATTTAAGGACAAGAGTTAATAGAGAATACCTAAATAATCTGCTATTCGTTGAAGACATTGCCTTTTTGAGTCACTCAGTAGATGAGCTGCAAAGCACGATCAATGAATTAGATGAGCAGAGCAGAACGGTGGGTCAAAAACTAACAAGCAGAAAGCAAAGTACTGTTCAACAGTCTAGCAAGGAAAGAGCAGTTCACAATTAGTAGCGAGGTGCTGGAAGTGGTAACGGAATATGTCACTTAGGGCAGGTAGTGACCGCTATGCGGATCATGAGAGAGAAATAACTAGAAGAATAAGAATGGGGTGGAGCACATATGCCAGCGTCTCTAAGATCATGAAGTGTAGTTTACGAGTATCCCCCAGGAGAAAAGTATACAGCAGCTTTAACTAACCTCACCTACGGGGCAGAAACGTGGAGGCTAACAAAAATGGTTCAGCTCATGTTAAGGACAACGCAGCGAGCTATGGAAAGAAAAATCATGGGTGTAACGCTAAGAGACCAGAAGCGGGCAGAGTCGATGAGGGAACAAACGCAGGTTAATGATATTCTAGTCGAAATCAAGAGGAAGAAATGGGCTTGGGCAGAGCATGTAATGGAAAGGCAAGATAACCGCTGCAGTCCTTAAGAGTAACGGAGTGGATTCCAAGAGAAGGGAAGCGTAGCAGGGGGCGGCAGAAAGTTAGGTGGGCAGATGAGATTAAGAAGTTTGCATGAATAGAGTGGGTTCAGCTGGCAAAGATTTCGCCTAGAAAAGCCCGTTAAGAACGGATGACATCAAAATTGCTCAGAAGAGCGAGGTTCCGGGCTAGTTGGTAATGCATTTCAGGGAAGAAACGGCGCTATGAAACACGGGCACACGAAGAAACGACACACATGAGCGCCAACTCCCAAATGAAATTTCTTCTGGTGGAAAGACGCTTGAATAGAAGACATGAGAGGGTGGGTAACAGGGCTGCTGCATCGATAAGAGGCAATCAGTGAGGTCGCGTCGCAAGATGGCAAAAGACTGGAACAGAAGAGAAATAAGTGACAAAAAGACGGTGTAAAGAGCCGCGAAAAGGTGGTCAGGTAACAATAACAAAAACAGAACCAATAGAAAATTACCCAAAAGGGCGGGGAATGCGTTAAAACCATGAAGGATAGAGAGGAGAATATACAAGTAAATACGTAAAACATGAAGAAAATGAAAGCTTTAAAAACATGCCCAAAAAGGGGGAATTAAAAGCGTTAAAATCTTGTAAGACGTTGTGGAGGATAAAAGAAGATAAAGGCGGTACCAACGAGGATTCAGTTAATGATTCAGCTGTATGCGGCACAAAAGAAACCTTCAGGCATGCAGGCATGTACACGAGAGTATCTGAATGCTATTTAATGAATGATTAGTGAGCACAGAAGTTGAAAGGAAACAGCGCGAACACAGGACGAAGAGAGGAACGTACAACACAGGTGCTGTGTTGTTGAAGTTATTGTAGAAGTGCTGTAGAAGTTGAAGATATACTTCTGCCTGCTGATGACTCTACACTTGTTATTAGTGCAAGTTCCATGTATGTTATTCCCACAAATACTTTAGAGGTATTGGCAGCTTTCATGAATATTGTCACGTAGTGGTGACGGCAGTCTAAGCAGCGATGAAGACGGACGAAAGGGTCTTCTAATAGAAAACTGTTTATTGGGCTGACTTGCACCCAAAATGGACTGAATCACTCGGCGGCGGCGAAGCGACAAGCGTGCTCGGTGATCGTCGAACAGAATGCCCGCCGCTGTCGGCCGTGCTCAATTTAAAGCTGATAGCGAACTTTCGAGATAAAAAGCGCAAAGTTACTAGAACATTCCGGAACAACGTAGAATCAGCTCTGCCTGGCTGCGATCAATCGAGATAAATCTAGTCGCGTCTTGCGTCGCAAACAAAGCGATAGAGTGGTGTGGCGGCAGATTTGAAAAACGAAAAAACAATGCAAATATTCGCGGCATTACTCCCCTCTCAAAGAAGCATCGACCCGATGCATTAAAACAAATAATGCGACTAGTAAGGAAAAAAAACGGATCTTGCAAAAATAGAGCATGGAAATGCAGCGGCCTTTACGCGCATAATACGGCTTCAGACGGACTACATGGACAACTTCTGGTCGTACGCGGCGTCGCTGGGATGCAGTCATTGCGTCAGGGATGACTTCATAATCCAGTTCACCCAGCCGACGAAGAACCTTGTACGGGTCGAAATAGCGGCGCAAAAGCTTTTCACTCAATCCACGGCGGCGAATGGGCGTCCACACCCAGACTTGGTCTCCTGGCTTATATTCCGCGTTGCGTCTTCGTAGGTTGTAGCGTCTGGCGTCGCACAGCTGCTGATCTTTGATCAGTAATCTGGCAAGCCTTCGAGCTGCTTCTGCGCGTTGAAGGTAGGCGGCAACGTCGACGTTCTCTTCTTCTGTAACGTTGGGCAGCATGGCGTCTAGCGTTGTCGTGGCCTCCCTGCCATGGATGAGCCTAAAAGGCGTCATCTGGGTGGTCTCCTGCACTGCGGTGTTGTAGGCGAAGGCGACGTAAGGCAGGATGACATACCAGGTTTTTGTGTTCGGCATCGACATACATGGCGAGCATATCGGCGATGGTTTTGTTCAGGCGCTCGGTCAGTCCGTTGGTCTGCGGATGGTATGCAGTTGTCCACCGGTGGCTGGTTTGGCTGTAACGCAGGATGGCTTGCGTTAGTTCCGCCGTGAATGCTGTTCCTCTGTCCGTGATGAGCACATCGGAAGCGCCGTGTCGAAGAAGAATGCATTCCACGAAAAATTTGGCGACTTCTGCTGCTGTTCCGTTCGGCAGGGCTTTCGCCTCGGCGTAGCGGGTCAGGTAGTCGGTCGCTATGATGATCCACTTATTTCCAGATGTTGATGTTGGTAAAGGGCCAAGCAAGTCCATGCCGATCTGCTGAAAGGGCCTTGAGGGAGGTTCGATGGGGTTCAGAAATCCTGCTCGTCGTGTGGGAGGGGTCTTTCGTCGCTGACAATCTCGGCAGGATTTCACATAGTGTGCGACATCGGCAGACAGTCGGGGCCAGTAATACTTGTCTTGAATGCGGCGGAGGGTGCGAGTAAACCCGAGATGTCCAGCTGTCGGCTCGTCGTGTGAAGCCTGTAGAACTACTTCGCGGAGACAAGCAGGTACAACAAGGAGGTAGGCTGTTTTGCTCGCTGCAAAGTTCTTCTTCACGAGGACCTCATTCTGCACACAGAAGGAAGACAGTCCTCGCTTGAATGAAGCGGGAGGTGAAGAAACTTTGCCTTCCAGGTACTCGGTGAGGCGTTTTAGGTCGGGGTCCGAGCGTTGCTGCTGGGCAAACGAGCTGGGGCTGATGGGTCCCAGGAAGGCGTCCTCATCGTCGTCCGGCGGCCGTGTATCTACAGGGGCTCGTGAGAGGCAATCGGCGTCAGAGTGCTTGCGTCCGGACTTGTAAACGACGGTGACGTCAAACTCCTGGAGACGCAGACTCCATCGAGCGAGTCGGCCAGAGGGGCCCTTCAAATTGGCAAGCCAGCACAGCGCGTGGTGATCGCTGATAACCTTGAATGGTCGTCCGTATAGGTAGGGGCGGAACTTTGACGTAGCCCAGATGATGGCAAGGCACTCCTTCTCAGTTGTCGAATAGTTAGCCTTGGCCTTGGAAAGAGAACGGCTAGCGTATGCGATAACTTTTTCCAGACCGTCGCTTTTTTGAACGAGAACGGCCCCTAGGCCCACGCTTCTTGCGTCGGTATGAACTTCAGTATCGGCGTTTTCATCAAAATGCGCGAGGATCGGTGGGGACTGTAAACGACGTTGAAGTTCCTTGAAGGCTTCTGCTTGCGGCGCTTCGCATTTAAACGGCACGTCTGCTTTCGTCAGGTTGGTCAGGGGCTCGGCGATGCGGGAAACGTTTTTCACAAATCGTCGGTAATATGCACACAGTCCGAGAAATCTGCGCACTGCTTCCTTATCGGCCGGCGGTGGAAACTATTCAATAGCAGCGGTTTTCTGCGGGTCCGGGCGTACTCCCTCCTTGCTAACGATGTGGCCTAGAAACAGTAGTTCTTCGAAGGCAAAGTGGCACTTCTCTGCCTTCAAGGTTAGGCCAGACGACTTGATGACGTCTAGTACTGTTCGAAGTCTTTTGGGGTGCTCTTCAAAATTCGAGGCGAAGACAACGACGTCATCTAAATATACCAGACAAATTTGCCACTTCAGGCCTGCCAGCACTGTATCCATTACACGCTGAAACGTCGCTGGAGCGGAACAGAGACCAAATGGCATCACCTTGAACTCAAACAGGCCATCCGGAGTGATGAATGCTGTCTTCTCGCGATCTTTTTCGTCGACCTCAATTTGCCAGTACCCACTCTTGAGGCCCATCGATGAGAAATATTTGGTGTTGCAGAGGCGGTCCAGTGTGTCGTCGATGCGGGGGAGGAGGTAGACGTCCTTCTTTGTTATGTTGTCCAAGCGGCGGTGATCCACGCAGAATCGAAGTGCGCCGTCTTTCTCACTAGAACAACCGGTGCCGCCCATGGGCTGTTTGATGTGTGGATGACGTGGCGAAGAGTTTCTTACACTTGGTCCCGGATGGCTTGTCGTTCTCGCGGTGACCCACGGTAGGGGCTTTGACGGAGAGGTCGGACGTGTTGGTCCATTATAATGCGATGCTTGGCAATTGGCGTCTGTCGCACCTTCGGCGATGTCGAAAAACACTCACTGTAGCTTTGAAGCAGATTACGGATCTGGTCTTGTCTGTTCCGGTGCAGGGCTGGGTGAATGTCGAAAGTGGGCAAGTTCCCTTGGTCAGGCGAATCTTCTGCGGAGGGGTCGGAGAGGGCAAAGGAGTGTCGTACGTCGGATATTTCGTCGAAGAAAGCAATCGTCGTTCCTCTGTTAATATGTCGGTATTCTTCGCTGAAGTTAGTCAGCAGTACTTCGGCCTGGCCATTGCGCAAAAGTGCGATGCCTCTTGCGATGCTGATTCCTCGGTCTAGGAGCAACAGCATGTTGCCCTCGAAGATGGCTTCAGCGTTAATGGCTTTCGTGGCGCCTACGGTCAGGATAACGCTTGATCGGGGTGGGACGCTCACTTCTTCCTCCAGGACACTCAGGTCAACTTGATGTTCCCGAGTTTTCATCGAAGCGATGGCTTCGTCCGTCGAAAGCGTGATCAGCTTGGATCGCAGGTCGATGATCGCCTGATGCTCATTAAGGAAATCCATACCCAAGATCACTTCGCGGGAGCATTGCGGTAGCACAACAAAGGTCGCAGGATAGGTATGTCCTTTGACAGTCACTCGCGCTGTGCATCGTCCTGATGGCGTAATGAGGTGGCCCCCTGCGGTGCGCATTTGTGGGCTGTCCCAATCCGTTGTGACTTTTCTCAGCTGCGCAGCGAATGTTCCATTCATCACCGAGTAATCGGCTCCTGTGTCGACTAGAGCGGTAACTTTCCGGCCGTGGACAGTCACGTCTAAGTCGGAGGTCCTGGCTCTTGCATTGCATGTCGCTTTCGGCGTCGGGTCACGGCTTCGTCGCGTATGCGAGTCGCGGGTGGGGCGTGTGGTCGAAGCTCTTCTGGGTGGCGGCGTCGTTTTCAAGGCGGCCTGCATCGTGGTCGGGGTTCTCATTGTGTGCGGCGTCGGTGCAGCGTGTGCCGGTTCTTCATGCGGCGTCGCGGGTGCAGCGTCTTCGTGGGGCGTGGTCGGTGGAGGATCTTCGGCGTTTCGCTCTTGAGCAACCTCACCTCCGGGAGACCTTCCTCGTACCGCGGCTGCGTAGCTGCGGCGTGGCGACGCAAAGCGCGAGGTTGACGGCTATGGTGAGCGCGAAAGGCGGTCCGGCGTGTACTCCTCTCTACACAGGTACTAGATTTCCTGCGGGCGTTTGCGTTTGCCGAAGCCTGGTCGTGGGGCGTCAACGGTAAATCCCCGAAGCCCGATACGTCCGTACGGGGAGTGACGAATAATATGGCCGGCCCCACCGCAATGGAAGCACAACGGACGGTTATCGGAAGTCCTCCAGGCGTTGCATTTCCTGGGGCTTGAGCGTCGGTCATAGGCTGGGCGGGCGGGGGCTGGGAGGCGGCGTTGTGGAACAAGTGGCTCATCTCGGGGAGGACGTGGGGGTTGTCGTTGGGGCTGGGCAGTTATTACTGCAGCGGCGTAGGTCATGGCCTGGGGTTCTGTGGCCGTCGGGGTGCCAAGTGCCTGTTGCACTTCTTCCCGTACCACGTCCATCAGAGTCGCTGCTGGTGGCTGTGGGGAAGATGGCAGTAATCGGCATAGCTCCTCTCGGACGATTTCGCGCATAATTTCGCGCATAACTTCTCGCAAGCGGTCGCTGGTGGTGGCCGGGGTATCCGAACGGATTGCACAGGCAGAGGAAGGGCGATTGTACTGCCGAGCTCGGACTTCGAGGGTCTTCTCAATCGTGCAGGCTTCTTGCATGAATTCCTCGACTGTTGTTGGCGGCTGGCGGACGAGGCTGCCAAAGAGTTGTTATTTTACGCCGCGCCTTAAAAACTGAACTTTCTTTTCCTCGGTCATGCCGGGGCCGGCGCGGCGAAATAGGCGCTTCATCTCCCCGACGTAATCGCGGACGGGCTCATTCGGAAGCTGGATCCTGGACTCCAGGAGTCGTTCGGCTCTTTCTTGCCTCACGACACTGGTGTATAACTTCAATAGTTCTCTCTTGAATAGCTCCCATGTCGTAAGGGACGACTCGTAGTTTTCGTACCACGTGCGTGCGGAGCCATCCAGTGAGAAGAACACGTATTCAATTTTTGCCGCATCATCCCACTCGTTGAATGACGCCACGCGCTCAAATTGATCCAACCATCCTTCAGGGTCTTCGCCTAGTAATCCATTGAAAGTTGGCGGCACCCGCGGCTGCTGTAGTATGATCGGTGCCGACATCTTCGGCGAGGTTGCGGTGCTCGTAGCAGCGTCTTTTCGCTGTCTGGTGCGGTCCGGCAGTTTCCCGAACTCAGGCTCCTCTCCGTGGAGACGTTGGCTGGCTCGCTGAGCTGCTGGCTCGTCCTCGGGTGCGAATCGCTGAGGGCTGGCTTCACGACTTGTAGGGGGCGTCCGGAACATGGAAGGAATCCCGCACCTCCACCAGATGTCATGTAGTGGTGACGGCAGTCGAAGCAGCGATGAAGACGGACGAAAGGGTCTTCTAAAAGAAAACTGTTTATTGGGCTGACTTGCACCCAAAATGGACTGAACCACTTGGCGGCGACGAAGCGACAAGCGTGCTCGGCGGTCGTCGAACAGAATGCCCGCCGCTGTCGGCCGTGCTCAATTTAAAGCTGATAGCGAACTTTCGAGATAATGAGCGCAAAGTTACTAGAACATTCCGGAACAACGTGGAATTAGCTCTGCCTTGCTGCGATCAATCGATGTAAATGTAGTCGCGTCTTGCGTCGCAGACAAAGCGATAAAGTGGTGTGGCGGCAGATTTGAAAAACGAACAAACACTGCAAATATTCGCGGCAATATGAACAATAGTAAGAGGCATGTTGGAAATGATTTACAGTTAGACCAGTGAAGTACGTGTTATTTATATTGGCTCCAGTGCTTTCTCAAACACTTAATTTGCGCCTTGTGTCTGGAATATTCCCCCTACGCATGCAAGGAGCCAAAGAATCTGCATTGTTCAAAAAGGCGACAAAAATGTATAAAAAGCTGCAAGCTAGCTGCCTAGTTGCTCGTATTTTCTAAGTTTCTGGAAAATTTAATTCACACGAGAATGACTCGCTTCTAAGACACAGTATGCTATCTACTATCCGAAGCTCAATTTTGTGTCACTAAGACTAAGTAATCTGAGACTGCGCTACTTCACCTAAAAGACTATATTTTTCAAGCTTTGGAAGAGAAGTAGCTAGTCTTGGACATATTTGTTGACTTGTCTCAAGGTTTTGACTATATTGGCCATGCATGGCTTTTGTTTAAACTTCAGACGGGCATAGTACTCTCACTGCTAGCTTTCTACCTCTTATACCGCTGGCAGTATGTTAACATAAATACCCAGAAGTCATCAGTCAGACCAATTACAGCGGGCATTCCCCAAGACAGAATCCTTGGCCCCCTTATTTTTAATCTTTATGTTAATGACATTGTTAAACACCGTATTATGTATGCAGATTGCGCAACTGCTGTTTTCATCTAAGAGTGGTCTGGACATAATTAACAATGCAATTGGGTTTTAAAAGGCTTGAAAAACTGGTCACTTACGAATTATCTTAAAGTTAATGTGACTAAAACAAAAGCTCTGTTTTTTCGTCCCGAAAATAAAGTTCTTGCCTCTGTACCTGATCTACATCTCGGCTCAGAACGAATTGGTGTAGACAGCATGCCTGTGTTTGGTGTCCATTTTAGTAGTCAGTTGAGCTGGTATGACCATGTAACCGCAGTAATAACTTGGCCTTCTCGTATCACATGCATTATAAAGCTGCATAGACGTCTATTCCCATGTAATGTAAAACTCCTGTTGTATCAGTCTATGTTTTTAGCACATTTGTATTACTGCCAGCTTGTGTGGGGAACTGCCACTGCAATTAATAAGCACAAGATTTACCTGGTTGGGAAAAAACTTTTACGTGCAATACTATAACCAGATTTTCTTCGCCCCAACAGTAGAGCTTTTCGATCAGTATGATATAGTAAAAATATCTGACCTTTACAACTTACGACTGATTAACGCCTGCAGAACTGACGTAGTTAAAAATACCATCTCCGCCACTTGGCAGACCAGCGTATTAACAGTTGCAAACTTCACAACAGACACCCTGAACACTAGTATGTCGAAACATGTCGCAATACATACGCTACACAATATACAACGTATTAAGCACACATTGCCACGTACTTAGTACATACCAAATGCTGCTGAGATGAACACTGCTGACATTTCGCGCAAATCACTTTTAAAACTCATCTCCCTCCTGTAATTATATTGAAACTGCTCCGTCACTGATTTTTTTTGTGTGTGTACATATCTCTCTTCATGTTGTATATATTTTTTTACTTCCCCAAACTGTAGGGGTTACTGACTTGTTTCGATCTTGTATGATTTTCCTGCATTGCTGTCTGCTGCTTCGCTCTGTAGGGGTCGATGGATTCGTCAAACTGTTCTCGCAGCTTTTATCCTCGGCCCTCCCCAAGTGACACTGGGGAAATCAACTCAATTCAATTCAAGTTTGTGGGGATACGGTGGCCGCAGCTACCAGATGACACGATTAATTGGAGAAACATGGGAGAGGCCTTTGCCCTGCAGTGGACGTAGTCAGGCTGGTGATGGGGATCATCATCAGTCCTTTCGCGCCAACTCGACCAAATGGTTATGTACTGATCACGAGCTCCATGATCTCAATGTAGACAAGCGGTTGTGACTATAACATTCAATTTGAAAGAAACCAACTGTCAAATGAACGTCATAACGAGCCCTTAATGTCCCTAACATTGCCTGCTTCATAGTATTAAATACCACAGGTGATTAGAGAGACGTCGAGAGTACTGGATCTTGTCCTTTGGTTAAAGTTTTCCCGCTCCTTGCTGTGTCAAAGTAGGCTGCGCCGGTTTGCAAAGCGATGCTCTCTCTCCGTTAGAGTGCGCAGTGGCAAGCCATTGATTACCACGACGTGACAGCTAAAACTCAGTTATTCTGGCAACACGCAGCACGTACGTTGAATTTCGAGGAAGATTACGTATGGTGAAAACGGCATATAAGCGAAATTCTTCCATCTTTTCCGCAAGTGGAGTGCATGGACACCGAGCGCCTGACTACGACGATTTGCTGCCTACGCATCAAACGTAACAATTTTCACTTGCGGTCCTGATGGGCTTTCAATGCATTTTTTGGGGGGAGGGCGTGTGGATTACTGCGTAAAAAGAAACAGAAAGTTAAATGTTTGATTCACGTGGTTGTGCATGACGGCTATTTAACCTTGTGAGGCGCGGCGTAGCATTTCATGGAATATTTTGATTTTCCGCACAGTTGGTTGATGATAGGTCTAAAGAAAGGTATAAAGGTTCTTTTATTATATGATATCTCTACTACTTATGTTCTACGGGTATGTAAAAAATTGTGTACAGTAGTCGAAACACCTGTCTAGAGCTTTGGAATGGCGGTCATTCACGAGTGGCTTACCTAGGGCTCTAGACTTGACCATAACTTGCATGTGCATTTTCATGGATCGTATTTAACTCCTCTTGTATTTGAATGCTGTATCGGCCCTGACAGGCAGCGAAATTGTCAGAAATCTATAATAGAAGGCATAATGAAGGCCTAATAGGACCGTCTTGTCCTCCAGTTTGTTGTCTTTGTTGTTTTAAGCTAATATGCATGCGCATAATAGAGCGCGCCACTTGAGCGCTCTCGGAAATTGTGTTGACTGCAAAAGGCGCCTTGGTGCTTACAGATTTGTGAGAAGGGCGAGTACAATGCGCGTATAACAGCTCTATTTTTCCGATTTAATTTTGTTTGTGTCGCCCTTTGCGCGAATTGTCTAAGGTTGATTATAACGAGGGCACAACAGACCTTAAGTAAATGATTAACTGTAAATAGAGTCATTAGACCATTATCTGTAATTATACTGCGTATGCTACTGGCGAGGAAACAGGTGAGAGACCACTTAAATTTTTTCATAAGGCAGGCTTTATCCCCCCCCCCCCCCCCAAAAAAAAAAACGATTAAAGTCAAGTTAAAAAAAATTAAAGTCTACGGTTACATGCAGCAGCGCCAGGCTCACGCAAACTTGGCTTCCCGTCGATGAACTGGATAGAAGTGGCGGTTCCCATTCCTTCAGCATTGTCTCATTGCTATAGCAATAAAAGTCTCATCTGCAAAAAAGTGCGGTGACAGTTTTCCGTCAATGAATTGCCCTTGGCTGAGAGGGGCGTGACGTCATGCACCACGTGATAAGAGTAGGCTCACAGAGGGCAAGGCGGCAGTTGACAGCTGAGCTTGGCCATGTGTGGACGTACCAGGGGCGCTGGCATGGAGCCAGGAGCAGGGCCGTGGCGCTGTGAAAAATTGAAGTGGAGAGGGCGCCCATATATGAGCTTTGCCTTTATGTATCGTGTAGTACATTGGAAGTACGGTAACCTCCGCACGGATGCTCTAGGCTATCACATTGTCGCAGGTAATGATAGTTAAGTTCCCCTAATTTTTCTGTCATGCGACAGCATTGCCTTAACACATTTGTTCCTTCACTTCTTCACTCATGTTGAAAGGTCACTGAAGCGTAATATGTCTAGTAACAGTCACGTTCCGTTCATTTGCGTTCTTTTTATCAAGGGTAAACTTGCGGGATGGCTCCCGCTGCCGTGTAAAATGGATTTTGGGAATATCTGTGTGCTACACCTCGATTTTTTGAAAAGAAAAATCAGGCGACAAAATACTCTAAAAAAAAGGGTAATGTCTTGCAACTAAACACACTAACTGCTGAGTGCGGCTTGGTGCCTACAGGCGGGAAGAATGCAGTTGACGGCCATCAAGACACTTGTACACATTTGTGCATATGCTAAAATTGAGCACCACAACTTGTGCACATGCGCAAATAGTTGTGAAATGCAGCCGATTGCCATAAATAAGAGGCATTTGTCGGATAGGTAACTTCAAGACTTGTGATTCAACAAAACCTTTTCCGAAGCTGCACTTTTTAGAGATAGTCTTAAAATGTGATAGCGTAATCAGTCTTTATGGTAACGTTGCTGCACAGGCGGCCAAATTAACGTTTTTGAGAGGTCATTCATGACTACATGACATAAAATACACTACAGTTGCAGTATAACTCTAGATACATATGCAACAAGGAATTCAGTGCTAGGTGTAGGACGTTCTCACAAAAGGCTTTTACTATGCACTGCACTCAGGTGTGTACAAAGCGGCGCATTAACGGTTTACTGGGAGGTTTAATCTGATGAAATCAGTCAGTAGTCAGCGTGCGTCTTTGTGGTTCCACGTTCCTTTCTTTGTTTCCTTGCTTCTTGTTCGTGCCGCAGGCTTTCTTAAACACAGCCATCGTGGCTGTGCTCAGCGGGATACTAATGAGCTGCTCTATAAAATAAAGTGCACTGAATTTCAACGGTTCCCCAAAAATACATGCCATAAACATTGTCGAGCATGCTCATGCTGTTGCGGTACACCAGCGGCCTTTGATAACAGATAATTTGAATATAGCTGCACATGACACGACTCCTCTGTTTGTTATATAGTATCAAGATAACTTAAATGCTTCTATAATAATTGTTCTATAATAATGCTACTATAAGTCCTGCTGTGCTCTGCACATGATAGCACGCCCTGCTTCAAGTTCTAAAGCCATTGACACAATGACACACCACGAGGAGGAGGAAAAACTTTATATTTGATATTAAAATGTGTTATTAGCGGTCGCGGGCTGTCTTCTTCATCTTCCGATGAGTTATTGCAGCCCGTCTTTAACAGGGTTGGGGCCCCTGGTCCAGGGCTCCACTGAGGTATGCCGCCAGGTAGGCTCTCAGCACCAATCCGCGCTGGACGGCCGGGTCCTCGCTGGAGAGCATCCCCTCACACTGTTCCGCACTCGGGTTTTTGTTTATTGCAGCTAGATCCTTGTTTTTCTGACACACCCACGTTATGTGCATTAACGTGGGTTTTTCTCCACACCACGGACATTTGCTGCTGTATTGCGTGGGGTAGATTTTACTTAAGGTATTTAGATTGGGGAAAGTCCCCGTTTGCAGCAGCCTCCAGCCTACTGCATCTTGTTGGTGTAGGCTGTTATGGGGTGGCGGATATTTGAGTCGCGTTCCCCTGTGATAGTTTAGAATGTCTGAGTAGCTCAGGGGTACCGGGTCTGCTGCTGGGTTGTCGAGGTCAGTTTGAGTGGAGGCTCGGTTTGTGTGCTTTCGAGCAATCCTATCTGCCTCTACGTTCCCGGCGATCCCGGTGTGTCCTGGTACCCACATGGTTACGTGTTGCAGTTGTTGTTCCTCGGTTTGCGGCATTTTGGCCGATTTAAGGATATGTAGAACTTTCCGTCCTATTTTGCCATTCATGTAATTTCGGCATGCTGCTTGCGAGTCTGTTAATATTGTTAGAGACCTTCGGATAAGGTAGCCCTCCGCCGCCGTCAGGGCGATGGCAGCTTCTTCGGCTTCCTCGGCCGCACAGTCCATGAATGATGCGCTGGCTATTTCCCCGTGTGCAGAGTTTATTGCCGTTGCTACAATTCTGTTTCTGATTTCTCGAGAATCTCTCGGGTACGCAGCCGCGTCTGTGTACAGTGTATTTTCTTTTTCGGCTAGGACTTGTTGAACGTATTTTGCCCTAGCTTCCCTGCGTCCTTTATGCAGGTTTGGATCCATGTTTTTCGGTATCGGGGCTATCCGGATTGTGTTGCGATATTCGTCATGTATCCGCTCTGTTCTTGTTTCTTGCAGCGCACCTTCGTAGCCACTCCTATTTAGGAGCGCTATCCCAGCTTTGGTTTGTTTTAGCCTTTGTAGCTGCGCCGCAAGTTGGGCTTCTCTCAGCTCTTCAAAGGTGTTATGCAAACCCAGGGCTAGGAGTTTCTCCGTTGAGATTGCCTGCGGTAGGTGGAGCGCTAACTTATATGCTTTCCTTGACACACGAGCTTTTTTGACGTTGTGACGCATCAACTAACTGACCATGCAAGCCTTATGTCCCTCTCAGCGCAGCTGGACGTGCGGGTGTGAAGAGTGTAACTTTTTTTGAGGTAATGGACTACGTCGTGGGCAAGCACTCGAACGCCTTCGCAAGCCGCTCTCTGCCGAAGGCCGAGGCCAACTATTCGACAGCCGAGAAGGAGTGCTATAATTTTGGCCACTTCAACATTCCTTCCGGATACTGAATGGCAATCCTTTCAAAGTGGAAAGCGCCCGCCACACTTTGCGATCGCATACCAGCCTTAAAGACCTTTCGGGCAGCCTCGATCATGGCAGCTTACACCTCGGCGAGTTCCCCATCAACGTGGCTTAGAAGTCTGGACGCAAGGACAACAATGCAGACTGCCTGCCAGGAACTCCTGTACACGATACCGGAAGAAGATGAGGACGTCTTTTTCGGACCGATAAGCGTTGGCCATTTAGCGCAACATCAAGGCAAGAATCTTTCACTCCCCTAAGCATCCAGACGTAGGATTATTCTCGTTTTGACATCAGAACAACACCCTCACGAAAAAAAGCTTCGCACCTAACAAGACTGCCCACCTTCTTGTCATTCCTGCAAAAGTTGTGGAGGAATTTCTACAAGCTTCGTACAATGAACCATTAGCCGTCCACCTCGGCTTTACTCCTATATTCCGCCGAATTCAAGACAGGCTTTACTGGCCCCATCTTCCCTCTGTCGTCGTACGCTTCTTCACGAGCTTCGTGAATGTTTAACTCGCAGAAACGCCGCCAATGAGACTGGCAGGATTTCTGCTGTGAGTTATACCACCACTGAGGCCTTTCGAAGACCGGTATGGAACTACTCTGGCCATCTCGATGTCGACATCCGAACGTTGTGGACAGTAAAAAAAGTTAATAATAGTGTGACGAAGACGACGAAGCTGGCAATGGCGCGGGACGGAGCGCTCGCACTAGGCCGGAGTCCATTAAATAATTGTTGTCCGTCGTTCACTCGCCTCATTGTTCGGCTGGCCACTATGTAACAATAGTATAGACCGACTGCTTGATATGCTATGGCGACGAAAAAACTCTGTCTCCTGGTAGCGTGGCAGAAGTTGGTAAGTTCTTCGTTGAAAACATCTCCTTCGCCATGGTGCCTCAAGGTTAACATGGCTGGTTTGAAATACTGCCGAGTTTATCCTAGCAATTCCGCAATATAAAGAAAGGAGTCATCGGAAGACGACCCGCCAATTAACGAACTAACGGAGTGCGTCAACACAGCGACCGCCGACATGCTCGCCAAGTTTGTCAACGCTGAACACAAGACCTGGGGTGCCATTCTTTCCAACGTTGCTATGTGTAAAACACATCTGTTCAAGAGATCGACCAGATGACACCGTTCGGGCTAGTCCACGGGAGGAAGTCTACGACCTCGCTCGACGCCATGCTGCCAAACGAGCGTGACGAACACAACATCGACGTCCCTGCCTACCATTAGAGCGCAGAAGCCTGACGGCTTGCCCGACTACGGATCAAAGGCCAGCAGCGCACCGACGCCCGACACTACAACCTGCATAGGTGCTATGCAGAATACAAGCCATGAAACAGTGCATGGATTGGAGGCCTATTCGCCATCGCGGACAAAGTGGAAAAATTCTGTGTCGCTACTTTGGCACGTACAAGATCCTTCATCGACATGGAGAACTCTACCATGAAGCCATACCCAACGCAGAGACAGCATCTCAGCAGCGCCTGGTGGGTCCAGAAATGGCATACGTCAAACGTATAAAGCTACTACAGGCGCTAACGTGTGCTAGTGCCTGCACTTGACGCGTTTATTTTGACTGGTTTCTTTCCGCTTCAAGCACCAAGCCGATGCTTATTTAAGAGGGTTCTTCTTATGTCCTCCTCGACTGCCTGATGTTACCGCCGGGGAAAAATTTGAGCTGAAGACCCTGAGAAACGTAGAACAATAGAATGAAGCATGCAGAAGAAGCCTATTGTCAGATACATAAAAATAAATCTCAGGCTTTTTATCTTTCTAATCTTTGCATGCAAGGTAATTACGAAGGTAAGAATTGATCGAAACAAAACAACGTCCAAGTAAAATGAACAAAAGGAACAGCCTATAACGATTTTGAAAAGTTATAAGCTATATTCATGCAGTAAATTTGGTTGTAAAGAAAGGAGCAGAATATAAAACGACTCAAAATAGTGTTTTCAATATGAAATAGTTAAACTGATTATTAACATCCGGTCTAGAAGAAGCCGTATTATATATGCCTGGAAGGTCTTAGTGGCTGCACAGCCATTGTACTCGTCTACAGATTGTTTAAAACACGATGGCAAACCCGCCCTGCATATGATGAGTGCAAGATTAAAAGCGAAGTTCACGGGGCTCAATACGAAATAATGAGGTAGAAAACTTACTGGCTGACACGTAGGCTTACTGAGAGGTACAAGTTGAAGGTGGTGCAGGCCTACGCACCTCTATCTAGCCATGATGACCAGAATTTTGAAAGCACCTATGAAGACATGGAAATGACAATGAACAAAGTAAAATGAGAACACTGTACTAGTCTGCGACTTCAATGCGAATATAGGCATGAAGATGGCCGGAGACCAGGCGGTAGGCGTCTATGGCATGGGCTCCAAGAATAGCAGGGGGAGTTATTAGAGATCACAGCGAGAAATGATTCACGGATCATGAATACCTTCTTCCGGAAACGAGAGAACAGGAATTGGACGTGGAAGAGCCCGAGTGGTGAGAGTGAAAATGCAATAGACTTCATACTGTGCGCTCACCTTGGTATCGTGCAGGATGCGGAGGTCCTCAGAAAGGTGCGCTGTAGAGACCACAGAATAGTTAGGTCTCGAATTAGCTTAGACCTCAAGAGGCCACGGAAGAAATTACTAAAGCGGAAGCCCATTAACTAATTAGCGGTAAGAGGGAAAGTAGAGGAATTCAGCGTTTCGCTGCAGAAGAGATATTGGCTATGAGGAAGAGGATCTTAATGTTCAAACAATGAATGATAATCTTACAGCTTTCATTACGAAATGCGCAGTACAAGTAGACGGTAGGATGGTTCGACAGGATGCAGAAACGCCAGAGCATGAAAGCGCCTAACCTTAGAGGCAGAAAAGAACTGTCAGAGCTATCAAATTTATAAATAAGCGCAAAGTAGCCGACATAAGGAAGATTAACATGCAGAAAATGACCATGCTCTTAAAAAAGGAGGTATATCCTGAAAGCAGTGAAGAAAAAAAACTTGGCATAGGTAAAAACCAGATGTATGCGCAAAGAAACAAAGAGGGAAATATCCTTAGCAATATGAATAAGGTAGTTAAAGGAGCCGAAGAGTTCTGCACAAATCTACACAGTAGTCAAAGTAATCCGAACGTTAACGACACAGACAGTAGTGCACATCAATGGTACATCCCGCCAGTAACGAGGGAGGAAGTAAAGAAAGCCTTAGGAGCAATGGAAAGAGGAAAAGCAGTTGAAGAGGTTCAGGTAACACCAGATTTCTTGTAGGACGCAATGAAGGCTGTGCTAGAAAAATTAACCAGTTTGTATAAGTAATGCCTTCTGACTCCGGGCGTACCAGCAGCTTGGAAGGACGCTATTGACAAGAAAGGAGACGTCAAGGACTTTAAAAAGAACAAGCCGATTAGCTTACTGGCCGTTACCTACAAGGTTTTTACTAAGGTAATCGTAAAAAAGAGTCAAGAGAACCTTACAGTTCAATCAACCAAATGATCCCGCAGTCATTCGTAAAGGATACTCAAAGATAGACGATATTCACACTATGAATCAGGTGATAGAGAAATACACAGAATATAGACAACCCCTATATATATCTTTCAATAATTACGAGAAAGCATTTGACTAAGTGGAAACCTCAGCTGTCATGCAGCCATTGCGTACTCAAGGTGTAGAAGAGCCTTATATCAAAATACTGGAAGATATATATAGCAGCTGCACCGCTACCATAGTCCTCCATAAAATCAGCAATAAAATTCCAATCAGGAAGGGCGTCAGGCAAGAGGACACAATCTCACAATGCTATTCACCGTCTGTTTCATTTGGGAAATGCTATTCACCGTCTCATTTGGGAACAGTTGGGGATAAGAATTAATGGAAAATACCTAAGCAACCTTGCGATTCGCTGATTACATTGCCGTGCTGAGTGACTCAGTTGTTCAACTTCAAGTCATGATCAATAAGTTAGGCAGAGCAGAACGCTGGGTCTAGAAATTAACATACAGAAATTCAAAGTAATGTTCAACAGTCTTCGAGGTACGGGGTGAAAGTTGTTTTCACCGCGAAGAACAAACTCGGTGGTGTGTGCAGTGCGGTGCGCAAAAAGATTGAGCATGGTGGTGACCGCGCAGTGAATAATTGCACGATAGCCCCCAGAAAGAGGCTCACAGATTGCGACACATGTGTTGTGTATCGCGTTCCACTTTCATGTGGTAAGAATTACATCGACCAGACTGGTCGATGTATCAATGAGCGTCTAGCGGAACAGCGCAGATCACTAAAAGGTGCTGCGTCCTCAAACTCGCTTTGCACTGCAGGGATTGCAAAGATTGCGTTCCTCACCTTGACAGGACAAGTATCTTGTTCAGGCACAGGGATAAGGTATGCCGGGAGTTGATAGAAGCTTAGTTCATTAAGAAAGAGAGAAAAGCGTGTGCCGCATCACCGTCTGTCAGCCTGCAGGATAAGGAAGTTCATTTTCTGCGCAGTTTCTTGAGGGCAAGTAGACAGTACGGGGAGTTGGCCTGATGCGATTGATTTTGTTTTTCCTGTTGCTGTTGTGTTCCTTATCACGCAGGAATGAAATGTCATTGATTTCTTTGTACACAGGTTGTGGCGTTTACTTTTGTTGTTTTTGTGTTTCATCTCGCCTATAAAGCTTCATTTCTGAAAATAAAAGTTCAGTTGATAGTCTGCGCTTGTGTTTTGTCTCCTCGTTCGCTTTTGTCCTCGTTTTTTTGCGCTGCCAAGTATGTAGCTTGTTGTCCAGAAGAGTCACGCACACTTTTTACATGCCTGTATACAAAACAGTTGTCAGCAAATAAGCTCTTGCGTAAAGCGACCCATTGTAACATTTGAGATAGAAAACTGGTCCCAACTCAAACACCTCTTGAACGCCCGAGGTTACGGCATACATGTAGGATGATCAAGAGAAAATTGATGATGGCCTAGCCCTGTTAGTCCAGAATATACGCAGCGTAAGCGCGGCGACATCTGGTTCGGAAGAGTTAAAAGGCCTGCGAAACACCGCTTGAACGGATGCCGTTTACACATCAGATGGATTCTTTATGTCGCACAGATGCTGACTCAAAAAGAATTACGAGAATCGGTGCATAGGAACGGGAGTTATTCAATGAAGAAATTTTAAAATACAAGCAAACGAAATGCTGCCCCCAAATCGATTTTCGCGCCGCTTCCCATTCCCATTTCACTCTCCAATTGACGACACTTAGTGCGACCAATAAAAAAAGCCTATATGAGCACGTGACGGAAGTTCGCACTCCATTGTTGCCTGTTCTCTGTAATTTGTTCATGCCAAGGTTGGCAGCGCCGTTTGCATGGTTACAACAACCATGGGAACGCCCATCTGACCCAGCGATGATTCATCGTCACGTCGACGGCGCAGAACGAAACACTGATCAGTGACGTTTCCTTACTTATGGGTCCGAACTCGAGCGCGTAATACTGCCACGGTGTGACAGCCTCTGCAAGATACCAGGCACATTTAGCATAGCGCGTACCGCTACTACTTACCGCCATCCACCGCCCGTCGCTCCTAGCGCGCTGGTTGGTTACAGCGAGCAAAGAGCGCGCGCTTTTGACGGGAACGTGGCGCCATCTGGCGCCGCCGCCCGGTGATCCTCCACAAGCTGACGATGCGCACTCCCTGCTAAATGTGAAACGAACGCATATATACTTGGGACCGAAACGGACGCTTATAGAGTTCAATGGCTCGATCGGATCGATTCCGCAAAGCCGCTCTCAGATACATAGAGAGTAGACATAAGTGTTGAGTGCTAGATCGTAGGATGTTTACAGAGAGGCGCAGAGTCCTTCGAAGTAAAAGCAGCCAGAGCCTCTGGTGTTGTATTTTTGTTTTATTTGCTTTACAGCGCTTTTATCTGGGGCAAACAAGTTGGTTTTGTTAATGTAATATAAGCACAAAAACCTCACAAAACGTATCTCTAGTTAACACAATTTGCAGTATATTTACTCTTTGTCCAATCATCAAGCTCCCACTAAGTGATGTTATATCCGCTGGAAAAACCGCCACTGTATGGTGACACCGTCAACGCCACGAATTTGTTTTTGCGAGCTAATTAAAATATTAAAACCGCAGTTTACGCGGTACGACCGATGCAAATATCATCACTATAACTCATTCTATGCAATCAACAGGCAAGACAATGGACTGAAAATGTGTTTCGGGGCCCCTTTGATATATCAAAGGTGCACATTTACTACATAAGCCTTTAATCACGGTTAACCCTTGAGCCGTCGTGACGGAGTGGCAGCGTCTCCGCCTAAAACACCAAGGGCCTGGTTCGATTCCCAGCCTCGACACACCCTTCAGGAAGGGTGCACAGCATGAAAGTTTAGAGGGCGCGCATCAGTCTAAGGGTTTTTCTTCATGGGTAGATCAACGTGGAGCACCCTTCCAACATGCATTCGTAGAGGTGTTACGGAAAAATAGCACCCTTTAATGAGGGTGCAACCATTACATCCTCTAAAGTATCATTAAGTGCACCCTTCAGTAAGGGTGCACCCTTTTTTAGCACCGAACAATTGGAAAAGGGTGTTCGTCTCGGGACATGTGATTTACACCCTAAAGGGTCAGAAATTGTTTAGTGTGCAGGCTGGGAATCGACACAGGCTGGGATTCCCAGCCTCGACAAAGACGACACAGGATCCAGTGAGTGTGCGGGAGGGGGTTGAGCACGTGGCTGGCCACGTGGCTGGTCACGTGGTGCGGAGCATCTGCCGGCGGCGCCGTGGTCCGTCACGCGGTTGGTCACATGGTGCGGTTCCGGCGGCTCCGGCGCAGCGTCAGACTTGGCTACTGCGCAACGGAGGCGCACAGCTGGGAACGCGCCGGCGCCAGTGCGTCTGCCGCGGCTATGAAGTTACTCATCTGGAATGCTCAGACCGGCGAAGCTCGCGTAACGGCAACTCCGGCGTGCCATCTGTGCGCCGTGCAACGTCACTGCTCCTCGCGCATGCGCAGCACGGCTCTCCAGGAGACACGCGAAACTGCTCAACCTTGGCCAGTGTAGCTTACGCAACAAAAAACCAGCGAAAAATTGACGCAGGACCAGGAGAAGGCGCACACAGACTGTCACTCAGACAGGCGACAGTCTGTGTGTGTCTTCTCCTGGTCCTGTGTCATTTTTTCGCTGTTATTAACGCGACAGCGTTAATGAGCTCGTGTCGCAGAAAAGCCGGTGTCGTCAGCGTCGGCGTCTTTGGCCGTGAGCGGTGGACACCTGAACCGCGCCGTGAGGAAAGGGTATTTAACGCGACAGCGTTAAGGATTGATGGGCTGACTGATTAAGTGGTGAATTGATTGATTGATCGTTTGGTCGATCAATCTATCAATCAATCGATCAATCGATTGATCGATTTATTTTTCCTATCCTTACGGCGCGATCCGGGTGTCCAGCGAGAAATGCGACAGGCGTCATTTCCTTTCCTTAAAAGCAATTGTTCATTTCATTTTCCTTCCCTTACGGCCAAGTTCGGGTGTCCGCCGAGATATGTGAGACAGGCGTCCTTTGCTTAAATTGTCCAACGGGCAACGCATCGCGCCGAACGGGCGATGGCGTTTCGTGTACTCCTTGGCAACGCTATGACACGCTGTCGCGCCTCACTCTTAAAGACTAAGCTTAAGCGTCCACCAATTTTTTTCTCTGCAACTTGTACCCACTCGCCCAGCTGTTCACGCTTATGTAGGATGACATCTTTGTAGTCCAAACTGTGTGCTGTGATGCAGATATTCCCGAATCCAAGTTGTTATATTCTAAATAATTCTTGGGTTGCGCAATCAGCGAATCAACGAAGCGTGATTAAAGGACATCAGATGCCTTACTAAATTCTCTCAGTATGCTGTCGATGTCACTAGCCTTGTCTGGCACTTCAAAAGTCACGCACAAACTCGGTTAACTCAGTGACAAAGAAAACAGAATGTCGGAAACTGTGTTGATTATGATCAGACGCCAATCATACATTAAAAATGAGCCGTGACGCTTTTGTATAAGATGTGTTGAAATGTTATTGAGGCTGTGCTTGTGAGTGTTATGAGGCGGCAGCTAAAACTAACTCGACATGAACAGAACTACGCCAAAAAAACTCTTAAAGCATGCACACTGTTGCCACTTGCGAATAAGTCACGCATTTCACTCTTGCTGTAATAAATAAGACAGCATATACATGCGCAAGTTTAAGTTCTTTCCGTGCTTTCTGCTCTGTTTGTTTGTTTTTGTTTTTTGCAGAGTGCACCTGTTTACCGGGACCTGAAAATTTCTCTTGCCTTTAAACAAGCAGCAGAAAAGGCAGTTGTGAGTAAACAGAGTTCTCCAACTCATCGAAACAACAACAACAAAATTAGTGTAAATATGTTCTTCATGGTAACTGCACGCTTTTGCAGAGCTGGTCAACACGTGTTTTGCGCTGCATAATACACACCTTCCGCACCCGTAGGCTTAACTGATGACGCTTGAAGAACACCTTCGAAGCCAAAAAGCGTATTGCGAAAATGACAGCCTTTGTTTCACTCCACACTGCGCTTGTTCCAAAATTGTGCGAAATTTATAATTTTGCACGATTTAAAATCCAGAGTGGGAATCAACATTAAACGGCATTGGGGACAATTTTAAGCAGTTTTTTTCTTAGTGAAATTTTGTTAATGGTTTTCCCTGGGTATGTTGGTATTTGTCAAGCAGCACGAAAGCAAATGACTGCTGAGAAAATTGTAGTGAAAAATTTGCCCCCCCCCCTCCCCCTAAATTAAAAACCATGACTGTTTATACCGACCGGATTCCATGGTCTCCGCTTTGATGTGAAAGACGATGAAGCCTAGCTTCCTGGATCCTGACCCAAAATTTCTCTCTATCCACGACAGTTTCCATGGGAAATCGGCCGGTTGTGGCGACACCTTTATTTCAGTTTTTAACTTTAATAGTTCGCAACAGTTCCGTTTTCAGTGGGCGTAACTTTGTCGTTAAAATACGCCTATCTATCGATACAGGCTACCTGCGACTTCTCCCGAGAGTTGCTTTATGAGGATATATCAAAGCAAAAGCACTACCCGTCTCCTTTTTTACAAGCAATACCACCGCTAAAGCGTACGCATCGTTTCCAAAGGAGTAGCTTTAAATTTGAATTGACTCCACCCAGACATTAAACGATTATGTTTTGCGTCTGTCGTCATCGCTCCTTGAACAGAAGAGTAGTGGTGCAATGTTTCTGAAAAGACTGAAAGCCTGTGTTTCGACCAAATAGTTTCGATGAAGGCATCCATGGGCTACGTGTCTGCTCGAGTTTAACGCACGCAGGGCAGGAAATGAGCCAGCATTTCGCATCCAGCTTGACACGATAGGCACTGAAGATTATTTTATCTAGTCGGAGTTGTATTCTCTGTGTTTGGCAGGTGATGTAGTTTTACGCAATTGCTAAAGAAAAACTGAATGGTTCAGGAGAATTTTAAGCAGCTGCTCTAGAGCATTCCTTCGTGCATTACGTGACTTGTTCATATATTTCTCTCACTTCGAATACTTTCCACAACATGCAAGAATTACCCGGAAGGATTCTCTTGTGATACGTCAAGCAGGCCTCGGGTGCTATCCATAGAATTTTCTGGTAGTAAACCACTGTAAAGTGTTATTTTGTAAATTTTTATTAGGTAATGCACTGCTGGGGCTTTTAGGCACTTCAATAAAATATGCGAACAGTTTCTTTGCTTCACTGGCAAGCACGAAATGGAGTGTGTCCTAGGTAATATGCATTTGACAAATATTTTCTAAACCTGTAAGTAACTATGTAATTAATGTACAAAACATAAATTTAGTCTATCTGTTCGAAAAGTTGCAAACACCCCATATATTAACAGGTTGCTGCGTTGGCCAGTTGGTGATCGATTATAAAAGGTGCTTTGGTGCAGCAACAGACACGAAACAAAGCAGAAAAAATTATTGTTTTTGAGGAAACAACAGGCGCAGAAACTGTGTCACTTCTCAATGGGTACCACAACCGCGCCATACGGAAGTGACAAAGGGGGAGTAGAATAAACCTAATTGAGGAGAAAGTGGGAGAAGGGGGTGGTTGGAGACCGCTGGCTGTTGTTCAGATGCCGTGGAAAGGCGGAAGTGAGAGGAGAAAAATAGAACGAGGTGCCCAAGTGGCCTAATATGTGCGTGTCGGACTCGCAACCTAGGGTCAGGGTTTTGGTTCCCAAATGATCACCCCTATTGTCTGTTCACCGCACATTTTTTACTTCATATACTTACAAGCCCTAATAGGTTTGAGTCACGTTGCCACCTTATAATCACCCTCAGCCCGACTACGTCCACTGCAGTATAAAGGCCTCTCCCATACTCTCCAATTAACCTTCTCCTCATCAAGCGGCGGCCGCCCTATCCCAACAAAGCTCTTAATTTCATCCGCCCACCTAACTTTCTGCCGCCCCTTGCTATGCTTCCCTTCCCATGGAATCTAGTCTGTGGCCCTTAAATGTGCACTAAAGAGGAATCCGAACGTGTGAAGAAGAGGCGAACAAGAATATAAGCGCAACAACACGACACAAAGAAGGAGGAAACCGACAGGACATGCGCTAACTTGCAACACTTTGCTGTCTTCATAAACCGCCGCGTATATATCAACCACAGGGGGGGGGGGGGGGGGGGTAAAGACAGATAGGGGGGAACACAGTTGAAAGCACGTGCGGCACAACAAGAACAGGTGATTCCGCAGATACTATGCCATATCTAAAAACTGACATTCTTTTTTATACATCACGATCGACGGGGTGCTAACACATGCACTCCCACTCTTACATATTCTGTGCGCTTCTATCAATTCGCGTGCGATCGTGTCTTTACTTTTGCAGATTACACTTGTTTCCAGAAGTTTTGCTCCACATGCCTACTTTCTTCCTTCTTCTTCTTTCCCGCAATCCTTACAGTGAAGCGGTAGATTTGACCCGGTCCCATTCTTTAATGACAGACTGTGTTCTCTCAAACGGTCATTAATACATCGCCCCGTTTGGCCGATGTAAGTTTTACCACACGTCAGTGGGATGCTATACACAACTCCAACCGCACAATCTACAAAAGGATTAGCATATTTCGTTTGGCAAACTTTATTCTTGTCCTTATCCGGGTTAGTCATTCGGCACAATGCGGCGTTTCCTGGGAGCAGAAAAAACCACTGGCACCTTGTACTTGGAAGCAACATTCTTAAGATTATGTGCAACTTTATGCGAATACGGGATCACAACTGGTCTAATTTTCTTTTCTGAGGTTCCACTTTCGTCTCATTTCTTTTCGTACTTTCTTCACCTTTTTTAGTAAAGCTTCGCTGACTGAGCTCAAGACCGAAGGTGGAAAGCCCGCCTGTTTTAGCTTCTGAATCTGGGCGTAAAAGCTTTCCTGCGCTTTGTGGCAACACGACTTCTTTAGAGAGGATTCCAGGCACATCATGGCGACTGCGCGCTTTGCCGTTTTCGAATGCGTAGAGCCGTACGGCAACAGTTCCTTGCGGGCACGGGGGCAATACTTCCAGCATGCGCTTTCGTCAGTAATGGTGATGTCAATATCTAAAAACTGCCAGCTATTTCCCTTCGGGAGCTCATAGGTAAAATCTAAGCATCCAGCGTGATTTTTAAAATCAGCTAAAACTTCTCCCACGACCCGCTGATAGGACAAAGATGATTGTTTCCTTAATACATTTAAAAAGTCGTCAACGTACCTAAAACTCTTCAAAACACTGCCGTCAACAAAAGCACCTGCCAAGGCTTTGTCAATCCCGCAAGAAAAATGTTGCACAGTATGGGTGCCACACACGAACCAATACATATTCCGTTTTGCTCTATTGAATATTTTTAAAATGGCGGGCTCCCGTTTACTAATCTGCGGTGGTTTTAACGCTAATAATATTGCTTGGGGTAGCGACCACTGTGAAACCCGTGGAAGTGTCGTTTAGTGCGCCGCAGAGAAATGTAACTTACGTATTCTGAATAGCGGTTCTCCGACCTTTCATCCCGGTTTTCATTATTCGAGCTGTTTAGATCTGACTCTATGCACTCAAGATCTGGTGTCTGAGGTGGGGTGGGCCACAGACATTGAGATACGCGGAAGTGATCACTATCCGAAACTGGTGAATCATCTTAGCTTACGATGTCAGGGTGCCCAATGTAAGTCCAAATTTGCCAATAGGGAAGCTTTTTGTGCCAACATAACTCAAAAAGTTTTCACGGACATTAGTATTGACGACTTCACTGCGATGGTGCAAAATAGCCTGAGTCGTTGTACCAGGGAAGTCCCCATACCTGACGGGTTCACAAGTATTGGTGGAGAGTACGAGGGAGAGAGCGCACTACGAAGAAAAGCGGAAAGGGCTTACCGTCGATCCGTGTCTTTAGAATCGTATCGTGAGGCTCGAAGGATTCATTCGCCAATGCGTAAACGTCTACAGTAGTTACAAAGAAAAAAATGGCGTGACTTCTGCAGTACATTGACTCCTCACACTCCGGTCCCTAGAATATGAATGATGGTCCGCTCCTTAAGCAGGCCGGTTTCTCAGAATAACCCTTTCACAGCTTTTGCAAAGGCACGGGAAACTGTAGAAACTGACCTGGCTGATAGTTTTGTTGACTTATTCCTCGTCCTGGCGTTTCATTGGACTGCGAAGAATTCAAAAACTCAGCTAAATATGCGCAGCAAAAAGTTAGTGCTTGCTTCAACGTGCAACGTGCCTATTTGGATTCTGTATTCATAATCGGTGAACTTAAATCTGATCTTGCGTTGTGCAGTCCAAAAAGGGTTTCTGGGCCTGATGCCATTTCTTATGGAATACTTCCAAATCTTGGACCCAAGAGCACAGCAGTAGTGTTGGGGATATTTGTGGGTCAATGAATTTGTTCCCAATCATGGAAGATTGCGTGTGTCATTCCTGTTTTAAAGCCCTGTAAATCCCCTTTCCTTCTCGACTCCTTTCGCTCAGTGAGCCTGAACAGCTGCTTGTGTAAAGTGATGGAGAAGTTGATAGACGCCAGACTTCAGTAGTAGTGTTATGAAACAGGAGTGTTTTCTGAGTTGGCGACTGGATTTCGTAGAGGTAGATGCACTATGGATAGAATTATGGACCAAGTAACATGTGTAGAGCATGAGCGAAGCAAATGCAATACCACCGCCGAAGTATTTTTGTATGTCAAGTGTGCATTCGATACTGTAAGTCATATTCATGTCCTGTCAAGTTTGCTAGACCTCGGTGTGAGTGGAAAACCGCTACGTTGGATTTCCCACTTTTAGATGGCAGGAAAATATTCATGCACTCAAGTGAAGGAAAAAAACGCGGAGCATAGCCTAATGCAAGGAATGCCGCAGGGCAGTGTGCTAGGACCTTTTCTGTTTAACTCAGTGATGGCGGATTTGCCGTGAAAGCTCCCTTCTGGCTTACATTGTTCGTTATACGCATATGATGTCTGCATTTGGGTTTCTGGCAAAACTGCAGGCCTCATCCAGTCTACCTTAAAAGAAGGCCTTAATACCATTGACTGCTTTTTAAAAGAGAGAGAGAGAGATGATGCTTACTCATAGAAAAGCAGCCGTTCTGCCCTTTGCTCGTAAGGATTTGAAGGATTTCTGTCTCTGCCTCCATGATCAATCTTTAGCGTCTGTTAAGCAGTACCGTTTTCTGGGTGTAGTTCTTGACATACAACTCTCATGAGCTCATCATATAAAATTTATAGAAGACCAGGTGAACTCTGTTGTGAACGTGCTACGCACGCTTGCAGGTACGTCTTGGGGTTGTTCTTCGTCTTCTCTGCTCACAGTTCACAATGCACTCATTTATCAAAAAAATTGTGTACTCCTCACTGATTCTTCACGGTCTGTCACGAACCTCCGAGGAGCGCCTGAAATGACTGTTAGCTAGGGGTCTCCGTGTGTATTTGGGAGTTCCTCAAGCGACTTCCAGCAATCTGGCGATCGCTGAAGCACGGCAGCCTCCGTTTGAAGTGTTATGAACAACAGATACCTGTAGGCACGTTTTCCGCTGATAACCCTGCATGAAAGGCACCCATTAGCTTTCGCGCTTCTTGAACGGAGTGGAAGTCATATACATCAAGTGTTTCAACACCACCGTCAGCTTCTTCCAAGTAATGAATTTTGAAAAGGAGACAGAAAATCCCCCATAGCTCTTAGTTACGCCTACAATACAGTTGTCTGTCGAACGGTTAGTTAGTAAACGTGACATGATGATATTCGCTGCTCAGCAGTTAGCACTTTATCAGATACCCATGCGGTATCCCGGTTACATTCATGTGTATACTGATGGTTCCAGTCATCAAAATTTATCAGCGTCCGCATTTGTGATTCCGCACCTGAATGAGAGACGGGCATGTAAACTGGCTCACGCGACAGAATCAACGACTGCTGAGACTTCCACTATTTATTTGGCTCCCCAGTTCATCTCCTCTGTGCTACACTCGCGTACGTGGATAATGTTTAGCGATTCCCCATCCGCACCAAAATCACTTGAAAGACTGTACCATGAAAAGCTAGACTGGTATACGAAGTTCTGAATGAATTTTTTACCAAAAAAGCCACCAAAAAGCAGCCTATTACAGTTTTCAAGTGGATACCCAGAAAATGCTTTATTCCCGGAAACACTAAGGCGGATGCAGCGGCTGGGCGAGCGCACTCCAAAGCCCTCACTTCTGGCCTTCCGTTGTCAACAGGGGCGCTGCGCCGTTTCTTGAAGATAATGCGATATGAAATGAACGAAAAGATTTGGATTGAGCCAAACCATACAGGTTCTGAGCTGCATTTCATCGATTCGTTGCTGCGGTTTAATATTGTACAGGTTCTATTTACAAATAATATATACAAGGCAGGTCGAGAGGAGCCTGGTGCGCCGGCGGCAGGATACTTGACTTCCTCTTGTACTTCCAGCCGCCGCACGTCTTCTTTATTCCTCAGAGCCCATGCGCAGCACGTGACATTTCCCCGTTCGCAGACGAAGCCCTCTGGGCCAGTCAATCAATCGGGGTCCCGAGAGTGGAATGGCTTCAGCCGTGCGACATGCACTACCTGGGTTGTCCTTGAGCGGCGTCCTTGCGTTGATTGGGGAGAGATGACATAGTTGAGGTCATTGAGGCGAGCAACAACGATGAACATGCCTGTGTAGTGGGATAGCAGCTTTTCTGATAAGCCACAATTGCGTAGGGGTGTCCACAACCATACAACGTCACCGGGAAGGTAGGAGACATCCTTGCGCCGGCGGTCATAACGCTGCTTAGAGCGATGCTGTGATGCCAAGGTGCGTATCCGGGCAATCCGCCGGGCTTCTTCAGCGCGACATAGAGTGTTGGCAAGAGAAGGCTCGGTGTCGAGAGAGAAAGGTAAGATGCTGTCGAGGGAGCTTCGAGGCGGACGGGCATAAAGAAGGAAGAATGGGCTGTAACCAGTTATTTTATGCCTCGACGTGTTATAGGCGTATGTAATGAAGGGAAGCACGTCGTCCCAGTTCTTATGGCGGGAATCGACATACATGGCCAGCATGGTCGTGAGTGTCCGATTGGTACGTTCAACCAGTCCATTAGTCTGGGGGTGGTACGGCGTCGAGTGGCGAAAATGGCATGAACTAAGACGCAGAAGCTCTTCCACAACGTCTGCCGTAAACTGGCGACCGCGGTCACTGATAACAACTCGAGGAGGTCCATGCCGGAGGATGACAGCACGAAGAAGGAAGAGCGAGACCTCAGCAGCGGTGGCGCAAGGTAGGGCGGCGGTCTCACAGTAACGGGTGTGGTGATCAACGCACACTATAATCCAGCGGTTACCGTTGGACGAGCGGGGAAACGGGCCGAGCAGATCGAGTCCAACTTGTTCATATGGCGTGCTTGGAGGTGGCAAAGGATGCAGGCGTCCAGGCGGAGAAGTCGTGGGAAGCTTGAACCGCTGACACTGCACGCAGGTGGCCACGTAGCGCTGAACGATGTGACGCATTTTTGGCCAGTAAAAACGTTCTTTGATGCGGTTAAGGGTCCTGGCAAACCACAAGTGCCCAGCCGTGACGTCATCGTGCATTGCCTGCAGAACAGAGGAGTACAGAGTAGCCGGAACGACGAGGAGAAAGCGCGCACCTCCAGGCGAGTAATTCGTTCTGTAGAGTAAACCGTCGCGAACGCAGAAAGGGCTTGCGGATGTCGGGTCACGGGCTTCGGCAAAAAGCGGCGCCAAGTGCTGATCCTTGCGTTGTTCCATCTGGAAAGTGCCAAGATCTGGAAACTCTTGGGAAACGGCAGCGAGATAGTCATCGAAGTTTTCATCATCGGAAGTAGTAACCGTGAGCGGCAGCCGCGAGAGGCAATCTGCGTCGGCGTGTTGGCGGCCACTTTTGTAAGACACTTTGAAGTTAAACTCTTGGAGGCGTAACGCCCAGCGGGCCAACCGACCGCAGGGGTCGCGCAGATTGACCAGCCAGCACAGAGAGTGATGGTCTGTGACGACTGTAAAAGCACGTCCATAAAGGTACGAACGAAACCGTTGTACGCCGAAAACAACGGCGAGACACTCTTGCTCTGTTACAGTGTAATTGCGTTCCGACTTGCTGAGGGTGCGACTTGCATAAGCGACAATGTGTTGATTGCCCTCATGGCGTTGGATAAGCACAGCACCCACGCCGATGCCGCTGGCGTCAGTGTGGAGTTCAGTCGGTGCTGTCGGGCAGAAATGACGCAATATTCGCCGCGAGGTGAGGAGAAACTTGAGCTGCCGAAACGCGGAGTCGCATTCGGGAGTCCAGTGGAAAGGGGTGTCTTTCTGCAGGAGACTTGTAAGCGGGTAGGCTAAATCAGAAAACTTCGGAACGAAACGCCGAAAATATGAGCAAAGTCCTAGGAAACTCCTGAGCTCTTTCACTCATTTGGGTACTTTGACACTGCTTACAGCTTCAACCTTCTGCGGGTCGGGTCTGAGGCCATCCTTGTCAACGAGATGACCAAGCACAGTAATTTGGCGTTCACCGAAGCGACACTTCTTCGAGTTCAGCACGAGGCCCGCTCTCTCTATGCAGTCTAGGACAATGGCTAAGCGGCTGTTATGTTCGGCGAAGGTCCTACCAAAAATAACAACATCGTCCAGATAACACATGCAAATTTGCCACTTCAGGCCACGTAAAAGCGTATCCATAAATCGTTCAAAAGTGGCAGGAGCGTTGCAAAGGCCGAAAGGCATAACATTAAATTCATACAACCCGTCAGGTGTCACGAATGCTGTCTTCTCTTTGTCTTGCGGGTGCATCGGGATCTGCCAGTACCCGGACCGTAGATCCACCGAGGAAAAGTAGGAGGCTGAGTGGAGGCAGTCAATGGCATCATCAACGCGCGGGAGCGGGTAAACATCCTTCTTTGTGACAGTGTTAAGCCGGCGGTAGTCAACACAAAATCGCCAAGTGCCATCTTTCTTTTTGACAAGGATCACTGGAGCAGCCCACGGGCTTGAAGATTCCTGAATGATGCCGCGGTGCAACATGTCACGGACTTGTTCATCGATTATCTGACGTTCGGAAGGCGAGACGCGGTATGGCTTCTGGCTAATCGGCTGTGCAGATCCAGTATTGATCATGTGATGGGTACGGGAAGCTGAAATCGGCGGTGGTTGGTCGCGACCAAAGTCAAACACGTCCGCATGCTTCATAAGAACGGCCACTAGTACCTGGCGGTCGCTAGTGGGAAGGGATTTGTTGACCATGGCTAGGAATTGAGAGTCGCTCAGATCGCGGCGTCTAGTTGGACGAGACACGTTGTCAGTGATCGCGGCAACTGGTACAGAAAAACGTTCTTCAAAGCCAGCAAGTTTTAAACCACATGGCAATACTGCAGGTTCGTTGGAATGATTGACAGTCCAAAGAGTGGCATGGCCCTTGGTCACATGGACGACGCTGCGGGGTACTAGCACACTTTTCTTTGCACAATTAAGGGAACAAGGTTCCACCACAGCATCGAAGGCATCAGAAATCGTGCTCGAGGACACAACGGGAACGAATATGGCAGACATTGCTGGAACGACGGTATCTTCAGAGACAGAAAACACTTGGGCAACCACTGGCGAGTCTTCTATGAGAGCTGACCGAAGGCCAGGACTTAACGATATGCCACCACTGAGGAAGTCGAGAGTAGCGCCGCACTGGTGCAAAAAGTCAATACCGAGGATGATATCATGTGTCGAACGAGGGAGCACCGTGAATTCAGTTCGGAACATGTGGCCAGCGATCACTACATTCACAAAACAAATACCAATCGGAACCAATGATTCTCCCCCTACACCCCGGAATATAACAGAACGATCCCAAGCGAACATTATTTTACGACCCAGACGGTTCTTGAAAGTTGAACTCATCACTGACACCGTGGCACCAGTGTCCACTAAGGCCATGACGCAAATACCGTCCCCTAAAACTTCAAGGCGGTTCCTTAACATAACAATGGGCAGAGGAATTGGCACTATCGATGATCCGGCGACCGCACCTCCATCGGCCGCACACGCTAGTTTCCCGGGGACGGTGGGGAACGACGTTGGGGGGAAGGCGAGCGGCGAGAGCGGTGCGGAGGTGGAGTCAGACTTCGGTCAGAGGCAGGGGAGTCGTTCCGTGGTGGCGCGTAACTGGATGGGCGCTGAGACGATGTGAAGACACGGTCATGAACAGGCGCATTGAAACTCAGGCGAGGGTTCGACCATTGGCGCTGGGAGCGGGAAAACTGGCCCCGGCGAAGGCAGAATCTAGAGATGTGACCGATCATAACAAAGTGGTGGGTCGGGGGGGGCACTCGGGATAACACTCCGCGTAGCCAGTGTCGAAACGACCATCGTACTCCGGCTGCCGCAGGTGGCGTTGCGGATGAGCTGGCGCCCTGGGGCCGGGGCGGGTGATCCGGGGAGCGTCGCTGTAATCAATGCGAGTAGCACTGGTAGGGGCCTGGGCAGACAAACTCCAAGGGGAGGAGCGGGAGGCGGGAGCCGCCTGCAGAGAACAGCTCCCATACGGGACCTCACTGCGGCGCGCAAGATCTTGATGCCGGGAGAGTTCGTCACGCACGATTTGACGAATGACGTCAGGGAGAGTCGCCGCATTCACAGGCTCGTGGCAATCCACGCTGGCGACGGTGGTGACGTTAGGCAGGCGACCGAACTTGGGAGTAATTCGACGCAGATTTAGAGCTTCAAAGGTGCGGCAGTGCTTGATGATATCCATGGGCGAGTCTAAATTTTCTTTACTAATAAGAAAGCTGTAGACGTCCTCTGCGATGCCCTTGAGGAGATGACCAACGCGATCTTCGTCGGACATACTGGGATTAACGACGTTGCACAGCTTCAAGACCTCTTCCATGTAAGTCGTGCAGGTCTCTCCAGGCACTTGCGCTCTCTGAAGCAAAGACTGCTCAGCGCATTTTCGTTTGGCAACAGTATCCCCGAAGCAGCTGCGGAGCTCTTCCATGAAGCGGTCCCAACTTGTTATTGATGCCTCATGGTTTTCGAACCAAGTTAGCGCGGTGCCATCGAGAAAGAAGACGACATTGGCCAGCTGAAGAGTGGCATCCCAGCCGTTGTATTTGCTCACCCGCTTGTAATTGGTGAGCCAATCATCCACGTCTTCGCCAGCCTTCCCGGAAAACGTCCGCGGCTCACGGTAGTGCTGCCAAGCGGGCGTTGCGGCGCCGGTCGGACGTGCGTCGGCTTCCTTGGGCATTTGCACGGGCAACGGTGGCAATCCGGCGAGTCTTCGGCTGCAGCGGTTGCGAGAGGGATCCGTGGTGATCGACCCAGCACCTCCACCACACTGTTACAGGTTCTATTTACAAATAATATTTACAAGGCAGGTCGAGAGGAGCCTGGTGCGCCGGCGGCAGGATACTTGACTTCCTCTTCTACTTCCAGCCGCCGCACGTCTTCTTTATTCCTGAGAGCCCATGCGCAGCACGTGACAATATTTCATTACCTATCAGCAGAAGTTTACAAACACTCCTCCACCGCTTGCGTTTAGGAACGGCTTACACGAAGCACTTCCTTCATAGAATTTGCCGCGTAGACAGCCAACGGTGTGCGTGTGGACAAAAAAACGAGGATGTGGCTCTCCTATTATTGGATTGCCGAGTGCACAACAACCTCATGTCGCGATTCAGAGATACTTCAGTGCTCTTGACAAAAGACCCTTTCGTCTGAAAAAAGCACTTAGGCCCGTGGCCGACATGTGAACTCCAAAAGCGAGCACTTGTGGCATTGATAGCATTCCTTGAGGACAGCGGTATCCTTGGGAAGTCTAGAAAAATTAGACTCAATGCTGGAGCTCTTTCCTCTCTGTGTGTGAGTGCTTCAAGATCTTTGTTATTTGCTTTTGCTGTTTTTGCTGCAAACTTATTTTTGCGTCTTTTTCTGTTTTTGGTGAGTGATTGCTTTAATAGAGTTCTTTACTTTTGCTGTGTGTACTTCAAGTATGGTTATTTCTTGTTATCCTGTAAATGTTTATTCATATCTTTTATGTATACTGTTTTGTGCACTGTTCTCTTAACATTCAAGATTTTTTTGATCGCTTAATATTGTTAGTTTTTCTGAGGATTGTAGTTTGTTTTGTATGTTGTGTACTGTATGTGTTTGTTTTATGTTATTATGAACTGTACATCGTCGGACCAAGTGGTTGCTACGAATTGGTGAAAAGGAGTAGCCGTAGCGGCTATGCATTACCAACCTCTCCTTTACTTTTCATGTGAATAAAAAAATCCGAACGTGTCTTTTTACCATGGTAACTCGATCTACATGCTCCGAGCGTTCTTAGAAACTGCGAAACATCCCGGCTCTCGCCTTTTTTTTAACTCAGTGCTGAATTTAGGAGGAGTCAAACCTGCGCGTGGAGTGCCTTTCAAACAGCCCCGTGGCGGCTTGCCGCTTTGCCATCGGCGGAGTTATACGTAAATGAAAGAGTCCACACGCATTTTTATTTCAGTGAGCCTAATTTGCGATTGTGTTGTCTGCGACTGAAACTGTATATTCACAGAAACCTAAAAACAAAATGAAAGCGAACACGAAGCCGCCACGGTATTGGCAGAAAGGCATTCCGCGCGATGGTTGACTCCTCCTACGTTCAGCGTTTAGTTGAATAAAAGGCGGGAGCCGGGAGGTTTAATCCGGTTGAAATGAGGGAAATCGGCCGCACAGGGCAATAGTCCGTAGTTTCCAAGAATGCTGGGAACGTGTAGATCGAGTTCTTGCGGTAAAATAAGAGTTCATATTCCTCTTTGGTGCACCTTTAAGAATCATCGCTTATCTTCCCTTCACATTACATGTCCTGTCCAAGCCCATTTCTTCCTCTTGATGTCGACGAGGATGTCCTTAACCCGTGTTTGATTCCTGACCCAGTCTGCGCTCTTCCTGTCGCTGAACGTTACACCTATTCCTTTTTTTTTTCGTTAACCTCCACGTTTTGGCCTCATAGGCGTGCACTGGTAAGATAGAGCTGCTATACCAGGTGTTTCAACGAACACTTCCAAAATTTCCAAAAATAGGCTTTCCAAGGCAAAAATGTGGCTTTTGCGGCATAGTAGTACCAGTGTTAACGGACACCAGAAAATCGGTGAATCGTCTCAAGTAGTAAGCTGGTTAACTAATTTTTAATAATGAATTTCATAACTCTAGTACAGTTAGGCCCATGGATGTAATTAGAGATTTCTAGTCGGTCGTTAGTAATAGCCATATCTGCTTCTACAAATTCGAAAACCCAATGATCCTTGACATTGTGGCTCAAAAAAAATTTGCTTTTTCGATTAGATACGTGCACTAGAGGTTTTGTTTTGCCTGCATGTTTTGCCTGCATGTATTTTCGCACGATGCAGCCAAAATTTGTCGACCCGCAGAAACAACGCGAGGGTATTCGCTTTTTCGAAATTCTAAAAAGATATGGTTATTGCTAACGACCGACAACAAATCTCTAATTGCAACCGGATGCATATTTTTTATAGTTAAAAAGTTAGGCATCAGATAATGCTTAACCCAACTTATTTCTTTAAAAAATTCGCCAGTTTTCTATTGTCCGCCAACACTGGTAATACTACGCCGCAACAGCCGTATTTTTACCCCAAAAAGGCTATTTTTGAATATTTTGAAAGTCTTCTCTGAAACACCTGGTACACTTTTCTCTCGAGGAATATTTGTAAACTGCCATTCATGATCAGAGAGAACCGGCCAAATGCGCTCCAGTCCTAATATTTATTTAGCTTTAATGGTCCGGAGCAGCGGATACTTGCTGACCTAGGTAGACGTATACCCCTGCCACTTTGCCAGCAGTCTTCATCAGTATTCTAATATTTTTATTTGTTTCAAATCCGCAGCTTCATGCTTTACGTGCCCACCTTTAAGGCCAATCCTTATTTTTAGCACACATCATGCCGCTCGAATTTTTACAGAACGAGACCTTTAAAGCTACCGCTTTAAATGCGACTGTTCATCGCTCTCTGGTCCACATTGCGTTTCTGCCATTGTTGCATTTTCTTTGAATGCTCCTGCATTGACTTATTGTGTTTCCGTTTTTGTAGACTTGTAGCGAGTGTTTTACAGCCTGGGAAATGTGTTGCCGCATACCTGAACATCCTTTACTGCAAAGCATTAGTGGGCAGCGTCCCCAAAGAGTCCACCATATGTTCGACCCAAAGCCCTTTGTCACCCTTTGTCTTCAATGCACGACACTTCTGATTGGCAGCATCCATATTGTTCCTTAACGCGACTAACGTGGCGCTACGGCTTTGGCGGTTTAATCATACCTGTGGAAGCAGGATACCTCGCCATCGAGTTTTTTTTTGTTACAAATAATGCTGTTTCTTTCACTAGACATAGCAGGGATGAGTTATTCAGCATTTGAATACAACATTGTCAAGTAACATGGTTAGGCAGTTCTATCTGATTTTTTTTTTGCAAAAGCGGCAGAAGGAATTTATATCCTTATTTATGAATTAAATGTGTAGTTTGATCTGGGTAGGGTCCTCGTTGTACTCTGACCAGTGTTTTATGGGTGATATGAGTGTTCTTATTGATTTGTAATGTGCAGCGAGTTAGCGGAATGAAATGAGTGGCTCACCGAAGACTTCCGGTTCCTGACTTTGCGCCCCCGCTCGGCCGGCTAATTCTCTGCAGTGAAAGCGTCGTCCAGTAGCAGCGGAGAGCTAGGTAGGAAGAGAAAGCCTGTTGGTCGCCATAGTGACGGCTGGAGGAGCGCGCGCCAGTAAGAGGCCTAAATTCGCTGGTTGCTGAAGTGCAGCCTGAGGGTGGTGCCACGGCACGAACATGGAGGGTGGCTAATGCTTCGAATGCCAGTAAGCTTTCCCTCATTGATACGCTAAGCCTGTAACCCTAGCTCTGCAGGTCTTGTTTCCGGGCGGAAAACCTTTCTAAGGCTTATAACGAGTACAAACTAGAGTAGGCGAACTTCAAAGTTTAGTTGACTGCACTGATATCGCTAGGAGAAAAAGCTTTTATATGTGCAGAGCTTTGTTGAGATCGTTACTGCAGATTTTCGATTGGCACTGCTTTTCCGTCCTTTGCAGGGCTGCCTGAAGGCGCTCATCGGCCCTTCAGTCGACCGCCAAGCCATCGACGATGCAGTGGCTTTTGCACGACAAGCCATACTGACCTTTGGGTGGACTTGAACGAACAGGCTTTTCAGGCTGTTATTTGCAGATTCTTTCAGGGCAGTTTAGTTGGATTATCCGTGGGATGCATTGCATACGCACTAAAGCGATTTGACGGAAATCACTCCAGGCTTAACGTACTCCGATTGAATTGCTCCAACATGGTATATTTTTGCCAGAACGCTGCAAGGAATACACGCGTTTAGGTGACCGAAAGATTTTTCTATACAGCGCTGTCGTGTTTGTTGCGGACTAAGTGACTGTCATTCCAGGAAAAAGTTTCTGGCCAGTTTTAGCTGCAACGAGTGTGACAACGTTCATACCGACCTGGACTGTACAAAAATGTCGGCGGTGATTCATTCAAAAAGCCCATAATTTTCGCGTCAGCTCCACCATACTGTCTAATACATTTGCACTCTTCTTCTGATATGCGAAAAAATTCCATCAGCATGTAACGAGGGTCAGTGCACCGAGAAGCATAGGCGAGAACACGCACCCGTCAGGCAGCGTACACTGCATTGTTCTCCGTAAAGGCAATGGACAACTTGTAAATTACGGATGTAGCTGCACTTATGTTTCATGCGACTACCCAAACTGATACAAAGCTAGGCTTTAAAATTTGAAGACAAAACCTCTCCCAATCATCAAATGCATGTGGCTGACTGCACTGAGAACTTCAACAGAGGACCAATCTTTCAGCCACATAAAAGAACCATTGCAAAACCGCAATGTTAAAAATGTGCTGGCTGTTTAGCATTTCTGAGCACGAAATATTGAACGAAAGTCGGATATTTTACAGGAATAGACCACCGCCACGTACCTTGAAGCGCGATTGATGTGTCCACTGAACCAAAAAGCCAGTTTTGTGTCTTTCTTGAGAATCAACGGACCGCTTCCGGTCTGAGTGTTTAATACTAACGACAGCGAAATACTCCCCGTGTCTTGCACTGCTCACTGAGGACACGAAGTTTCGGTCACGAATAAGCCGAGCACGAGCTTGGGGCGTCCTGCAGCTAGAAGGCGGTACTCAAAGCAATCGGTGGTTGTTGGACGACAGCAGTTGATGAAGGGAGTAATTACCAATCAATGTCCGTCTCAGGTGCAACAAAATTTCTGTGCTTCAGCTCTGGTTAAACCTGGAGTGACGCGATAGCTGCATCTGGCCGAGTGGAACTAGCTCAGTCGAATTGCAGTCAAGTCTTTCGCCGCTCCGTTCCACTGGGCGTTCCTTATTCTTCTTCGTTGAACTTCACACGGGGCATGCGCACAGCTGTTTGTTGCAGCTGTTGCTTGACCACGTGACCAAACCACGTGACCAACCACGTTACCAAAGGCCGCACTACGTGATCAACCCACATAACCAACCACGTGACCAACGGCGCCGCGACAGAGCTTAAGTGGTGCCACACTGAAGGGTCGAAGAGGTGGCTTAGTGTAGCTATCGCTACAATACCCCAAGCGGTCTGACACTTGATTCCAGTTGAAACCATTAGACACCAGGTGAAAAATGTCAGAAATCACTATGGCAACCTGCATTGGAGGAATGCGAAATCATTGACGCCTCCTCGACCCATTTTGCACGTCTTTGCCCCCCTTTGCCGCTCTTTGATTCTCTTTGCCCCTCTCTGCCTTATCGACTTATTGATTAGTGATCAGTTGCGCATTGGAGGAATGCGAAAGCATCGACGCCTCCTCGAACCTCTTTGCCCCTATTGGCCCCTGTTTGATTCTCTTTGCCCATCTCTGCCTTTTCGACTGATTGATTAGTTATCAGTTGGTTGATTGCCTCTATTAATTGCGAGGTTCGATGTTAGTTCATCAAGGTTAATTAGAGAGACATGGGAGAGGCCTTTGCCCTGCAGTGGGTGTAGTCAGGCTGATGATGATGATAATGACTTTGATTATACCCTTTTTTAATTTCAGTCACCTATTTTGAGTTTTCAAATTTAGCGCCATGGCTCGTTCCTGCTCACTTTTTTTCACAACCATTCTTCACATTTTTGACATTTTTCGCTCTAATAATATAAACATGTTTATTTCGGTTCATGAAATACAAAAACCGAGGACGTACAGGCTGAAGGGGTTGCAAGCACCTGTAAAGGGTCTGTTGTCCTGGACAATGACAATCTGTGGCAAACAGCAACAGTTTTAGAGATTTTGTGCAGAAGCCATCCACAATCAAAAGAAAGATTAGGAGGCAACTTAAAAGTAAAATACACTTGCATGAAGGAAAGAAGTATGAGGCATCAGATTGAAAATGTACTAGAAAACACAAGGTTGGAATTATTGCAGTTCACCTAGGAAGCCTTCGTTTTTAAAAGTGTTTCGTGTGTGGTTTTCAAGTGCTAAATCTAGAATTCCGCGGTAAGTGTTTAATAAATTTGGTATTTGATAGTTATGCTTCTGAAAACCATAATTTGTACGGGTCTCATAAACTTGGCAATTGTGTCGCCGGAAATTATAAGCTGAGCTTTATATGAGACAGTGTTGCTCGAAATCGTGCTTATTTTGCTGTAACGAGATGCTTAATATACATTGATAGTTTCTTATTGTAACTTTACTGTACGGCTAACAAGTTATACCTGGAAAAAAGGTCGGATGTGCACTTGCAGAAGAGTAGGTTTGCTATGGCATGAACGGCTCGCCCCTGCAAAGTGAAAAATGTTTTCAGGTTTGTGGTGGCCGCACCCCATGCAAGTAAGCCATAACACATGTATGAATGAAAAAAAGGAATAATAAATATGTAACTTTACCTTCTCTGGTAATAGGTTTTTAAATTTGTTTAGTACGCCTACAGATCGGGCTATCTTTGGGCGAATATATTCCATTTGAGTTGTCCAAAGAAGGTGCTTCTCGAACATTACGCCTAAGAATTTAATTGATGTTTTTTGAGTAAGACGACTGTCTTCAAATGTGACTAAGTTGCTACCTACATTCATGGTATTTGCTCTAAATAGGATGTACTTTGTTTTAGCCACGTTTAATGTTAGTTCATTTGATTTTAGCGAGAAAGAGAGCTCTTGTAACCAAGCGTTCGCCGTTTCCTGTATGACCTGCAAGTTCTGCCCAGCAAAGAATACATTAGTGTCGTCTGCATCAGTTATGATGTTCTTTGTATGAGGTAAGTTAACTACATCATTTATATAGAGGCGGAGCAGAACTGGTCTCAAAATATACCCTTGGGGAACACCATTGGCGACAAGATCCATGCGATAAATTGCATTGTTAACTGTAGTGAACTGACACGGTCAGTTAGGTAGCTTTGGAAAAGTTGTGCAATTCCTCTTATCCCGTATAAATTTAATTTTCTAAGTAATATATTGTGATTGACAGAGTCGAAGGCTTTGCGCAATCTAAAAATATGGCTAATGTTAGTAGAAACTTTTCTTCAATGTTCTTAATAATTCTCTCTTTTGTTTCCAATTATGCGGACTCAATTGTTCGGCTTTTTTGGAAACCGTATTGCTGCATTACAATTATTTCATTTCTACTAAATTAAGCATACAAACGGCTATTTATTATATTTGCAGACATCTTTGAGAATACTGTAAAGATAGAAATCAGTCTGTAGTTGGTCAGTTCATTTGCATCACCTCCTTTATGCACAACGGTAACACGACTGAGCTCCATTTGAGCCAAAAACTCGAAACTTGCCTGTATGGTTGATTTCTACGTTTTCGTTAAGCACATTAATTATACTGAAAAATCTTATGCCAATTTGCAGTTAAAGGAAAAAATACCCGTCCTGTAGAGCGTTGTGAATGATAAATTTATAAAGTAACTGTTGCCATCAGAACCACGAAAATTTACATCAGTTGTACAAAATACGTTTGGTGTTGGGCATGGATGTTTACTTTCCGAAAAAAAAGAGCAGCTCAATTTTGTCATTAAATTTATCGCACCTTCTTCGGTGATGAAAATACTTACATATGAATCGTTTAGTTGTACCCTGGTATTACTAGTTCTGTAGATGTTAAAGGCGTACGGTTTTTCAATGTCCTGAAAGTTTCATGTCATTTTTTGTAAAGGTTGAACAGAAAATGTTCTTAAATGCACAAAATCCGAGTTTTCAGAAACTGCCGTTTAAAGGGGCCATGACAGCCTATTTTCACGCATACCAAGCTTATCGCCTTTAATTCCCGACAGGCTAAATTACAATTCCCCGAATTTTTAGTTCATTCTGTGCGGTAAATATCTTTAAAACGATTTTTTTTTCGTTTCTTCTGCGAACTGCTTTCTGGTGTAGCAACCTGTGATCGCTGACGTCACGAGGGCATACACGCCCCGCTTCACCTGCTGAGAGTTGATTTGCTTGCAAGCACACAGTAGACAGCGCTCGCCCGAAAAAGTTTTTTCTTTTAGCTTAGCGAAATAATATGCATTTTCCGTGTTCTCTTTTGGAAAGCCTTCAACTTAGTACGCGAGCTGAGTGATCCTCGAGAAAGCGGACTTGCTCGTGGCGCCCGTTTTCCGATTGTTGAGGAAACAGAAGTCGATGGACCCCTGCTTTATTATTTACGCTTAGAAGCATGCTGTTCGTATGTTATGAGTGTGGTCTCGTTTGAGCAGTCAAGTGCTTCCGTATGTGAAAAGCTGCACGTGCCGTGCATGCCTTCGCCGAAGTGCGCCGTAAAAGCCGCGGCGTTTTGTAGCCAGCTACCAAGTTCTTGTCCGCTATTCATCGGCTCGATAATTAAACTCAAATTATCAAAAGGTGGCACTACAGTAACCTTGAGGCACGAAAGGAGCAGAGAACAGTGCCGAGTACGACGAGTTTCCGCTGCATGTACGCATTTGTAAGTCGAACATACATTTGCTTCAAGAACTCTTTTGCAGGAACCAAACCGCTTGCGACACCGTACGCGACTTTAATGTTTTCACTGCCCGCACAGATGAATAGTCGCCACCGTCTAAATGAGCGCTTCAAAATAATAGCACAGCATTTAGCATTTAGTTTGATGTGCATGCGCATTGTGCCCTAGGAGTGCGACGATTACAACTGCAGCCCCGCGCTGAGGTTGTTTAAAAGGCTGTGCGCAAACAGTAATGCTCGTTTGCGTGACATAAAAAGCAAGATGAGGTCTCCTTATCATAAATATTACGTACTCTTGCTCACAAATTGCACTTTTACTCATTTACTCACCACGATAACGCCGCAATAAGCGCCAATGATACTATATTGCCTGCTTGGGAAACGCTTCGCATTGGATACCGGCGCTTCCAGCTTAATTGTATCTGCTTCCTTTATGTCTCCCCGCAGGGGGGCGTCTGCAGCTTGCAGGCATTGGTGAGTGACGACACCACCGGTTCCCGAGCATCCGCAGGGACATCCCCGCAGGGGTATGATGGTGAACAGTGCAACACCACGGACCCGAGCACCCGCGTCTAGCCGTGCGTGGAATCGCCGTGTCCCGGGAAAAGGGGATCCTGCTAATGCCGAGCGTTTGGACCTTAAAGGCCCCTCGGCGGAGGCAACACGCCACTTTGGCCCCAGCTTCCTGTAGACGCCACCTCCGGCCTGAACCGACCGGGGGAAATCGGCAGTGCCTTTTCCTGTCCTCCTCTCCATCTTTTATATTCCTATCGTCTTTCTCACAACTCTCCTGTCTCCTCCTCTCTTCTCGTTTTTTCTTACATATTTCATAGGCGGCAAGGGTTAAATTTGTGTGGCGTAACTACTCTGAGTTGCCCATATTTGGTTATAACAGTGGTCTACAGCTGGCGTGGGCAGGACTTGAAAGTTGCTGTCCCGCCCCCTTGTCGGGCTTCATGGTGGCTGGCTGGCACCATGGCCGGAGAACACACTTTTTTATGCCTACCTCTCTCCTTTCAAATGATCGCCCCCTGAAAAGAGGGCGGACCGATGTCACCTCTAAGTTTTTCAGCAAAAAGAAAACTACGTTCCTAAAGTACCACATCGTTCATGGCGAACAAAAAGAAAAGCCAGCCAGGCTTATATCCCCGTTTCTAGTTTCCAGAGTTCTCACATATTCCCTGGGCCCTAAGTATAAAATGACGAAACTAGCTAGTGGTGACCTTTTGCTCGAACTGATCGATATCATTCAGATTTCAAAGCTGGCAAGCATCGAAACTTTTGGTGATATCCCTGTCTCCGTGACGCCACATAGATCTCTAAACACAGTGCGCGGTGTCATTTATGACAATGACTTTTTGCGATTAACCGAAGAAGAAATTCTCGAAGGATTGTCCGATCAGAATGTGACTAATGTACACAGAATCAAAATCCGTAAAGAAGACAAGGAAATTCCGACAAAGCACCTGGTTCTGACCTTCGCCTCCTGCACCTTGCCCGAATCAATCGAGGTAGGATATGCAAACATCTCCGTCCGTCCGTATATACCTAAACCTCGACGCTGATTCAAATTCCAGAGGTTTGGCCACGGCTCCCGAAGCTGCCGCGGCCGCGATACCAGCGTCAAATGTGCCTCCAATGATTATCAATCAAACGACAGCGATGCTGCACCGCACTGCGCAAACTGCGAAGGCGACCACGCCGCTCATTAAAGGTCATGCACTGCACGGAAAAAAAGAAAAGGAAATAATTACCATAAAGACCAAAGAAAATATAACATTTAAAGAGGCAAGACAGCATTACGCAACGACTCAGGGCACATTCTCTTTCACCGCACGTAAAACTTCGCCGATGTGGTGTGTGGGCGCAGCACACCACAGCGGCCTTCGGAACCTGCCCAGCTCACACCTAGTGAGGCTGAGGCAGGGCCATACGCGCCCCTGGCAGATGCAGCGAAAGCTGCTACGCCACCCCCGAAAAAGGGCCCCGTCGTCAACCAAGTCGGCAGCCCGCAAGGCTTCCGCCGTTCGGGAGAAGCCCACAACCTCCGTGCCCACGAGCTCTCCGCGGAACTCCAACGCCTCCAGTGAGGCGATGGACACAAGTCAGAGCTCACCTCCGTCGCTGCAGAGGCGGAACTTTCTTGATCGCAAAAAAGAAAAAAAAAACCTTAATAACAGGCCCTCAGCAAGGAGGGACCTAAGGTCTCAATACAATCCCCCACAAAATCATCATGGCGTTGCTTATCCACTGGAACTGTCGTGGAATTCTAAATAACTATAGTGACGCAACAAATATCCTAAAATCTCTTTCTCCTGTAGTTCTGCGACTGCAGGAGACCAACTTGGGACATTCTCATAAAAATATTTTTAAAAATTATAAAGTCTTCAGCCGTGACTGTGAGCAAGCGAATAGTCTCTCTGGAGGCATTGTTGTTGTAGTTCAGAGTGGCGTTGCAACCCATGACATAAAGCTCCCGACGAATTATGAAGCCGTTGCAGTCATCGTCCTAAGCTTTAAAATAATTACCGCATGCTCTATATATTTTCCACTGCATCTCACTGTTACACTACAAGGTCTAGAGGAGCTTTTTAGGCAGCTACGAGAGCAAAATCTGTTAGTCGGGGATTTTAATGCGATTTTATCGTTTAGGGGGAGCGAACAGACAGACACTAGAGGTAGAGTTTTAGAGGATTTTATTCTGTCCAACAACGTCTGTTGCTCAATACAGGCAAACCCACACATTGCTCTTCATCTTCAGGTAAGATGAGTTGCATATACTTTTCTTTTAGCTCTCCATCCGTTTTTACCGAGTTTAAGTGGGATATTCATGATAACCCGTTCGGAAGTGATCACTTTCCAGTGGTAATTACCTTTGCATAGCCACCACCAATAATCCCAACAAAACTACGCCGTTGGAAGCTGCACTTAGTGGACTGGCCAATATTTAAAGAAAAGGCCTGTCTGGAGAAAATATTTTCGGATGATCTTAGCATTGACGAAATAAATGAAATTTTTACAACATGTATCATTGCGGCTGCACGTCTAGCTATTCCGGAGTCGTTAGTAGTATGCCATAACCACAAGGTTTGGTATAACCAAGATTGCAGAGAAGCAAAAAATAATCAAACAAGGTCTGGGGAAATTTCCGAAGATACCCTACACACGACAACCTCATAGATTTTAAAAAGGCGAGAGCAAAAGCACAACATATCTGTCGCAATGCTGAAAAAAACTTCATGGAAAAACTATGTGTCGTCCATAAATAGTTCAGTTAGATCGAAACAAATGTGGGAACAAGTCCGCGAACTTAATCGCAGCTCTACTCCTTTTACAATTCTTTTTCTAACCGCTCCGGATATAAATACAAGGATTAGCGAACAGGTCGACAAACTTGGGGAACACTTCGCCACAGTTTATAGTTCCTCACACTACACACAATCATTTATAAAGTACAAGACCACACCAGAAAAACAACGACTGCCGACAAGTGGCAGTGCAAATGAACATTACAATAAATTAATCACACTACAAGAAATCAGTACAGTACTGTCGGCGGGCAAGCAGACAGCACCAGGCCTAGATGGAGCCCATTATGAAATGCTTGCTGACCTCTCCGAAGACGCTTTAGAAGCTCTTCTGAAATTTTTCAATAAAATATGGCAGTCTGGAAAAATGCCAGAGGCGTAGAAAAAGGCTGTGGTTGTGCCATTACTGAAATCTGGAAAACCGCCAACTTCAGCTGGCAGTTACAGGCCAATAACACGAGTTGTCTTGCTAAATGTTTTGAAAGTGTTCTAAATATTAGATTCATGTTCATCCTTGAATCGCGCAACCTTCTTGATATTGCAAAATGGCATTTTTCTGGGCCAGTTGGTATGAATCCATGATTTCTGTGTTCCACGTGTCTTTCTTCGTTTGTGTCCCAAAGTTCATGCTGGCCCAAATCATGGCTTCTTGATATCCACCAATGTGGATTTAAAAAAGCATGCTGTACAAATGACTATCTCGTCAGTCTTGAAAACACCGTCCGCGAAGCATTCATACACAAACAGCACTGTTTGGCAGTATTTTTTGACCTTGAAAAAGCTTATGATACCACCTTGAGGCTTGGGATTCTTCGTGGCCTCGCGGATCTTGGTATCCGTGACAGGATGCTGAACTGTTTGAAAGACTTTCTTTCTGACCGCTCATTTCGTGTACGTCTAGGTTGCACGCTTTCGAAAAAATACATCCAGGAAAATGGCGTACCGCAGGGGTGCGTTCTAAGTACCACAATCTTTATTGTAAAGATGAACTCAATATGGCAAATAATTGTAAAGTCCACCGCGTATTCCGTATATGTTGACGACCTTCAAATTTCATGCACATCTTCCAGCTTAACAACATTCGAAAGACAGATACAGCTTACACTGAACAAACAAGCAACTTGGGAAGAGCAAAATGGATTTAAGTTCTCTATACAAAAAAAAACAGTTGCCATCCTTTTCTCACTGAAAAGGGGTGTGCAGACTGATCCCACCCTGCATTTGAATGAAACTGTTCTACAAGTAAAACAAGAGCATAAATTCCTAGGTATAACTTTTGACAGAAAGCTCACATTCTTACCCCACATAAACACCCTCAAAAAGAAAGCTTCCAGATCTCTAAATATACTGAAGGTACTCTCACGGAAACACTGGGGGTCCGATAGGTCATGCCTTTTACAGATCTACCGCTCCGTAGTACGGTCCACTTTGGACTATGAATGCATTGTGTATGGGTCTGCAAGGCCGTCATACCTAAAAAAAACTGGATACTATACAAAACCTGGGTCTCCGTCTATCAACTGGTGCATTCAGAACATCCCCCGTAAACAGTCTATCTGTAGAAACGAATGAACCATCTTTTGTAAAAAGAAGAGCAATGCTTACCTGTGCATATGTACTGAAAATAAGATCCTTACCAAAACACCTCTGTTATCCCATAGTTACCAAGTACACATCTAGAAGGCTATTGAACAATAAACCGCAATCAGACCTTTGTTATTACACTTCGAAGATTCATGTCACGAACGGGGAATACTAGATGCTCTACCTAAAATTTCTCGGAGACACGACCCATTTCCACCATGATACTGCCTTCCCGCTGCGTGTGACTTGAGTGTAACACAGTTTCGTAAAAACAAACACCACATGAACACCTACTACAAGAATACTTGGCTTTGAAAGAGAAATATTCAAGCTCAATGGAGCGTTACACAGACGGCTCGAAAACAGTAATGTACGTTGGTAGTGACGTAGTACAGGGGAAATGGGAAAACAGTAAGATTGCCAAGTTATGTGTGAAATTTTACTGCCGAATGTTATGCAGTGTGTATGGCTGTCGACAAAATAGTACATGAGAACATTGAAAACAGTATAATATACACCGATTCCCTGAGCCTACTCACAGCGCTGCAGTAAAGCAATGCAATTGAACCCTTAGTAGGCAGCATCATACACAACATAGAAAATTTCAGAACACAAGGACATTTGATAAGAAAGTGCCGGGTCCCGAGCCACGTCGGCATAGAGAGTAATGAGAGAGCAGACTCAGCAGCAGTGCGAGCTCAAAATGGTGAAATCAAAAATGTGGACATGCCTTTTAAAGACTGCATGAAGTTGATACATAACAAATTAAAGAACAAATGACCGAAAGAGTGGGATAATGAACTAAACAACAAACTACACTTCATAAAACCTACCTTGGGGGAATGGAAGTCATGCAGACGCAAAGAACGTTTCACTGAAGAAATCTTATGTCGCCTTCGCATAGGACACACATATTTGACACACAACTACTTACTTACAAAAGAAGCCAAACCTGTTTGTGAAAAATGCGGAGAAGAGCTCTCACTAAACCATATGTTATTTACATGTTGAAACCTAGAAAAGCTAAGAAAGAAGTATTTTAGTCAATTTTATAATCAATGCATTCCATTTCACCCAGAGCTACTCGAGTGATAATGCAACTGTTGACATTTTCGATGTTTTTAACTTTTTACGAGAGGCTGGTTGTCTTTATAAACGGTGAATACCTCAATTTTCTTAGATAAACCTCAGCCACTTTCTCACTCCTGAGAAGAAGGCTGAGGTGTCTAATTCAATGGTTGCGGGCCACGACTTGCTTGCCCTGCAAAGGATGGCTGAGGTTACCTGACGCTGAGGTTACCTGACCCTCTTTAAAGATTTTACCATTAGCCATTTTAAAACATTTGCTGCCCTTTACTTTCACTAGGTGATTTGAAATAACATTTTAGGTCCTTTACACCACCTTTTTGTTTCCTTTTTTGTTTAAAATCCAGCACAAGGCAATTTTCTATACCTTCCGTTTGGCGCATGATGGCCTTAGCCGCCTATGTGCAATAAAATCCAACACAAAATAACACAACACTACTTTTATGTCACCAAAATTTAGTTTTAAATCGCTTTAGCTAAAAATACGTTCGGACATTATTTGAACTAATGAAAACAACCAGATTTGTTGTCCACAGTCGAAGCCGACGGCTGCTTCCGGCTGCCTTCTGCTCATGCTATGCAAACCGGGTCGCATATCGGCACTTCCCCCGTATTGTACTCGCGTCCTGCGATGTAGGCAGTCGCCGCTTTCAGGGCACTGTAGCCAAAACTACGCACTACTGCTATTTGCAGGCGCTAATACTTGCGAATTCGCTCTCCGCAGTCGCCGAAATCGCACATACAAATCCTTCATACTCGCTAGGTCTCGTCACGAGAGGGGCTGGTGATCCACCGTCGACCGAAATTCAAGAATAAACAAAAGTTCCTCACTGATTAGTAAGAAAGTGTGAAGATATGATATCCCCTTCACCCGCCCACCAGAACGACGAAGCCTCGGCCACCGATTCAAACCTACATGGCCACTGACACCAGGTCTCCGGCGTTGACCCAGCCTAGCCCGTTGAGTCCAACTGCCATGGACGCTGACACCCGGCCCCTAGCGCCGATCCTTTGCCACCCACCGCGAACACCTTCATCCTTTCACGGTGACGTTTTCGAAGACGCTGAGGATTGGCTGGAGACCTTCGAGCTGGTCGCCCTCTACAACGGCTGGAGCAACGAGCGCAAGCTCCACAATGTATATTTTGCTCTGGAAGAGTCTGCCCGGACGTGGATTGAAAACAACGAGACTACCCTTCCCACCTGGGAGACGTTTTGCCAGAGTCTCCTGGCTACATTCCCCTACGCCGACCGCCGGGAAAAGGCTGAAGCTGCGCTGCACTCCCGAAATCAGCGCACGAACGAAAGTGTGCGCATGTACATCGATGACATGGCCCATCTATTCAAGCGTGCCGACCACAAACTTAACGGAGGAGAAGAAGCTTCGCCATCTCATGCGAGGGATTAAGCAGGAGCTCCTCGCAGGCCTCGTACGCAGCCCACCCCGCACTGTAGCGGAATTTTTCACCGAGGCGACCATCATGGAGACGACGCTCCAACAGCGGGCCCGCCAGTACAATCGGGACATCAACAGCATTGTGCCCGAAACCTTTTCGTCGTCCCTCGACAGCAGTGCAGACACCTTGCTCGAACTGATTCGGTCAGTTGTCCGGGAGGAACTCCAACGGTTCCGTCTGCCCCAGGTTGCGCCTCCGCGCTGGCAGCGCAGCGAAAAGTCGTCAGGGACGAAGTGCGGCAGGTTGCGCAGGCACCTTTTGTTCCCTAAGCGCCACCCCAGCTCAATGCCAGGCCCACATACGCATCCGTTGTACGTCGCACGGCTGGCTACGGTCCCGCTACTCCGACGCCTGCCATGAGCAGCATTGGCACATGTCAAGCAACCCCACCTGGCTACGGTATCACCTCAACGTCTCCCGTATGTAGCACCGCCCCATATTATGCAACTGCACCTGCTACAACTGAGCCACGTCTTCGGAAGTCGGATTTGCGGCGTACACCGGACCAGACCGTAGGCCTCTGTGCTACCACTGTGGGGAGACCGGTTATCTCTACCGAGCCTGTCCGTACCACCAAGTTGGTCATCGCGGTTTCCGTCCCGACGCATTGTCCTCAAAACGGTGAACGACCGCAAGAAGCATCTCTGGGCGCGCCAGAACTGCGTTTACTCTGGCAGGCGCGAGCCCCGTTCGCCTTCGCCTCTCCGCTATCGTGCTTCCCGCCCCGGCCGCCAGAATAGCTCTGCTGGCCGTCGCTCGCCCAGTCCGCGTCGGGAAAACTAATACCAGCGACCTCTGCAGGCAAGGCCACTGACATCGAGACGTGTCAAGACCCTGCATCGCGTAACCATCGAGCCGACGATACCTGGACAGAGAGCGGCAGCGGCAGTGCCCGATACGCTGCATCCGATTTGCGGTTGACAACTGATGGCACTGAGATATCCGTGCTGCTCGACACCGGTGCTGATTATTCTGTTATGAGCCGTGCCTTTGCTGGAGACCTTAAAAAGGTTCTGACACCGTGGACGGGGACCCACATGCGCAACCCTGGGGGCCACCTAGTTTCCCTTGTTGGCAAGTGCACGGCTAAAGTTGTAATTCGTGGTTTCACGTACGCTGATGAATTTGTCGTGATCTCCGAGTGTTCCAGAGGCTTAACTCTGGGGATAGACTTCCTGCAGGCGAACGGCTCTGTGATTGACTTTAAGGATGCACGCGTCACGTTCTCGATCAATCAGACAATGATGGCCCACATCACGCTCTTCAGTCAGTTAAAATAAATCTGGCACTGCCATCTGTTCAGAAGGATCTTCTGTCGGACCTCTTGGCAGACTTTGCGGATTGTTTCGCTACGTGCTCGAAGGTCGGCCGCACTCCACTCGCCAAGCACCGTATCATCACTGATGAGACTATGCGACCCGTCTGCCAGCGCCCCTACCGTGTATCCCCGATAGAGCGAGAAGCAATTCATAATCAGGTTGCCGAAATGCTTGCGGACGATGTCATTCAGCCGTCCACCAGCCCATGGGCATCGCCAGTGGTCCTTGTAAAAAAAAAGACAACACTCTGAGTTTATGTGTTGTCTATAGAAAACGTAATAACGTGACCAAAAAGGAAGTTTACCCACTGCCCAGGATAGACGACGCGCTCGACCAATTGCGGGATTCATGATACTTCTCGTCATTATATCTTAAAAGCGGGTACTGGCAAATCGAAGTGGACGAGAGAGACCAGGAGCTGACGGCTTTTGTGACGCCCGACGGACTCTATGAATTTAAGGTGCTCCAATTTGGTCTGTGCTCAGCACCGGCCTCATTCAAATGCATGGTGGACACCGTTCTCTCCTGCTTGAAGTGGCAGACCTGCCTGGTGTACCTGGACGATGTCGTTATATATTCGACCACGTTCGACCAACACTTGGAGCGGCTGCGCGTTGCTCTGCAATCACACAAATCCGCCCAACTAACCATCAAAGCCGAGAAATGCAATTTTGGCTTTAGGAACTTCGCTTTCTTGGTCACGTTGTCAGCGCACAAGGTGTTCGTCCGGACCCTGACAAGATCGCTGCCGTCTCAGGTTTTCCACGCCCAATGGACAAGAAGGCCGATCGCTGCTTTTTGGGTCCGTGCTCGTATTATCGGCGCTTTGTTGAAAATTTCTCGCGAATCGCCGAACCGTTAAACTCAGTGAATCGCGACGACACGCCCTGCGTGTGGGTAAGCTACCAAGAGGCTGCATTTGTCAAGCTTAGAAGCCGTCTACAACGTACTCCGATACTCGTCCATTTCGATGAACACGCTGCCACGAACATACACACTGATGTCAGCAATGTTGGCCTGGGTGCGGTACTCATCCAGTTGCAAGACGGTGCCGAACAGATAATCAATTATGCCAGCCGAACACTTAAGCGCTCCGAGACCAATTATTCTACGACAGAGAAAGAGTGCCTTGGAGTGGTATGGACCATCAGTAAGTTCCGAGAGTACCTCTCCGGGCGACCCTTCCGTGTGGTAAGCGACCACCATTCCTTATGCTGGCTGGTGAGTCTCAAAGACCCCTCAGGACGCTTGGCTAATTGGAGCTCACGCTTGCAAGAATACGACTTAACATTCGTCTGCAAGTCGGGCCGAAAGCATCAGGATGCCGGCTGTTTGTCGCGCGCGCCTACCACAATCGGTCCCGAAGAACCCGCCGATGATTTCCCTTTCCTGGGCGTTGTTAGTACCACCCAGATGGCGCAGCTTCAGCGGGCGGACTCGGAGTTCGCGCCGCTCAACGATTACCTCGAAGGCGTCGACGCTCGCATCCCGTGTGTTTTTCGTCGTGGGCTCCACACCTGCTCTTTGCAATTTGGTGTTCCGTACAAGCGCAACTTTGCCAGCAACAAAGAAGCATTCCTGCTTGTCGTACAATCGCAGTTGCGACCAGATATTTTAAGTGCCTGTCATGATGCATCCTCCGCCGGCCATCTCGGAGTAAGTCGTACACTCGCGCGGATTAAACAAAAGTATTATAGGCCCAGGTTACTCCCATCAGTGCGAGCCTACGTAAAAACATGCCGTGACTGCCAACGTCGGAAATCTCCTCCGTTGAAACCAGCCGGATTTCTTCACCCCGTCGTTCCACCGAAGACCCCTTTTCACCAACTGGGCATGGACTTCCTTGGCCTTTTTCTGAAGTCTTCGTCTGGAAAGCGTTGGATCATCGTTGCCACCGACTACCTGACAAGGTACGCTGAGATCACGTCCCTTGTCAAAGGCACTGCTGCTGAAGTGGCGCAGTTCTTCGTCCATAACATTGTCCTGCGTCATGGAGCCCCCGCCGTTGTTGTTACTGACCGTGGAACTGCTTTCGCTGCCCACTTAAACTAGTCCGTGATGGCCCTGACGCACACCAGCCATCGACGTGCTACGGCCTATCACCCACAGACAAAGGGGTTGTTTGAGCGACTCAACCGCACACTAGCCGACATGCTTTCTATGCATGTTGACGTCGAGCACCGAATTTGGGACAGCATTCTTCTGTGCGTAACGTCTGCGTACAACACTACCCTACAGGAGACAACCCGACTGATCCCCTTTAAGCCTATCTTCGGTCGGCAAGTGACCACTCAGTTGGATGCGATGTTACCTGTTGACCCCTACTGCGATTCTGACGCTGACCTGGGCGCAGACACATTCGTTCAGCGTGCTGAGGAAGCGCGGCAATTGGCACGCCTGCGAGTTAACCGTCAACAGGAGACTGACGCCGATAGGTAGAACCTCGGACACCTCTTCTTCAGTTTCGCGCCTGGTGACTTGGTGTGGATTTGGACACCTGTTCTTCTCCGCGGCCTTTCTGAAAAGTTGCTGCGCAGATACTTCGGCCCTTATGAAGTAGTGCGCCGCATCAGTGATGTGACGTATGCAGTTGCTCACGCACAAGCGGCTTGCTCGTCGCGCCGGTCGCACCGTACTGAAGTCGTACACATTGTTCGCTTGAAGCCTTACTACTACAGACTACCTGACTGAAGAGCGGTTCACTGCAGCTGTATTTTCGGGGAAATTTCCCTCCTAGCCGCATCGTGGCGGTGCTGCAGAAAAGGGAGCAGTGATACGCGCCACTGTAGAAGAAGTAGAAGCGCCTGCATTCGTAGAAAAAGAAGATGGTTCTCTCCCACTCGCGCGCTCGGAGCACTTAAGGACCGCCGCAGTTTTACGTCTCTTCTCCGGAGGTTCTCTTTCCAATTGCTCGTAACAATATGTCGCCGCTCGTTTCGCTTTTTTCGATACGGATATGGTACACAGGCGCAGTTTTTCCGGCCGTCTCCTCACCGGGCGTGAAGCTTTCGCTCGGCCGCACAAGCCCGATGACGGCGGCGAGCGATGAGCGGCACCGTCGTGCGGCGTTTTCTGCCCGTGTCGCTTGCCTCGCCGATCGGTTCTATGCGCAGGCACTGATTGAAAGCACATCTTTGCTGGTGTACGCACATCGCATATGTCGCTGTGGCTACCATGAGGTCCAATAAGTTTTATATTCTTAAGTTTATTGAACGTCATACCAACTAGTCCCCTACCACTCTCTTCTAGTTCTCATTAAGGGGACTCTTAACATCACTACGATTTTCGCTCTTGGTCGTGCTGGCGTCGTCGTCGGTCTAGCGTGACAGGCCAGTGCGTCAGCGAGGTCATTTGCGTACCGAGCAGCCCACCGACCGTCGATCGCCGTCGCATCGGCCTATAGTGTGACCGGACCCTACCTATGCCTAAAAAAAACTGCGTTACTGTTATTATCGCTTTTGCGGTACCAGTCATTCATATATGGGTGACGACTGATACTTCGATCACGCGCGAAAGTACAGGGGGAATGAGACCTCGCTGCGCATATTCCAGCATTGAGAGCAGACGACGTTTCTCTGCGCATGCCCTAGTGACGTCACGAGAGCATTCAATATGGCGGTCGCTGCTGGTGGGAGGAGTCTCAAGGAGTCCCGGTCTCAATTTCGATCGCATTTTTTGGAATATACAGCGCGCCCAGGGCCGCCAAATTTCAGAAATTGAATCTTAAGCTCTTGTATTAGTTACTGAAGGACAAAACTGCACTATGAAGAACGACTATGTCATGGCGCCTTTAAGCTTTGGTCGAGCAGTACCAATCCTAAAATGTGTGTGGTGCCTAGCTTCCACCGTCATTTCTTCGAAGTGGTTTATGAAGCGGCTCTTGGCGCATTCCCACGTCCCCTACCTCTTCTTCACTTCGGTGGAGACATGAATGTATGCCCTTGATATCAGGTTTCTATAGTTGTGGTTCCGCACCAAATCACAAAATAAATCTGGTATAGCACACTGGTTTGCTCAAAACATGCATCTCTCGAAGACAGGAAGACATGTTAGGCATAGCTCCCTACGCAATCAATTTGGGAAGAAGAAAGCAGCCACCAGGCTTTGTAAACACCAAAAACTAGGCGGCACGATAGCAAAACAACTCATAAAAGTTCAACGCTAACAAACAGAGCCAGTGAACCAAAAATATAACTATTTAAAGGTAGAAATTCCCAGTATGCTGTGTCTAGCTGCCACAAGAATTCACTATTTATGATATATTTTCTTTATTTCGAAACAAATGACGCTACGCAAACGTATCCTGCTTCAAGTCACGCTTCATTTAAACAGTGAAAAGGTATTGTTGGAAACATTTTCAAGTACCTTCCAATGCTTATACTAGCACGCTGTTTGAAGGGAGTGTTTTTTAGGAATCGCAGCATTTTTTAGGCACGAAATCAAAAATAAGTTTGTTGGTCAACCATGCTTATCATGTACATGGACCAGTTTGACCACCGAAGATATTTTTCCCTTGGAGAAAAGCGGTGATACATATTGGCAAACTAGCAGTATCGACCCAGTATTAAATTAATGTCCTTTCTATCAAAAGAATAGAAATTGTTTCTATGTGATCCGAATATCCCATCCCCAAAAGATATCTACATTTTCATACTTTTCTATCGCGGGACCAAAGTCTCCCAATGACTCAAGTATCGCAGTTTCTTTAGGGCAAAGCGGACTGTCTAGTATGCTTTATATAGCATAGTCTAGGGTTCGACGAAAGTTCGCCAGGTCAGGTATGAAACTAATGAAGTTGAAGGTCACCGACCATGTCAAGGTTACGATTGATGCTTCTGAATACGTACGGGTTTTTTACGTCACGTGCTCGCTTCATCACGTACTACATACTTAAATGACGAGCGAATCTTGGCCACCTCAGTGAACAAGGAACCTGTACGGGCTCCGAAGCGCTAATCGTAGCCTCTACAAGTCCAGTTACATTCGAACTTCATTATGCTTCATCCAGAAACAAGCTCCGTGTGCCGTTATTTTCTGAAACCTTTACATATTGGTTTTAGAATGAGGCATAAACTGCAGCGTGCTCAACAAAGCTTGGTGAACTTCTGCCCGAAACAATTTAGTATCGAAGGAATATTTTCTCTCAGAAAAGTTTGCGCATGAGGAAAGGTCAGAAGGTCTCTTACATATAGCTGAGTGGTAGTAAGGCGGTAGGGTCTCTTTCGCTTTCGCAAATCCAACGAAAAGCTTTCAGCCGCAAAATCTTGGAAAAAAACTAGAACATGACAAAAAACGTGCCTAGTCCCACAAAGTGCTACAAGATGGCACCAGTTAGTCTTTCCAACGCCGCATCCAGTATCATCATCGTTGCGCAACACGACGCTTCGCGGCTTTCTTTCCGGTTTTCACGGTGCCTTGCCCAGCGCCATTTGGCCTTTGTTATCCAATGCTTCGTTCGGAAGCATGTATACTGCTTGCGGAATGTGCGCCGTCGTGTGGCAAGCTGCGTGCTTTTGAACGCGAACGAAAAGTAATCGGCAAGCGCGGATGGCCCTACACTGGAGGCTTTAAACTTCAAGTTTGCAAATCCGCTGAGGAACACGGTAAACGGGAGGCCGGGCGCAAGTTTGACGTCGCCGAAAAGTGTGCTCGCTGCTAGTGTATGCAAATGCAAGACCTCACCGAGATTACCCGAACCCGAAAGGCTTTCCTTGAGAAACCGTGCAAGTTCTCAAAACTTGAAGGGGACTTCTGTCGAGTACGTTCGCACTACGAAGAGCAACGGCTTCGCGGTGTCTATGGAGATGATCCACATGAAAAAATCGCTATCCCTCAGCACATGAACATTCAACCTGCAGACTTGAAAGCCAGTCGAGGGTGGCTCAACGCTTTATGAAACGGCACCATCTCTCCATTCGCCGTCGAACGACATTGTTCCAGAAGCGGCCAGCCGAATACAAGGGCCAAATAATATTTCATCATTTTGTCAACGCACATCGGAGGGAGCATGGGTACGACCTCTCATAGATAGACAATGCAGTTAAGACCCGTGTCTCGTTCGATGCCCGTGAATATAGCACGGTGGAAGCCAAAGGAGCAGAAAGTGTCTCCGTGCGCACTATTGGCGCCGTACCGCAAAGATGCACAGCGATGCTTTGCATCACAGCTGATGGAAGGAAACTTCCACCCTACGTTGTCTTTAAGAGAAAGATTCTGCCAGGAGAGAAGTTCCGCCAGGGTATCGTAGTCCGGGTGGAAGAAAAAGGCAGGATGTTCTACGAAGTGGTCGTATACTGGCTGGAAACAGTGTGGCAGAACCGAGCAGGAGGCCTACTATGCCGCAGAGCCCTTCTTGTACTGACAGCTTTAGCGGGCACCTAACAGACCGAGTGAAGACTCGGCTGGCAAACTGCCAAACGGATTTGGCCGTAATTCCTGATGGCCCGACATGCGTGCTGCCGACGCTCGATGCTTGCGTTAACCCGCCATTCAAGACGGAACTTCGACGGCGCTACGCCGAGTGGATGGCCGCGGGTAACCACGGAGTGACTCCGACAGGGCGGCTGAAGCGAGCGTCCCTCCATCAAGTTGTTCAGTGGGCTCGGCAACGCAGCAGCGATGGGCTTCGCCCACATTCATCGCCTCATTGCCGCGCAGGTAATCTCCCTTGCCCTGGCCTGCTTTTCGTCCACTAACGCCCTGAGTGGATCCGAAATACCGTACCTACACCGTACAAGTTCCTTGTACCCGCCTCCAACCTCGCCGGATCCTTCGCCAGCAGAAAGTGGCCGCGCCCGTGCACTCCTGCCCTGTACTGTGCACTACGGAGCATCCCATCTGCGCACCGGATGGGCCTCTCGGTTCGCAAAGCTGTCAGATCGCCAACAACATCAGCCCGTGAAGATAAAAGGCGCGGCGTGCTTGTACTGCTTTTCAGGGGGCTCGGCAACGCAGCAGCGATGGGCTTCGCTCACATTCATCGCCTCTTTGCCGCGCAGGTAACGAACTGTTCCTCGTTATATGCTCCCCGTACGCGCTACCGGGCGCTCTTAGCGTTGCCGAGCCCACGCTGTTGTTTATGCATTGCGTATGACTGTGCCGAAGTTGCTCTATCTTTGTTAGTTTTGTCGGGCGATGTCGAGTTAAACCCAGGCCCTAATCTTCGTTCCACTGAAACTACTGGTGACATACTGTCTGCACTCGAAGAACTGAAATCAGGGCAGTTATCATTACTAAATGAAGTGAAAGCAATGCACGCAAAGTTATCGCAAAATGACAAGGAATTCGAAGACATTCGGAACCGGCTTCTAAAAATTGAACAAGGTTGTTCCTCTGTTCCCGCTTGAAAGAAAAGTTAAATGCCGTACAATCTGTAGCTCGAGAAAATGCGGACAAACTTGTCCACCTGTCGTCAAAAGTGGATGCGTTCGAGGATAGGGCCCGTAAGTCAAATGTTCTCCTCTATGGCATATCAGATAGCCAAGAAGAAACTTGGAATGAAGCCGAGGGCTTGTTTATTGAATTCTGCAAAACAACCCTGTCGACATTGAAGGTGCACACAGGATTGGCTCTTTCGCCGTCAATAAAACAAGACCAATAATTGTTAAATTCGCACATTTAAAAGTTAAAGAGCGTATTCTGGCAAACGCGGGTAAACTGAAAGACACCAATTTCATTGTGTCATCGGACTATTCACCGAACACTCGGCTCACCCGCAAAAAGCTTGTTGAATTTGCGAAATCCAAAGGTAAATATTATCAACTTCGACATGATAGGTTGACCAGGGAACACACTACCTATGTTTATGATCACTGTACAGAGAAAGTAGTTGAATGTCCTTCATAGCTAAGAGTTAGGTCTCAGGAGGAACCACCAAAATGTCATTTTTCCGTTTTATATACTAACATTAGAAGCATTCTGCTAAAGCTGGACACAGTTGCTAACCTTGTTTCCACTACAGATAGCAATGTTGTCATTCTAACTGAAGGTGGTTAAATGCTTCCGTCGCCAATCCTGAACTTCAGATAGTTTTACCTAACTTGGATATCTTTAGCTGCGTTCGCGATAAGAGGCCTGGAGGAGGGGTGTTAATAGTAGCTAACGATAGTCTACATTGCTTTATTATTTATATCTCCTCTGCGTTGGAAATACCGTTCATTTGCACTAAAATTTCCCACCCACCTTTAATACTAGGAGCATGTTACCGACCCCCAGACGCCGATCCAAGCTTTGTCGCATTTTTCCACGAGGCCCTTTCCACTATGGCACATCTCTTTCCTAGCCCACTAATCCCTTTGTTCGCGGATTTCAACTTTCCAGCAATAACGTGGTCGGACATATCAATAACAATGTCGAAAAACCACACCGAAAGTGAATTTCTTAACACGTGCCTTACGTTTGGCTTGTCACAGCTTATCTCCACCCCAACAAGGCACAATAATCAGTCTTCCAGTCTGCTCGATCTTTGTTCACCACACATCCTGATAACCTTTCTGCGCTAACTTTCTTGCCCGAGCTGAGCGATCATGCCGCAAATCACGCTACTTATCAATCTCGTATAGCGTACCCGAAAAAAGTAAAGAAATTAACCCTCTACGAACAAGGTGACTACATCGCTTTCAATGAAAAGTTCTCAGCTTAGTGTCTATTCTCTTGATACGTTCTCATGTCGTTCAGTTGAAGGTAACTGGCTAATTAAAAAAAATACAGGAATTAATTAAAGCTAAAGCCCATATTCACACAATTACCGTAACCGAACGGCCGTCTTCCCCGTGGTTCAATAACACGTTAAAGCGCCTTAACAATAAAAAGAAACGACTCTATCTCATCGCCAAAGGAAGTAACAGTTCACGCGCATGGGAAATGTACCGCTGCGCTGATAAAATGTTCCAGTCTCTAGCTGCAAAAACTAAGTGATCTTTCTTTTCTACCTCATTTACTGATATGCTGCGTAATAACCCACGGCCATTCAGGAAGGTTATAAATCCAAGCCCGAAGAAATCGATAAGATTACTTGACGAAAAGGAGATTCCTATTCCTGATACCGAAGTTGCAACCACTAAACTCTGCGTTTTGTTCAGTTTTCACCAAATAACCCGAAGGCAATCTCCCTTGTTTTCCTAACCTTCAACATCCTGGCATGCTAGACATCACTTTAGAACCTCACGGCATTTGCAAATTAATCGAATCACTGAAGCTAACATCAACTGCTGGAATTGACGGCATCAACGCCAAAGTACTCAAAAACACCAAAGTAATTACCAGTGTCATCCTGTCGTACATTTTTCAACAGTCACTTTCGTCTAGAGCGGTGCCGCTGGATTGGAAAACAGGTAACGTCATTCCAGTTCCTAAAAAAGGATCATCATGTCTTGACTACGCGGCCAATTTCCATTACTAGCGTTTGTTCTAAGTTGATGGAGCATATCATTTTGAGCCAAATTATGAATTTTCTTATTTGTAACAACTTTTTTCAGTCCAGTCAGCATGGCTTCCTTAAGAATTTATCTTGCGATACACAATTTACATTATTCATCAATGACATCAGATCCCACCTAGTCTTCAACATACCAGTAGATTCTCTGTTTTTAGACTTCGAGAAAGATTTTGACAAGGTTTCTCATAATCGACTTTTCTTGAAACTTTCACGCCTAAATCTTCATCCCCTAGTCTATAACTGTTTACGTTGTGTTTTAATCGGCCATCATCAGTTTGTTTTCGCAAATAACCATTCCTCTCCGCTGTCTCCTGTGATTTCTGGTGTGCCTCAGGGTTCTATTCTCAGCCCACTGCTCTTCTTAATCTACATCAATGACCTCCCTAACGAAATATCTTCTAACATACTTCTGTTCGCTGATGATTGTGTTGTATACCGACTGATTAACGATTTTTCAGATGCCCTCATTCTTCAACGCGACTTACAAACTGTAGAAAAATAGTGTGAAACTTAGATAATGTCTTTAAATGTCAGCAAAACGTCATTAATTACTTTCCATCGCCGCCGTTCTCACCTAGTGCCCACGTATTTTTTTGGTAGCATATCCTTTGTGACATCTTATAAATATCTAGGTCTTATTTTAATACAGAATATTTCATGGTCCTCTCACATAGCGAAAATATCTAACGAGGCTAACCGCACTCTCGGCTTTCTAAGGCGAAATCATAAATTCTGCTCCCATTCCGTAAAAACTCTTGCTTACAAAACCCTTATAAGGCCCAAGCTAGAATATGCATGCTCAGTTTGGCACCCTCATCAGGCTAAGCTAGCTAACTCCTTTGAATCTGTCCAAACCCAGGCAGCTCGGTTTATTTTTAATGATTATTCTTCCTATACTAGTGTCACAGCTCTAAAATCTAACGCAAATCTTCGCAATCTAGAAAATCGACGTAAAATAGCCAGGCTCGTTCTCTACCATAAGTTCTATCATTTTCCATTCGATCGCAGCGCTATATCTCCCGCTCACCGCCATTCGTCCCGGACCAGTAATTCCAAGTCTATATACCAGACGCACGCGCGCACATCATCGCACCTTCACTCGTTTTTTCCACAAACAGCGAAAGACTGGAATGATCTGCCTGAAGAAGCGGTTCACCACTCCAGTGCGACAAATTTCAAAACAGCCATCGCAAATTTTCTTTTGTGAAGCCACCCACCCTTGAAGTTTTCTGTGAATCCGCCCACCCATAATGTAAAACCCCTGTCCAAGGGGCATTTGATGGCTAAATAAATAAATAAAAAAGTGTGTGCTTGGATCCTGCACGCGTGGCGTTCGTTGGCAGCGGACACCGTTCGACGGCGATTGTTCGACGTCGATTAGCGCGAAAGCGGCAAAGAATTTGAAATAAAATATTCGTATCAGTTGCCACCTTTTTGATTATCTCATACTGTTGTCGCAGTGGCACCACAGTTTTTGATTATCTCATACTGTTGTCGCAGTGGCACCGCAGTGGCGCCCGCACCTGAGAAAATTTGATAAGAAAAAGCTCTGCTTAAACACGAGTATATACTGTAATCTAGATTACTGTTTCATGCAGGTTGCAATAATAGTATTGATTCTCTTGTAACAGAAAAACGCTAGTTTTGTGTGATGAAACGCTTGCCGCGGGACAAGCGGTATGAAAAGACTGGAGCTGTCAGACCTATTTCCTAGTTAAATGTCGCATCTGCACGCCTGTGCAGTTGACAGCGCAGCGATTTATGTTTCAAATTCACAGTATTAGCAAATTGAGAACGCAGGAAAACCAAACGAGGTGGCCTCCTATCCACGTGCATTAAGTGTTCCCTCTAAGTGGGGTCAACTCTTTACTTCTTGCCGCAGAACAGGTCTGTCCCCGTCAAGAACCCATATCCCGTTGTCATCGAGAAGCAAGAAAACTCAATTCCCGCTGCGTCGCCACTCAAAGCAGGATGTCGTTGGCTCGCCCTCGCATCGAAGCAAGCTTCAAGTAGACACGCAACGAGCACCAAAATTGATGCCCCCGCAGCAGCCAAAGCAGCGTTCAGAAATATGAAATTCATTTTTTGAACGCGGGAATCTGTCGGAGCTAAGGCGAGGAAGAACCAGCCTTGAAAGCGTTGAGGTTCGAACAGTTTGTTCGAACAGCCCAACTTCCTCTGTCTTGTCCGCGTGCCATGGCCTGCTAGCCGAGCGCGGCACGAGGGGCGCTACAGAGCTCCCTTTCGTAGAGCGAAGCCACAGGATTCGCCCAGCGGATGTGCTTGAAGGAAGCTGCGCACAATGGTAGCGCAGTCGAAGCGAGAGCGAGTGCAGGGCCGAAGGGTAGAGGAGAGGCAATGTAGGCTGGTTTGAGGCGGTCAGCAGCCACGACGTCTTCACGGCCGTTGACGCCTAACGTGAAGGTCTCCTGCGCACGATGGAGGACGCGAAAGGGTCCATCGTAGGCCGGCGTAAGGGGTGGATGGATGTGGTCACGGCGGATGAAGACATGGGTGCCGGAGGCCAGGTCCTGGCTGTCGAACACAGACTGAGGGTGACGCGCGGCAGGGATGACAGGGTAATGTGTCGAAATGTGTTGCGCAGATCTCGGATGTAGGTGGAAGCGTCATGGATTAACGGAGGCAAGGAAGGAGAGAAGAATTCCCCAGGGAGACGCAGGGGAACGCCGTAGACTAGCTCAGCATACGGGCTGCCGATGTCAGCCTTCAGTGGTGAGCGAATTTTTATTTTTATTTATTTTTTATTTGTTGATACTGTCAGCCGTAAGGCCGTTACAGGGTGGATGCATACAACTCAAGAAGTACACACAGCCACAAGTACAAAATTATACTACTTATATGAAATCATCTTGCCAGAATATAAAACCACAAGTGTGTCAGATAGGTAACTGTTCATAATAAAACGCTCGGTTTCAGACCACCGAGAATCGGAACCGCAGGTAAAGAACACAATGAATGACCGCAATGGCAAATGGTTTGTATAGGCTTAAATAACTGGACAGATAATTTTCAAACTGGCGTAGATTGTCTGCTTGTAAAATGTCCTGAGGCAAGGAATTCCATTCAGCTATGGTTCTGGGTAAGAAGGAGTATTTACAGGAACTGATTCGGGCCATCATGGGTGTAACCTGATCTTTGTGAGAAGATCTCACCGCTTTAAACAAACGCTGTTTCAAGTATGTGGTTGTGTTCAAGTTGAGGTGGTTATTATATAACAGATGAAACATTTTTAGCCTGGCAACCTTCCTTCGCTTTGAAAGTTGAGGCAAGTTTAGGTCACAAAGCATGTCAGTCACGGAACCTGTAAATCTGTATTTTGACAAAATGAACCTAGCCGCCCTTCTCTGCACTTTTTCAATCCTGTCAATTTGGTTTTTCTGATGCGGATCCCATATCACGCCCGCATATTCCAGTGTTGGTCGTACAAGCACGATATAGGCATTTAGTCTTGCTTTTGTGGAAGCAAGCTTCAGTTTTCTTCTTGTCAACCACAGTCTTGTTTCGGCCTTTGAGCATATGTTATTGATGTGTGTATGCCATTTTAGATTTGAAGTTATAGTGACGCGCGTCGCGTTGTGTGGCTTTTGTGCCATATGTCTGCGGCGCCACTGCTCAAAACGGAGAGTGTCTACGGCGGCGCTCGTTGAGAGCTTGAGGCGCGGTCAACAAAACATTCCACGCTAGCAGGAAACGTGGAGAATAACCGCTCATTAGAACGGGTCAACCTCGCATGCACAGGGAAGGGACGCGTGCGAGACGCGCTTTCTACGAGAATAGCTGTCCTTCCGTCCACTGTGCATGAAGACTGCTTGTGAGGGACGGTACTGAATAGATGGACCCCGGAGATAGCCTATCCTTGAAACTGGCTTTACCTGAGGTTAAAACAACCCGCACTAT